>NW_012267343.1:3684488-3697977 GCF_000151885.1 Dipodomys ordii | reverse complement strand
CAAAGGAGGAGGTTGCAATGCTTGGTAAGAAATGTACGCATTATCCTGCCCATGTAATTGTAACCCCTCTGTACAGTATGTTCACAAATAAAATAAAATTTTAAAAAAAAGGTTTGGGGGAGGTTAAGTATGTAGCTTAACTTGTAGTATCTTTGTCTGATAAGTATGAGGTCTGTGTTTAAACCCTAGGATCATAAGAAAAAAAATCCAGCAGGATTTGCTTGGTTCAAGATTCAGTATTTCATATGTAATTTTAGCTATTCAAGAAGGAAAGATCAAAGGACCTAGTTCAAGGCTAACCTGGGGAAAAAGCTAATGAGAAGCATATCACTGTATAAGCATGGTATGGAAGATGCTACTGCAGTCCTAACCACATAGAAGGCTTTAGTAAGGTGAATCTTGGCCCATGCCAGCCCAGGCAAAAATTTCAAACCATATTAAAAGAAGTGTAAAAATGAAAAGGTCTAGAGGCATGGTTGAAGAGGTAGTGTAATTGCCTAGCAAAAAAAGGTCCTGAGTTCAAACCATAATATTTAAAAATGTGGAAGAGGAAGAGGAGAGGAAGAGGAGATGGAAGAGGAAGAGGAGAGGAAAAAAAGGGAAAGGGGAGGAGAGGAGAGGAATAAGAGCAAAAGGATGGAAGGAAGAAAAGGAAGGAAGATCCTGTTAGCAAGGCAATTTTAAGAAACAATGTTCTAAAGACAAGTGTCTGGGGTTTTTTATCATTGGTTAAAGCAAGAGGAAAAAAAGCCAAAATTGAAAATAAGCAATTCTTGAAAGTGCACATGGAGCTACTGGTGAGATGAAAGTGGATAGGAGAGCGAAAAAGGATAAAAGACAGAGGACCTGCGGGTGTAAACATGCTCAAAGTATATTGCATATGTGTATGAGAAGATCGTTTTAATAAATATATTATTGTAAAGATACTGTACAGAGGGGTTAGAGTTACATGAACAAGGTAATGAGTACATTTCCTATTGAGCATTGTTACCCCCTCCTTTGTTTTTCCCCTACCATCCCTTCCCTCTCCACCTCCCCAACTCCTCCTTCCCTCTGCCCCAAGTTGTAAAATTTGTTTTTAACATTCCATGTTTGTGCATTTACCCAAACAATCACAAACAAGGCCATACTGAAGCTACCAGAACAACTATGTTTATCACAATATTATTCACCATAGGTAAGATATGGAACCAACCCAGATGCCCCATATGAATTCTATGCCTCCAACAGAAAGAATGACCTGGCCCCATTTGTTAGGAAATGGAAAGACTTGGAAAATAATTATATTAAGTGAAGCAAGCCAGTCCTAAAGAAACATAGGTCCCATGTTTTCCCTTATTTGCAATAACTAGTATACATCTAGGACAAGTAGAAAAGGTCAAAAGCTATGTACATATGACCCTTTAAGATGATGCTAAATGAAATGAATCCTAAAGACAGGGACACAAGAGGTTTTATCTTTGTTGCTGTTATTTTAATGTACTTATAATGTACTATGTGATTTTATTTTGTTTCTTTTGTATATTCTTCCCCTATGTTATAACCCCTATTTTCATTGCATTTGGTTCTGGTGCCTTGCATCTTGTATATATATATATATATTTTTCTAATTTGGGGAGGAAAAGGGAAATAACTGAATGCTGAAATAAGGATACAGGTTGACCCATTGTAACAATGAGATGTATGAGAATATCTTCTGAAACTCATTCCCATGAACAATTCAATATAGACAAATAAAGAAAAATTCTGTGTTAAACAAAGCTAAATGTATTTCAATGTTGATACTTTGGTGACTTTAAATTGCAATCATGATGACTCTCCAGGCACTGATGTAAGTGTGTTGCTGTTTGCAGATTATTTTACTTGCCTTTCCCTAAAATCTTTTCCCTGTTCTCATCTGATGAGGTTATGGTGTCCAGCTTCATGCTGAGATGAGATCTAGCATAACATCTCTCTTCCTTCTAGACTGCAGCTGGTCAATACATGGGAGTTACAGAGCCTTCCACCGCAGAGTAAGAATTCAGCCTCTGTAGCAAGGGAGTAAGTTTTGATGTGTACAAAGAAAACAAGCCCTAGCAGGTATGCCCACCCAGAGCAATAAGGAGTTTTCTCTGCTTGGATCTCCTTTTATTGCTTGTTTTCTGATCTATTACATGATCAGCATCTCTTTTATAATAATAATTATTTATTATTAGTATTAGTTTAGTCATCTTCGTAGTAGTAGTGGTAGTAGTAAAAGTAGTAATAGTAATAAATAGCAATATGTGCACACACATAGGCGCAGTCCCTTAGCTTTTATGCTCGAGGCTATTCTTCTACCAGTTGAACCACACCTCCTCATATGGCTTTTTAGCATGAGCTACACATGAGCTAGCACCTCCTTTTGATTCCCTATCAGCTGGGATTCTCTAACAACCACACCCATATCTCTCAGCTAGGGCTTTTAGAAACAGTATTTCTCTTTAACTCTGTCATCAATATTCAGATGTAGATGTAGGTTACATAAATGGCCCATCCCTCTCTTTTCATAACAGGATTAATGTTCTTAAGAAGAGCCTCTTAAAAGCATAGTCATAAATTCCAAGATTATCTCCATTTAAAATTTTTGAAGACAGCCCTACCATGAATAATATTAGCATAAGCAAAGATATACCTACCTCTCATGCTAGCAAGAAGTTTGCTTTTCTCTTTTTAAGTATTACTGAAGTTTTAAAAGTTACCATGCTTGAAACCAGCCATGTAAGGTGTGTTGGAGATTTTATGAACACTGTTTAAACTCATGAGCTTCGGTGCTTACTTTCAGTATAAAAATGAGAATCCCTTCCTCGGAATTAACATGATTGGTTTAAGGTCCCTAGCAACTAAAAGGCAGAGGTGAATTCCTCACTCTGGGTCAGGTTGACTTCATCACCTTTGGAGCTATCTTAAGTTCTGTCTCATCCATCAGCAGAAATACCACCTGGAGTTTTCCTCTTCCTTTTCCTCATCTGTTTAGTTTCCTAATTCTTACCTCTTTGTTCTTTCTCCTCTTTTCTTCCTTCCTTGTTCTTTTCAATTGTTGGTTTTTATTTTCCTTCTGAACTGTCTCTCTCTCTCTCTCTCTCTCTCTCTCTTTTACTTTGCTAAAACTGAAGAGTCTCCAGGCTGTCCCTGATGTCTCTAAATATTTTGCACAAACTGTCTTCCTTGGTCTCCATTCTCTCCACTCCATCCTTGACTTTGCATGCTTTTCCAGCTCTGCAAGACCTCTGAGATCACCTTTAAGAACTTAGATCTGTCCCAGCACTTTTTCAGGAACCGTACATTCCCATAAGGCTCCCATTTAGTTTTTTATCACCTGCACTCTGAAAATAACTGCTCTCAATGCATCCATCCACGACGTGCGCAGCCAGCAGCCCCACCTTCCTCTGATTCCTTTGCTTTTTTAGAACCTGTCAGAAAAAGGTGTTCAGAAATATTTCATTTTGTTGCTACTCAGAGCAGCGATTTTTCATCCTCACCAATTCTGGGACTGTGAGTCAGTGCTGAGAACTGACTTGTGATTTCTTCTGCTTTGCTCAGGCTGGAAAAATGCACACAGCTCTGTGCTTGTCTCTGATCTTGAATAAAACATGTCTAGTGTTTGACGAAGGTGTACATACCAAGATTGTGACGTACCTCCAACCCCAATCCTGCAACTCGGTTGTTTTAAACATTCTGTGCAGTCTTCCAACCACTGGAGAAAAATGCATTATCAAAGACTTACATTATACTCCCCAAAATACGACAAATGATTCAGGTTGGCTCAGGGTTGAACCTCTAAATCTTTTAGGTAATGTATGCTCAACTCTTTAAACTTTAAGATATCTCCTACAAACAATATATAGAAGGCTCAATTCAGATACCATTCTGGCCCAGTGACCTATCAGTGATCTTTAGTGTAATAATTGTTTGTGGTTGGAGGCAACAATAATTGATCTTTTTTTGAAAAGGAGAAAATCAGGAATAAGAAGGGAAGACAAGTTGAAGGCAGATGAGAAGGAAGTGGAGGCAGTGGTTAAAAGGGATTGTCTGTGATAAGTTTGGAAGGCTTTGCATTAAGTGAGAATAAACAAATTTCTGTAGTTTGTGGGTTTTTTTTACAAAATCATTTGTTGGGCATCATAGCTGAAGCTGTAATCTAGCTACATCGCAAGCAGAGATGAGAAGACGACAGTTTAAAGCCAGGCCAAACCCCATGCACTACCACCCCCCTGAAAAAAAATAGACCACTAAACCAAACTTCCGGAGCTTTCATCTTTTTTTTTAAAGCCAAGCTTTCTAACTTGCAAGACTCCATCTCGACTAATTTCTGGGGTTCAGGGGCAGGCATCTATTATCCTTCTACAGAGAAAACACAAAGACTTGGCATAGCAGCTAGAGTTGAGGGCTTGCTGTTTCCAATGACATGCGGAAACATAGAATTACAACCCTGGCAAAAAGCAAGACCCTACTGAAAATAACCCATACACAGAGAGGCTGAAGGTGTGGCTTAAGCAGAAATGCACCTGCCTAGCAAATATGAAGGCCGAAGTTCAATCTTCAGTACTGCACCCCCACTGCCACCCCACCAAGAAAAGTAATCTTGTAGAGAGACATTGTTGTAACATTACAAACTGGAAAGCAATATGGAGATTCCTCAAAAGAATAAACATAGAGCTACCCTAAGACCCAACAATCCCATTCCTTGGTATTTATCTGATAGAGTACAAAACAATGTCACACTAAACCAGCACAATCACGTTCATTGCAGCATTGTTTACCATAGCCAAGATATGGAATCAACCCAGATGCTCTTTTATGGATGAATGAATCAAGAAAATGTTGTATATATACACATATATTCAATGGAATCCTATTCATCTATCAGAAAGAATGATATTATACTATTTGTAAGGAAATGGAAAGAGTTGGAAAAATTATATAAGCAAAGTAAGCCAGGTCCAAAGAAACACAGATTGAATGGTTTCCTTCATTTGAAATAATTAGAATGTGCCTATAAATCTAACACACTGAATGATTAAAAACACACACAGACACAGACACACAGGCACAGACACAGACACAGACACAGACACACACACACACACACACACACACAGGGACATGAAAAATTCTTTAATCCACACATTAAAGCGAAAGGATATGCACAGAAGTGCATCACAAAGGCTCAATAGTTATGCGTATATTATCATATAAAATAATACTTTATGAAATGAACTCTAAGAAAAGGAAACAAGAGATTTTTTTGGTTCTGTTGTTGCTGTTTTGGTTTTCTTTTCCTTTTATCTTGTTTGTTAATTTGTCTTTGAGAGGGTGAGGGGGACATAGGAAAGGTGGAATAAAGGGTGAAAAAACAGCATAATGGTACTCACTAGACACTATAGAAAATGAACTATGCATCTTGTGAGTGGCGATGGAAGGGGAAATGTGGGAGAGAATGAGGGAAGGAGAGACATGGTTCAAAGAGAAATGACTCATTTTCTAACTCATGTAACTCTAAGACCTCTGTATGTCACCCCTACAAAACAATAACATATAAAATAAAATTTAAAAAAGTAAAGTTTGTTTCCTATAGATTATCATGTTAAGCAAATCTAATGCACTGTTTTAAGAGCCTATATTAATTGCACAAAATTATAGGTTTTGTTTTGATGTGGACACACATATATACAATGCATTTTAATAATATCCAATACCAGCACCCTCTCCACCCCCTTCCCATCAGCTACCCTTTCTTCTTACAAATGTTCCCTCTTCTACTTTCATGATTTTTCCCCTTTTAAATCTAGCTTTTACCAATGAGAGAAACAGGCATTTTTTTGTCTTTCTTGTCTGACTTATTTCACTTAACCTAAGGAGCTTAGTTCTATAGAGCTTTCTGTAGATAATATAATTTTAATCTGCTATGACAGAATTGGACTCCATTGTGTGTATACACACCACAATTCCTTCTGTATATTCTTCTGTTGACGGTCATCTAGGAGGTTCCACAATTTGACTATTACGAGTCATTCAGCAATAAACACAGTTGTGTGGATATTTCTACTGAATGACTCCTTTGGGTATATAACCCAGAGAGACATATAATATGTTACTTCTATTTTTAAGTTTTTGAGGAACATACACACATATATAAATACATATATATTGCAGGGGAGGGGATGGACTTCTGGAGGAAATTTAATCTCTTCCTGGCAAAGAGGAAAATATCCAATGGTTAGTTTTGTTTTTGTGATTATGCTGTATAATCAGGACCTGTTTTACTGTGTTTTCTCTTGCTAATATTAGTTATCTGCATCTCACAGATTTTTGTCTGTTTCTCTTCTCGCTTCTTTTTTTCCACTCTGCCCATCTCATTTTTGTTATTTAATTATTAATTATTTAGAATTAATGATTTTTAAATTTCCAGTTTATTCTGTTATTGTTACTTTTTTTTTTGCTTTACTAACCTGACTAGGGAAACTATTGCTGATTCCAATTGTTTGTTACTGTGTTTAAACATCTGGTTTGTTTGTGAATTTATTATTTTTCTTATTGCTGTATGCTCTCTCTCCTCTGAGAATTTAGTAGGGATCATAATGCACTTTTAAGCCCTTAAAGAGCTGCAGAAACATCTGCATTATTCATATTTTAATTAATTCACTTATACATTCATTCATGCATGCATCTATGCACTAACAGAGTCATTTTTATAATCATTCAAAATTTTGATTAGCAGCGACTCCAAGTATTAGAGATAAATAGATAAATGAGATAGGGTCCCAGTTATGAGAGGAGTTTTCTCTTTTAGAAAATAGATGTTTGAATGGTTAAACCATAAAATAATATGGTAAGTGTAATAATATGGAAACAAACAATGAGAAAGCATACAGTAGGGATGATCTATGTCCCTCTTTAGTTTATAATGTGTTAATGGGTCTCTTTTTTATACAATAGGGGTAATAACACATCCATAGATTTGTTGAAGGATACAATTCAGATTGCTGGTAAGTGGTATAATGAGCTTCATTCAGGGGTGATTTCATTCACAGAATCAGTAAAATAATTGAGGAGAGAAATACTGAAGATCTGAACAAGGAAAACAGCTGAGGGTTCAAGAAAAATAAGAGAATTAAGATAGTAAAGTTGGACAAGAAATGGTCTTAGCTAGCCCTATATGAGCAGGAACAGAGCCTATCACTTGTCTGAATAGAATTGACCATGTCTTATATTTCTAATCTGTCACAGCAACAGGAGGAGCACACCACAAAACAGCTGGGTTAGAAGAATTGATCATCCTCCTGCCCATGAATCTTAGGCTAGAGCAACAGCCAACATCTCAGCGCTGAGTCAGTTCGCTTTGTTACTTCTCTACATATTTTCCAATTGCCATCATCCACAATATTTTTCTCCAATCTCTGGCTCATTTATTCTCAAAGCCTCCCTTATTGGTGTTATAACTTTTATGAATTGACTATCCTTCTTGAGCCTTTTCTATAGCCCAGTCAACCCAGCAAAACACATCACTGCTGCCATCACGTCAACTGATCAGAGCTCAGCATGGCGCGGCCCTGGCTCCACAGAAACTCCAGAATCCAGCCGCACTCCCCATGAGGCAAGGATCTAATGTGTCATTTTGTGACATTCTTTTGAAAACCTAGAGTATGAAGTAAACTATATAAACCAAAATCTCCTCTCTTGTACAGCTGCACTTGAAGAGACTCTCTGACTCAGAGGGAGGCTGGGGTTGAATTAAGCCCCCAAATAGCTCTGGTAACTTTCATGACAAGAGCAATACATATTCTTTATATTTCACATAACATAATTCAGATATGTTCATTGTTCAGAGTGATGTTTTTGTATTTTTTTTCTATGGGATTAATGTTTTTGTATTATTTGAGAGTTGAATGAGCTAAAACAAAGGAGAAAATTGAAAATTTTAGCTTCAGTGGTAGTTGTTCCTTTATTTTCCTGTGTTTGCTCTGAATTTTATTAGCTGATATTTATTCTCTAGTAGGCAGATCACTGGTAATGCAAGAAATTACTGGGCTTGTCCTTGGCTCTGGAGATTGGTGAAGAATATTTAGAAAATAGCAGAAATCAGTCTCTGTTTCAGAAATCATGATTAAGTGGTACAGTTGCATACATATTTTTCTTCTGGAAAATATATTTCATATATTGCATTCACATTTCTAATTAAAGCTAATTTTACATATGTAGAAACTGAAGCTCAGAAATTATTGATATATTTCACAATGTTATACATATAGATAGTGGATAAACCAGGATAGACTATTTACAAGTTGTACAGATCATTTCCAAAAGATTTTCTTGTGAGTATCGTGTTGCATAGATTCTCCCTTTGTCCTTTGTCTCATCATTTTGTTGTTCCCCTTCCCTTCTCTAGTACAGATAAATATATATACAATACCCAGGGCCAACAGGGGATAAACAATAGGGAGGGGACACAAAAGAATAAAGAAATCAAGAAAATGTGATACACACACACACACACACACACACACACACACACAATGGAATTCAATGTTTCCATCAGAAAGAATGTTACTGCTCCATTTGTAAGGAAATGGAAGGACTTGGGAAAAAAATCATATTAAGTAAGCCAGACCCAAAGAAATGTAGGTCCCATGATCTCCCCTCTTTGTCATAATTAGTATACATCTAGGATAATCTTAGCAGATGAGCAGAGCAGAATAGCCCAATAGCTATGGACATGTGACCATATGAGATGATGCTAAGCAAAATGAACTCCAAGACATGGACACAAGAGGTTTTTCTTTGTTGTTGTTTCTCTCAATTTATATCTATTATTCCTTGAATTTCAGGAGCTGCAAGAGTTCACATGGACTGATTCATTCATTCATTCAAGAATTGTTGTGTTAATATTTTATATTAAACTCTAGAAATGTGGTTTAAATCATAGATACAGCCAATAATTCTATAGCTCTAGTTTTGGTTTTACAGATGAAGAAACTGAGGCTCAGAATAATTGTGTTGGGCTTTTTTAAATCATAAAGCTAATTTACGATAGAGTTGGGAAAAGGTCTCAAGTGTTCTGATATTAAAAAAGGAAAATAAAAATGCCCATAAGAAAGTCCATAAATCAAAATTTCATAAAGAGAATCCTATGTCTTACTGACATTCATTAAAATGGCAGAAATGTTTTATCTTTACTTGTGATTGATTTCCAATGAGCAAGGACCCTGAACATTTTCAACTGTTTCTGAGTTTGAGCAATTTCTTCTTCCAAAAACCTCCTTCTAGATGATATCTTTGAACAAACTTTTTCTGTTAAAGAGGGATCAATACCTGAAGCCTACAGACAAACATAACATTGAATCCATATTTTCCAGTATAAGTGACATTCTGTTTAAAAAATAATTTTGCATGTGTAGATAGGAAAATATGGGATTCTCTTTCTATCTTTTCATTTATCTATAGAGTAGAATGTCTGTACTTAAAAAAACATTTATGGCAATACATGTGTACAGCCACAAAGGAAGTAACAGTACATATTATACAAATGGGCTCATTGCCTCAGGAAAATTGCAAAGGAGGAAATAAAAACATGGGCTAAAAATGCTGGAAGAGATTTAAATCATTACATCAAGTGGTTCTTCAATTTTAAAAATCAAAACCTATTTTAAAAATTTGGTTATGTTTCAATAAAATCTAGGTTTGTTTACAAATAAAGTAATGAAGAAAATGCTTGCATTTCTCAGGGAAACTATTCATCCACACAAGCCTATGTAATATTGAGCATGATATTAGTGAGTCAATGGATTAAAAAAAAACTCAACCTACCCTCTTAGGGATTCATAAATCACCATATTAAAACAGTATCATGCCAGGTGCTGGCGGCTCTGCCTGTAATCCTAGCTACACTGGAAGTTGAGATCTGAGTATCACCATTAAAGTTACCCTGAACAGTAGAGACTTTGAGATTCTTATCTCCAATTAGCCAGTAAGACGCAGAAAGTGGGGCTATAGCAAAATTGGTAGAGTGTTATTCTTGAGTGAAAAAGCCAAGTGAGAGCATAAGAGCCTGAATTCAATCTCCAATATCAGTGTTCTCTCTCTGTCTCTCTTTCTCTGTCTCTGTGTCTCTGTCTCTGTGTCTGTCTCTTTCTCTCTGACTCTCTCTCTTGCTCTCTGTCTCTTTCTCTCTGTGTGTCTCTGTGTGTGTGTGTGTCTCTCTCTCTCATACATACACACTCACACACAACTCCACCACCTAAACCCTATATGAGCACTATTGTGCTCAATATTGTCTGACTTATATAGCACTTCAATTGACTCATTGCAATGTCTTGTAATCTTTCAAATAACCAAATGGACATTACATTACACTGTCAATATTACTTCATCTACTATTTGCCATGCCAATTCTAACAATTTACCTCTTCTAGTGTAGTATACATCAATAATGAGTGTAGAGTTTGTTAAAAATACAAATATCCTCAATAAATCTAGAATAGGTCAAAGACTGAAATCTTTTTCATATCTGTTTGCCCCTACTTCTAACACTTGTGCAGAGGTTCTGAGGGAATTCCTCATATTTGGAGGCTAATAAGGGGAGAGACTGAAAATATTGTCAAAGCCAGACAATAAATAAATTATAAAGTTTAGAATTAATATGAGGCAGGCTGAGTCTTGAGCAGTGACTTATTGATTATGCCCTAATCAAGTCTTTCTATTACCTTAAGATGAAAACAGTTGAACCACATAAGATGAAGTTAAGCAAAATGAAGCCCAAGATAGGGACACAAGTGGTTGTTTCTTTCTTGCTATTGTTTCTAACATATTTATAAAGTACCATGTGATTTTTTTCTCTTGCTTTGTATGTTCCTCCCCCACAGTAAAACCCCTGTTTTCACTATATTTGATGTCGTTATAATTTGGGGAGAGGAAGGGAAAAAAACAAAATGTTTAATAGGGGTACAGGTTGACCCATTGTAACAATGAGATGTACAAGACACTATGTTGGAAAACGAACTTTACAATTTAAGTGGGGGGGGTATAGTTGTGGAGGTGGGAGGGAAGGGATCGTAGGGGAAAAACAAAGGAGGAGGCAACAAAGCTTGGTAAGAAATGTACTCATTACCTTGCTAATGTAACTGTAACCCCTCTGTACAGTATTTTCACAATAAAAAACTTATTAAAAAAGAAAACAGTTGAGACATCAATGGTCTAAACAAATAAAGAAACCAATACATTATTTGCAAAGTGGCATACGCAAACTGTCTCCATTTATGCTTTGTGTTTCATAGCAGTTAAAGAAAGTGAACATTTAGTTGAACAAATTTACATTTATCAACCTGATAACATGTCCTTGGCATTTCTAACTGCCAGAAACCTATTGGTAATATTTGCTTTGATGAGATTTATAGTACAGAAATAAAGACAATGTATTTACAGTATAATGTGATCTGATTTTTAAAATGTACACATTTATCACACCTCCAAAATCTCTGATCAATTATATTGTTTACACACTTAAAATCTGGTCATTTATTCATATCCTCATCCAAGCTACCATGTCTGTCTCCTGGATTACCTAGTGGTAATTTTTACACTGTTATTTGTTTCTAATTAATTTGTATAATACTCTATGCAGGAGTTTTCTTTTGGTGGTACTAGTGTTTGAACTCAGAACCCTGAGCATGCAAGACAGCCCCTTTTCCAGATACGTAACCCTTTGAGCTTTAGGTATTTTTGGGGTAGGGTTTTCCTCTAGATTATAAATTTGCTTTACACCCCCAAATAGATGGAATGATAGGCAGTTGTCACCACTCTCAAAATCTTTTCTGGAGTTCCTCTGCCATCTTCCTCTGGACCCTCATTAACTTTCTTTTCCTCCTGCTGGTTTGCAGCCATGATCCTTCCAGTATCCAGGGTGTCCAAGATCACAAGCATGAGTCACTGTGCCCAGCGCCAGGATGATGAAGTCTAATAGAATTTGTGTTACATCTGCGCTCCAACCTTCCATAGCTTCTCAATTCAATCAGAATAGGAAGAATTGAGTTACTGTTGTCATGATTGAGTCTGGTTCTTACCTCAGTCTTCTATCTCAATCCTAGGACCCCCTCATCCGGTCAGCCAGATGAATTCCTTTCTTTCCTCAAAAGGGACCAACCCTTCCCACCCTGGAAACCTCCCTACCCTTTTTCATCTACCTGAGTCCTTTTCCCAGATTTTTGTGGAATTTACTTCCCTGTTTCAGTCAGGTCTCTATCAAATGTTATTTTCAACAATACAGCTTTCCCAAACTTCCAGAAATATACCTGCTAATTACAATCCTCATTCTGTTCCACCTCCTTACTTTGATTTAGCATTCTTAATTGCATGTATTGCCACCTGCCATTTCCCTAAGTCTCTGTGTCTTCACAGTATTTCTCTTCAATAAACTGGTACATAATCTCCTTGAAGGTAGGGATTTTTAATAGAATTGTACTCTTACATCAATGCTCAACTCATATTATAACATTGAATATATATATATATTGAATGTATGATATATAAATGTTACATATATATGTATATATGTCTCTCATGAACATTGAATTCAGGACCTGGGTGCTATCCCTGAGCTTTTGTGCTCAAGTCCAGTAGTCTATTACATTGAGGCACAGTGCCACTTCTGGTTTTCTAGTACTTAATTGGAAGATAAGGGTTTTATGAACTCTCCTGTCCTGGCTAGTTTGGAATAATCCTCAGATCCCAGCCTCCTGAGTAGCTAAGATAGCACGAGTGAACCACTATCACCCAGCTACAAAATATATATTAAAAATTACATGAATAATGGATAAATAAAGAAGTCAAAGTTTCTATGTTCTAGTCTCTAAACCCCTTTAAGTCCCCTGGTGTGATATTAATGACATTTCTCATTCTCTATGTGTATGTCCTTCAAAAATTTATATTGTTAATATATCACTCTTTTGTTTTGCTCCATCTTTGTAGATATTACTTAGCTCTTTTCATCTTTCCTTATAAATCAATCCCTCTGGTCCTTTCATCATGCACCCTGATGATCCTCGAATGTTTCCCAGTTTCTTGACAGCTCTCTTGTTGAGATGCCCAGAAAAGTGGACAGCATTGTAAGTACTGTCACATCAGCCTCATGTTAAGCGTCTTCCCACCCAGCCACATTGCTCCTTGTCAGCCTGTTTATCTCTTCATGAAGTTCAAGGGAGTTTGAATGGAGCCACTAGTCACAATTTAAGTGTATTTTCTCTTCTACCACCACTCTATTTTATATTATTCTTCTGACACTGAGGCTTGAACTCAGGGCTGGGGCACTGTCCATGAACTTTTTTTTTTTTTTGCCGGTTGTGGGGGCCTGGACTCTGGGCCTGGGTGCTGTCCCTTGGCTCTTCAGCTCAAGGCTAGCACTCTACCACTTGAGCCATAGTGTCACTTCCGGCTTTTTCTGCTTATGTGGTGCTGAGGAATCGAACCCAGGGCCTCA
>NW_012267343.1:3668764-3671551 GCF_000151885.1 Dipodomys ordii | reverse complement strand
ATTTACCTAACATTTCTTCAAATATATAATATTCCTATTTTATCTTTTCTCTCTTCAGTCTGTAGTATCCAGTTACATGTACTCTACAATTGGATGTCCTAGATCATACTGGGGCTTGGATACATTTTTTGCTTTCTTGGATACACCTTGAATTATTTATATTGAAATTTAATCATAGTGATTATAATTCAACATGCTTTTGCATCTGTTAATACAATTTCTTAAAATACATTTTATTTTCCAGTTTAATCATTTCCGTTTATGTGTGTATATTTGACATAACATACCACCTGCTATGACCTACCCTTTTTATCTGCTGTACCCAATATTTCCTGTGGATTTTTAACTGGCTAACCATGAACAATGCTCAGAGTTTAATCAACAACAGCAAAAGGTATCATTAATGTATGTATAATACATTTTTAGTACTTTCTTTGTGATTCTTGCTAACCTGCTTGCTTGTTTTGACTTCAAAAAGGATTATAGCTTTTATTTTCATATTTTTAATATATCTTGTGCATTTGTATATACCTGACATTGTGAAAGAAATTCTGATTTTGTGTTTAAAGAATGTTGAGGTTCTTCTTCTGGACATTGGAATTGCTGTCATATCACCTTCAGTTTAGTGGACAGTTGGTTTAATTTTTTTTTCTTTTTAATTTTAGGGTAAACATAACTTCATTTTGATAGCAGATCTAGGGTACATCATTTCATTTTCAACATAGATTATACAACAGTTATATCATTCTTCTAAATCCCAGTGGAAAATCCAGTACACCTCTCTGGGTAATCTCCATGTTCCGGACTGGACTACATACAGATGGAGAGTAATGAACAATAGCTCCACCCATGTTCTGTCGATATAACTATTGTTTCCCTTCTGAGTTACCTGGATTCTTATCTCACATATATACAATTAAGAAATTTTAAAAGATTTAATTGGTATTTAAAGGCTTCAATGATATTTTATAAACTTGATTTTCTTTTTGACTCCCTCATATGTCTTGCCATTTTATCCTGACATTTCCTCTTTGATGTCTAGCTGCACTGACATTATCTAAGTCCATCTTATGACCCTACAGAGAAAAACAGTACAGTTGTTTGAGCTATAGTCCTTTCATGACGTGTGCAATAGTGGTCAGTGTTCTCATTAGTAAATAGATGTAATTTCATATATTCCTCAGTGTGTTCATACTTTCTCAAAAGAGTCAAATATCTTACAATTTTTCCTCGTTCATTTTTCGCTGTCTATAATTACACTTTAAAATGTACTTTGTCTGGAGTCATGATTATTATTAGAAGAAGGTTAGAAAATTCAAGTTACACAATATTACAGGAAGCCACTCATAGTCATTTCAATATTTAAAGTATTCTAATGCAATTACCATGTTCCAGGATTTGATCTTAATTCCTGAAATAAATTTAGAAATAAAGTCTAACATAAGCTAAAATTAGATAAGCTGAGATATGTACATATATTTGAAGGTCATGGTTAGTGATTGTTTATCATATAATAAAGCAGTAACTTCAAGGACTATATATACATGCATATATAAATATATATATGGCTATGTGTGTATATGTACATATATATACATACATATGGTCAGAATATAATTATAGAAGACTCTGTGTATACATTATATACAGAATTATATAATACATAATATGCACACTTATATATGTGTATAAATATATAATTTTTGGCTGGTCTTGAAGCTTGATACAGATATAAATTTTAATGATAATTGAGTTACCTTTAAGTTGTACAAATAATAAATACAACTAGTTTTGATAAATGGGAATCTAGTTTTATACATGTGAGATGCTGACTATTCTTCCAAAGGAAAATATATATGCAAATGTGTATATATATATTTTTCAGGGTAGTATGTTGACTTGAGCTATTCACTTGGTGACTGTCAATGTACAGCTGGCATATAAGGATATAAATAACAAGAAATATAGTGTAGATAGAAAGGATAGAAGACAAAACCTGGTGCATAATGTTTAGAAGTTTGCAGAATGAGAAGTGTAAGTGGGGAATGAAGTGTAATGGGAAAGATGATGTGCTGGAAGCCAAAGGAGGACAGGAAGATGAAATAAATGTGCTAGGCAGTGCTTATCATTAAATAAAGTTGAAAAGTGAGAATTGGCAATTGGGTTTATCAAGTTGAAATCATCACTGACATTAAAAAGAAGTATTTCTTGTAAATTGATAGGAAAAATCTTATTTGGGAGAAAATTGGAGGAGAAGGGCTAGAGATAGTGATGACAGGTTTTTATGGGACTTTTTCTCTAATGGGAAATAATTAATGAAGCAATAATTAAAGGAAATGTAGCAAGAAAAGTTGATGTCTGGTTAAGAATATCTACTTCCATCCAATCTATATTCATGTCTCCATATGTATAAAGACCTACACTTCCTCATACATACATAAATGTAAAAACACAGATGGAGAAAAAAATGTTTCCACATCTTTTACAAGTGTGAGTTTTTATAGAAGGAGAATTTGTGATGTGGAAAAGGCAAGAATTGTGTTTCTGCATCATCTAGCCTGCATAGATCAGGTGAGGCAAGGTCTACTGTGCAGATGAAAATTTTCCTTCTGAAAGAAAGTGTACTTTGCTCTTCTATAACAGATGCAAAATGAAGGCCCAAAGTATAGGAGAGAAGTAGGAAGATAGACATACTGGGAAATACTTGTAGAATCTCTTGTCTCTCTATATATATGCACATATATAGTCTCTCTATATAGTCTCTATATATTGTATAAATATATTAAC
>NW_012267343.1:3666267-3668714 GCF_000151885.1 Dipodomys ordii | reverse complement strand
CGCTCTACCACTGAGCCACCTTCCCAGCCCCTGTCCATGAACTTTTATTCTCAAGGCTACTGGTCTACCACTTGAGCCACAGCTCCATTTTTGGCTTTTATGGTATTTAATTGAAGAATCTCACATACCTTCTTGTATGGGCTAGCTTTGAGCCCTGATGCTCAGATCTCATCCTCCTTAGTAGCTAGGATTAGAGGCATAAACCTTTGGCACCTCACCACCATCACACACTTTAGACATGTAGTATTTGTTATCATTCTATTATTATCTATTACCAGTAATTGGTATAGAGAGGTAATTCTCAGAAATAACAGGTTAAGATTATGGACTTTAACCCTGATAATATGTCAATATGAAAAACTGTTGATTTCTGGAAGGGCTTTATTCCAGGATAGAAATCAGCTACCTTGTTCCAATTTAAAACTGCTTAGAATTCATTTCAAGAGCATTTTGCTGTTTGATCTTGACTAACTTCTCAGTGACTCATCTGAGTAAAAAGATAAAGCCAAATCATAAGATCGTTTGAGAACAGCTGAGTTATGGCTCAAAAGATAGAGAACTGGCCTTGCATACTCCATGCCCTGGTTTAATTAATAGTACTACAAAAACTAGTGAGAAAGAAGAGAGAAAATAGATGAAGAGAAGAAGAGAGGAGTGGAGAGAAAAGGAGAGTAGAGTAGAGAAGAGAGGAGAGAAGAGAAAAGGAGAGTAGAGAAGAGGAGAGGAGAAGAGAGAAGAGAAGAGGAGAAGAGAGGAGAGGAGAGGGGAGGGGAGGAGTGGAGAAGTGGACAGAAAAGGAAAAATGCTTCAGAAATAAGTAATACGATTCTTGAAACTGTTCTCTCATGTGCTGACAGATGTAAGAAGCACCAAATGAAACAAATGTTAACTACTTCATTTGAAACATTGACTTAAGGCAAATTTTCATTATGTAGACATATTCTGGATGCATAGTATAAGTTTTGAAATCATGTAACTCTATATAAACAACTCCAAAATCAAGGTATTTTCATATCTTATGAGTTTTTCTAATCTTTCTTTTTAGGAGCTCTGCTCCTCTCCTGAGAAAACAACTGGTTTCTTTTCCTTTCACAGATTCTCGTTGTGCCAGTTTTAGATTTAGTTGTGCCAAAGGAACCACAGATTCTGTACTGTGAAGATACTTAACACAAAGTGATGTTTGTGAGATTCACCAAAAATGTAGTACATGTGGCAAAAATGTGCATATATTTCTGAATAGCAATGCATTGAATGAATATCTGCAATTACTTCATCTATTGATCGAATTTGAGTTGTCCTGAGTTTTCCATTGTAACTGATCTTATGTAATTTTTCTTTTTTTGGTCTGGGTTACTTAAGAGGTATATACTTATCTTTATAATAAGCTTCTAAACTTCTCTCAAACATGTTCATTCCATTTTGTACACTCCTAGGAATATGTGAAATTTCCAATAGAATATATTCTCCTTGCTGGTATGATGGGACTTGTTTTTATTATCTATACACAGTTGTACAAAGGAGTTGCTATTTAACAAAGAAGTTTATGAATACAATGTGTCTTGATCAATGTCACCCTTTTCAACATTCTCACCCATCCTTCCCAACAAAGCCTTCCCTCTTTTTACTTAATTTTATAGGATAAATGTTGATTTTTTTTTTACTTTATTCCTGGTCTTTTTCATTTATCTACTGTTCTCCTCTTGACCCCACCCCTTCAAATACCTACTTCCTCCTCCTGCCATTTATTTTGGTATACTTCAACTTTGCTTTTCTGAGAAATTACACTATTTGAGTTTTCCTTTGATTCTATTATACTTCAGTTAATAGATTTGTATGTATTTGGATACCACCTAATGTATTTGCTTATAAGTTTCTAAGCTAATTCTAGATTCCACGTGTAAGCAAAAACATGCAACATTTCTCTCCCTGGGCCTGACTTATTTCACTTAACATAATTTTTCAAGACTTGTGAAAAGGACTTTGCAAATGATACAATATCATTCTTTCAAATGGGTGAGTAAAATTCCATTGCGTATGTATAAGATATTTTTTTGACTGATTTGTCCATTGAAGGGCATCTGGGCTGATTCTATATCTTAATTATAGTGAATAGTGTTGCAATGAACATGACTGTGCTGGTGACTTAACTGTATCCTTTTTTATAATCTTTGTATATATGCCTTGGATATTTGATTTTTTAATATATTTAATTTGAGGGCATGTGAAGTACAACTGTGAAAGCTAGATATAAATGGACCACTGACATATTGACTATTTCTATATCTTTTATTGTAACTGATCAAATAATAGTTCATTAAAATTGAATTTAATTTTATCATTTTATTAATAATTGTTTTCTGAATATACTTTTCTGACTTGCATATACACATATATATGTATACACAAACAGAAACAATCATATTGTACTTTTCCAAGTCTTTTTTTTT
>NW_012267343.1:3651444-3659757 GCF_000151885.1 Dipodomys ordii | reverse complement strand
ATTCCTCAGTGTGTTCATACTTTCTCAAAAGAGTCAAATATCTTACAATTTTTCCTCGTTCATTTTTCGCTGTCTATAATTACACTTTAAAATGTACTTTGTCTGGAGTCATGATTATTATTAGAAGAAGGTTAGAAAATTCAAGTTACACAATATTACAGGAAGCCACTCATAGTCATTTCAATATTTAAAGTATTCTAATGCAATTACCATGTTCCAGGATTTGATCTTAATTCCTGAAATAAATTTAGAAATAAAGTCTAACATAAGCTAAAATTAGATAAGCTGAGATATGTACATATATTTGAAGGTCATGGTTAGTGATTGTTTATCATATAATAAAGCAGTAACTTCAAGGACTATATATACATGCATATATAAATATATATATGGCTATGTGTGTATATGTACATATATATACATACATATGGTCAGAATATAATTATAGAAGACTCTGTGTATACATTATATACAGAATTATATAATACATAATATGCACACTTATATATGTGTATAAATATATAATTTTTGGCTGGTCTTGAAGCTTGATACAGATATAAATTTTAATGATAATTGAGTTACCTTTAAGTTGTACAAATAATAAATACAACTAGTTTTGATAAATGGGAATCTAGTTTTATACATGTGAGATGCTGACTATTCTTCCAAAGGAAAATATATATGCAAATGTGTATATATATATTTTTCAGGGTAGTATGTTGACTTGAGCTATTCACTTGGTGACTGTCAATGTACAGCTGGCATATAAGGATATAAATAACAAGAAATATAGTGTAGATAGAAAGGATAGAAGACAAAACCTGGTGCATAATGTTTAGAAGTTTGCAGAATGAGAAGTGTAAGTGGGGAATGAAGTGTAATGGGAAAGATGATGTGCTGGAAGCCAAAGGAGGACAGGAAGATGAAATAAATGTGCTAGGCAGTGCTTATCATTAAATAAAGTTGAAAAGTGAGAATTGGCAATTGGGTTTATCAAGTTGAAATCATCACTGACATTAAAAAGAAGTATTTCTTGTAAATTGATAGGAAAAATCTTATTTGGGAGAAAATTGGAGGAGAAGGGCTAGAGATAGTGATGACAGGTTTTTATGGGACTTTTTCTCTAATGGGAAATAATTAATGAAGCAATAATTAAAGGAAATGTAGCAAGAAAAGTTGATGTCTGGTTAAGAATATCTACTTCCATCCAATCTATATTCATGTCTCCATATGTATAAAGACCTACACTTCCTCATACATACATAAATGTAAAAACACAGATGGAGAAAAAAATGTTTCCACATCTTTTACAAGTGTGAGTTTTTATAGAAGGAGAATTTGTGATGTGGAAAAGGCAAGAATTGTGTTTCTGCATCATCTAGCCTGCATAGATCAGGTGAGGCAAGGTCTACTGTGCAGATGAAAATTTTCCTTCTGAAAGAAAGTGTACTTTGCTCTTCTATAACAGATGCAAAATGAAGGCCCAAAGTATAGGAGAGAAGTAGGAAGATAGACATACTGGGAAATACTTGTAGAATCTCTTGTCTCTCTATATATATGCACATATATAGTCTCTCTATATAGTCTCTATATATTGTATAAATATATTAACCGCATATATATATATATATATTAGCTGCATTAAGTTTATTCTTAGTAGCTGAGTGCAAAATAATGTTGGAGGTTTAGGAGTTTTGAGGAATAAAGGCCTCTACTTAGGCATACACATAATATGGAAGAGAAGAGAGCATGGGAAATGTACAAGGGTCGGAACCGTGGGTATCATTAGGAGTCCAGGTGAGACACATTAATGCGATTTGAAGGGCAGCTGGTCAACAGGAGTGCTTGACTCCAGCTATGTTTAGCTGCAGAAAAGAAGTAGGGGATTATAGTTTCCCACGCTTACTGCTTTGCCCTATGAATATAATAAAGGGATAAGGGAGTGTGAAAGGAAATACAATAGTAAGCCATGGAATTTAATCTGCTAAAGGAAGGATGGAGGGTATACCCAAAGATAGAAATGTGGTTAGATCACTGGATCATTAAATTTTATGTTGGGATAAGGTTGAAGAATTGATGGAGTCATAGTGCTCAAGTGAGTGAACTGTGTAACTCAGCAGATGGCAGACATTAAGTGGGAGAATTTGAGATTGCAGAAGTTTTAACATTACTGATACTATCATGGACAGGATAGATTCAGGATTGGAGGATAGGAGCTCAAAATTTCACATATCAACTTGTCAGAAAGATTGTCTACTGTGTTTGGAGTCATCAAAAACAGAAGTGTAGATTTAATATGATATTGAAAACTGGAAGCTTTAAGAATGGAGAGCAAAGTGCTCTAGAAGGCAATAGGAACAGGAAGCACCCTTATTCCATTGCTAGGTAAAATAGTAAGGGTGTTATTAGAGAAAATACATTTACAAGTTGAGAAGACTGCAGGGAAATGAATTTTAGTTTTCATTTAAAGTGCTATTAAAAATAATTAGAAGAATGGGGAAGACTGCCAGTTCAGAGTAGCAAATTCTGGGATGACAGATGAAGAAATGCACATATAGGGATAACTCAGAATAGTTTCTGAAAGAATTAATATTCCAATTACCACCATGGGGCAAAAATGAGTTTAACTGAAAGATATAGCTAAGCTGAAGATGACTCCTCCAATCTCCACTTTATATATTCAAATTAGCTCAGAACAGATGCAAGAGAGTTACAGGAAAATAGACAAAAGTATACATTCCAAGTGGTAGATGACAAAAATCAGGAAGCACATAAGCAGTGTTGGTAAGGAATCATTGTTAAGCTAAGTACATAGAAGGACATCCTGTATTTTGTCTGGTATTAATGCAAGAAGTCAAACTCTCACAATCCTGGGTCTTTAATTAGGCATAAGACAAACAACTATGCAAACAGTGGTTTTCCACGGGTATCATTCATACTTCAAGCACAGAGTCAAATCTGCTGCCTATCACAGTCTTCTGATGGCTTTAGGGTTCCCACAAAAGATGGTATAGGAAAAGAGAAAAATGAGTTGTGATGGGTATACTGTTATAAACAAATATTTCATCTCAGCGGGGAGACTCTATTGAGGAACTGTGGAGAAGATGTCTGAGAATGGTCACACAAAAAGGTGAGAGATCAGCGTACTATTCTTTCATTTTATCTATCACTTTTTATGGTGAAACCCTTTCTCAATATCAGGTCAAATCCTCAGGCAGAAATAGAAATAAAGCAGGAAGAAGTTAAAGATGTCAAAATGCCAGGAGACTGGTGATAAAGCTTTGATTAAATACAGATGTGGGCAGATGAATGATGGCCTAAAGTATAAGTACCATTCCCTCACTATCTGCAGCAAGCATACATTTGTCCACCTTGTGGGACTCTCTCTCTCTCTCTCTCTCACTCTCTTTCTCTATCTCTCTCTCTCTCTCCTTTCCTCCCTCCCTCCTTCCCTGCCCTCTCTGGTTCTGTCTAGAACAAGTCTTGCTATGATCTTAGGTAGCTGAGATTACTGGCATGTACTTCTATACCATGCAAAATCTCATTCTCTTAATGGAGTACTTCAAAATGAAAGCCACCCAAACTCTTTAGAGGATATAAAATGTGATAATTAATGGAATGCATTTATATAACAGATATTACAATCCTAAACCAACACTTGATTTTCATCAGTAGATTTCTTTCTCATTGTTAACATATATTGTCCAATCAATTTATGGTATGATTTATTTGTAAAGGTTTAGATCTCTGATCAGATTACACTTGTCAGGTGTACTTTGGTGGTGCGTGCTGTTATTTATTGCTGGAATAGAAGTTCATACACAGGAACATTAAGAAAAAAGATTATATGTTCCAAATCTGCTCTTCCTCTGTGCTGATTTTACTGTTTCAAACTCAATTCCTCTAGAATATAAGATAATTGTCCATACTGCCCCTGCTTATATATTTCTACCTCTAATTTAACAAAGAACACCCATGAGAAACTCAATTAATACTTCCTGTCCTTTGTGGACCAAAACTTTTTCTGAACTTTAAGATTGGTTAAGTTTATGATAATGTATCACCATCTACCATGATTTATCAAGGTCTTACAAGCATAATTGAAGTGAATTAAATAGCAGCATGATAATAGCACCCTACAACCTTTAAGATTTGGGTTACCACCAATGGTAATTTCTACTGGTATTTGGTACTACTTATGTCATTCTATTGTCCAATAGTGGAAGATAATAATGTGGGCCTTCACTTGGTCTTGCATATATCAAATAACAGTTATGTCATAGTTCGGTTGCCAGTTAGGTCCATTTGGTATAGTTTGAATATCCCCCATGAAGTCCATATATTGGAAAATTATCCCTAATAATAATAATGAGTGGTATGTTAAGACAGGATTAGATTATGAAAGTTCTGCATCATGAATGGATTAGTGTAATTACTATAGGAATGGTATAGTTATAACAGAAATAGATTTCTTATTTTTTTCGGAAAAGTATTTTTGATAAAATATAGAACTCATCCCCCTCTTCTTCCTCTGCTTTGAGTGTTCCCTCTTGCCTTTCCACCTTCTGCCATAGAATAAATTGGAATGAAACCCTTAGGAGCCCCTTGAATTTGAACTTCACACACCTTTGCATTGTAAAAATTAAGCCACTGTTCTTTATAAATCTGCAAAATTCCATTATAAGTGCACGAAACAAATAATCACACTAATTACAATCACAAAAGATAAGGAAATGATCGATTGCATGGTGAGTTTCTGCATACCCAATGAAGCCATTGTAAAATCCTGATGAGTTAGAACCCCATCACTAGCCATCATAAATGATCTTAGCAAAAGACATTTTGAACAAAGTCAATTTTACACCTATACCCAACATCTTTAACGACGCAGAAATTCTCTTTCTCTAGGTTCATTACTCTAGTATGCAATAATAGGCAATTATGGCCTGTCAACTGTTTAACAAATTGTTTTAAACAAAGTCCACAAAATCAATAAAAAGTGATGTGCAGCATTTGTCTCCACAATATAAGAAGTCCCGCCCACAGCCTATTTAAAACTGACAATTGCGTTAGATGGAGACATGCATAACTTGTAGTTGATGATGCTACAAGGAGGCTGGCACACACTGGTTATATGTTTCTTTAAAGAAGAAATGGAAAGATATCTGTTGCTTGCATTGAGGCAATCCTATCTATCCTTCTCTTATTGGATTGAGATGGAGACAGAGCAAGTGCTTTCAATTTTCCATTGCACTAATTAAATGTGTTTACCTGATGTTTTAACCAATATAGATCTCTGTTGCTTATATTTTGGCAGAGTGTGGGGTGGGATAAAGAAAGGACTGTATAATCAAATAATATAAATATAGGTTTCCCATTTCTATCTGTCCTAGAGATACAATGGATTACCATCTATCACCAGATATCCCAGGGATTCAAGGCCTTCGGAATCAGCTTGATCCCGCTTACAATTATTAGACTATTTTGGATTGAACTGTGCTATAACTTGATATTTTCTTCCCTACAATTCTAACACATACTGAGACTCTAGTTCCATAACAGTCCCCTCTAGTCTACACTGACTTATAGAGTAAAATCAACACTAAAAAGCTAAGACTTGTTTGGCGGGCAACAGTGGCTCACACCTGTAATTCTACCTGCTCAGGAGGCTGAGAGCTGAGGATCACAGTTAAAAGCCAGCCTAGGCAGGAAAGTCATTGAGATTTTTATCTCCAATAAACCACTAGAATACTGGAAGTGGCTCTGTGGTTCAAGCGGTAGAGTGCTAGCCTTGAGCTGAAGAGCTGAAGGACAGCATTCAGGTCCATAGTTCAACCCCCACAACTGACAAAAAAGCAAAATAAAACAAAACAGACAAACAAAAAACTCCTAAGCCTTTATTGATGTTAACATACTATTGCCAGGATGTATTTCTTATTTTTAATATATTTTCTTTATTGGTGTTTTGAAAATGTTGTCATTCATGAGATGATCAAGTTTTTATACTTTTTATTGTAAAAATACCATACAGAGGGTTTAATAGTGTACAGAGCAAGGAAATGAGTATGTTTCCTATCCAGCATTGTTACCTCCTCCTTTGTTTTTCCCCTACCATCCCTTCCCTCCCACCTCCACAACTACTCCCCCTCCTCCACCGAGTTTGTAAAGTTCATTTTCAACATAGTATCTTGTACATCTCATTGTTAAATGGGTTAAACTGTATCCCTATTTAAGCATTTTGGTTTTTACCTTCCCCTCCCCAAATTAGAGAAGTGTATATACAAGATTCAGAGCACAGGAATCAAATACAGTGAAAACATTTATTTCTTTACAAAATATCTGTAACAGTACATATATTTGAGGTGTTTTATTTACTTGTTTATACGTTAATGATGGTGTTCCCTGATCTGTCCTTGAGAACACAGTCACCTGGTGGCTTTTGTCATTATCTAATATATTCTTGCTAAGAGGTCCATGTACCATGTACATGGGTTTTCTGAATTTTTTAAACATACTTGGCTTAGGCAGCTCTTATATTTATATTATAGTGTTTCAGGAGAGATGAATAGCAGATTCTTGATTTCACCAAAGAAAGAAATCAAAAATGGATGCAAGGGGAATTTTTAAAAAAGCAAGATTTATTTCATCAGAAGCTAGGTTTTATTGAAGCAGAAGTGAATACAAAATAATAGTTTCACTTCCAAGGAGACTGAAGGGGGAAAGCTTGATTAAGCAGTCAAATATACCAAGCTTTTAGAAGTACATTTGAGATAGGAGAAGAGATATAAAGAATGAATTAATAGATTCTTATAATCTAATATTTTTCCTATAGTCTGCTGAGACTTTCTTAGTTGCATTATGGAAGGTGCCTTAGAGTTGTCTATCAAGAGGTAGAAAACCCACGATATTCACCCCATCTACATTTCACTAGGTAAAGATTGCTCTGGGCACATTAACCCCTTGTCATTTCCTAGACACTTTAGGGGAAGAGTGGGAAAACCAATGGCTCTCTTGGTAAAGGTAATTAGGAAATTAAGAGATCCAAGTAACTGAGGGAGGAAAATCTTAGAATTTGGGAAAGGAAACATCTGAGATGCTGATTAGTTGAGTTGGGATAGAGTTATGGAGTGAAGCATGAAGAGTTATCCTCCACATGGGCCAAATGAAATATTAATATTCTGGAAGTGTCTGGCACATAACAAAGGCTATTATCACAATTGTGGAATTCATTCCATGATCTTCATAATTTACCTGTGTTTTATGTTCTCTTTTTTTGTTTTGGTGACACAGACTGTACAGTAGAATTTATGCTTGTCTTCATCTCTGGATCAATTAAAATGCTTACTCCAATTTGTCTCTTCATGTCAGAGTAAATATCATTTGAAGAAGTGTATTAGCAAGGTCAACGGATACAAGGACAATTGATTTCTAGAAGGTTGAAAAATCTGCCTTTTAATTTACAAGTGTGCCAAATACAGTTCAGGAAAAAATACAATTAAGCTATATTATTCACCTTCTATCTTCAAATTCTGATCATAACACGTCTAAGCCGGGTCAATATTGGTAGCTTCAAGCTGGAGTGTTTTCATCTATGTAACAAAACCTATAAACTTCCCTACTCTATCTCTGTTTTGAGAGTTTGGACAGAAGGGTCATTCATACTTCTGGATTCTTTGCTGCTAGTCAATCATTATCTTCAGAAGCAGACCCACCAAAGAAAAGGTCTGGGATTGGTAAGTCCTGGATTCGAATCATAGCCATGACACTTACTCGCTCTGTGACACTTTTTATTTTTTTATCTTTTAAATAGGAGATCTGATTCTACCTAACTCATGTGATGTCTCAGTGGTTGCCGGATATATTTTTGCCACTGGCTTTTGGCAAGTCTCTAGAATGTAGTATGTATTCTGCTCTTTTATTTTTAATTAAGTATTTTATTGTGAAAACACTGTACAGAGCAAGGTAATGAGTACATTTCTTATCAAGCATTGTGGCCTCCTCCTTTGTTTCCCCTTCACATACCTTCCCATCCCCTTGATCCCCCCCCAAAGTTGTAAAGTCAGTTTTTCGACATAACGACTTGTACATCTCATTGTTGCAATGGGTACTGTATCCCTACACATTTCTTATCAAGCATTGTTGCCTCCTCTTGTTTTTCCCCTACCATCCCTTCTCTCTCACCTCCACAACTACATTCCTGCCCTCCCCTACCCCTGGCTAAGTTGTAAAGTTCATTTTTAGACATAGCCTCTTGTACATCTCATGGTTGCAATGGGTCAACCTGTATCCTTATTTAAACAATTTGATTTTTTT
>NW_012267343.1:3649673-3651394 GCF_000151885.1 Dipodomys ordii | reverse complement strand
AAGTCTTTAATTTGCTCTTCTATTTATTTAAAATTAGGGATCATTTTTTGATAAAATTCCATTTTTCTGTTTTTTTCTCTTCAAAAATACTATTATATGATAACCAGTCTAGATGATTTTCTATTTTCCCATAAAAATTCCATAATTTCAACTCTTCCATGTTGTTTTAAAATAAATATCACATGAAGTTATGCATGTTGTGGGAAAGGTATACACATATGTATTTAAATTGGATTCTATTTCATACTAACATTTATTGAAAAAATATTCTTCATCATTAAATCATATTGACATCTTTCCTTAAAAATCACTTTGCATTCATTTTGCTTAACATCATCTTATATGGTTATATGTACATAGCTTTTGACCTTTTCTGCCTGTCCTACACAGGTACTAGTTATTGCAAATAAGGGAAACCTTATCTTTTTTCTTTCTTTCTATTGTTTCTGATATATTATAATGTACCATGTGATTTTTTTGTTTTGTTGTTGTTCCTCCCCCTGTTTTCACTGTATTTGATGTTGGTGCCCTGCATCTTGTATATACACATCTGTAATTCCCGGTGGGGAAGGGCAAAAACAAAGTGCTTAAATAAAGATACAGGTTGACTCATTGTAACAATGAGATGTACAAAACATTATGTTGAAAACGAGGGGTGGAGAACTGGGGAGTGGGGGTAGTTGTGGAGGTGAGAGGGAAGGGATGGTAGGGGAAAAACAAAGGAGGCAACAATGCTCAATAGGAAATGTACTCATTACCTTGCTCATGTAACTTTAACCCCTCTGTACAGTATTTTTACAATAAAAAATACAAAAATCAGTTGGCAGTATGTGTATAGATCAGTTTGTTAATTTCTTCAAAAATCTTGCAGAGATTTTGATTGATAACTTGTAATAAAATGCTTCAATTTGGAGAGAATGCTCATCTCCAGAACATTTAATAAGCTCTTAGATAAGGTCTTTCTTCTCTTTGTTGCTCATTAGCTTCTCAAATGTTATGTAGGCACAGGAATTAGGCTGGAAATATTTCAAATCTTCCCTAGCCTTAACTAAATATTCGAATTTTGGGTAGTGTTTTAAATGGCATTATTTGGTGTTAAATTTAGTTTCTACTTTGTGATTGAGTTTTTATGAGACAATTGATTTTTTAAAGCATTGATGTTTTATGTTGTTTGTTTTCAAATCTTTTCTAGGCTTTTCTTTGACCTGTATGAAATACAAACTTCTTTTAAGATTTCTAAATCTTTAAGAATTTTGACATATTGCTGGCATTGACTTTTACCTTAATGCCTCCTTGTTTTGTGAAACATCTTTTGTGAGAACTGGATCAATTAAACTTACTGTTGCAGATTTTTTTATCTTACCTAGTGAGTATTCTATAGGCACATGGAACAAGTGAGTGTTGTACAGATGTTGAGATAATACTGTAGAGGTATCTATTAAGTTATATTGGCAGAAATTACATGTCTGCTGTTTCCTTCCTTGGGAACTATTTTCCCCCTCAGTTATGGGAAAGATGTATTATAATCTTCTTAGTTAAGAACATTCTGTCAGCTTTTGGTATGTAGTTTAAATTTCTGCCCTTCAGTGGCTCTGCATTCAGGATTCATACATGTTCTTGCACTGATGATAATAATATTATTATATGTTACGGATATATTGTTCCATCTATATTTGCACACAGTAGGTTCGTGGCATATTAGAATTTCATCCTTTACCTTC
>NW_012267343.1:3639573-3646325 GCF_000151885.1 Dipodomys ordii | reverse complement strand
GATGATATACAGAGGGGGTTACATTTACTTAAGTCAGTTAGTGATATTTCTTGTCTAACCTGTTACCCATTCCCTTGTTTTTCCTCCCTCTCCCCCCTCAATTTCCCATCCAGGTTGAACAGATCATTTCTAACATGTTGTCTTGTGAATATTGCTGTTACATAGGATCCCCTCTTTGTCCTTTGTCTCACCATTTTGCTGTTCTCCTTTCATTCTTCAGTTCAGATAAATGGATATGTAATACCCAGGGAACCAAAACTGAGTGCAGTGACAACAGGGGATAAACCATGGGTGGGGGGAATCAAAAGAAAAATGAAACCGTATAGTACACTGAGAACAACAACAAAATTCACTTTCATTCTAGGCATTCAGCATGACCAACCACAGGTAGCTCTCCTCTTCAATCAGGTGACTTAGTGAACGCTGTGATCCTATCATAAGCCTTTGCTCCGTTTGATTCCTATTCTATGTAAAAATGTCTGCTGTGAGCTTCTAGGAGGCTCCTGATTTAGAGATTTCTAATAGATTTCAGTAGATAAAATGGAGAGGTTAAAAAAAAGAGTGAAAACCATCAAAGGTATTTTTTAAAGGAAATAATGTCCCTTTAATGTGTAAAAAAAGTGAATGGAATTAATTTATATCTGTGTTACTTATGAGTCTCAGAATGCATACAACAAAATTTAATATTCCTTATCATAAATTTTCCAGTGATATAAAATTGCCAACAGAGATGTAGAAAAAATAAACAAGATAATAATGGCCCACACCTGTAATCCTACTACTCAGGTGGCTCATATCTAGAGGATCACAGTGCAAAGCCAATTTGGGAAGTTTAGACCTTGGGACTCAACCTCTTGTTAACCAGTACAAAACACAAGCTGGAGGCATGGCTCAAGATATAGAGCACTAACTATGAACAAGAAAGCTGAGCCAAGTTTGAAGGCCTGAGTACAATCCAAGCACTGGACAAAAATAAAACAATAAAGAAAAGGAAAGATAATAAAGGAATGGAAAAGAAAAAGAAGAGAAAAGAAAAAAGAGAAAATGCAAGAGAGTGAGAGAAAGAGAGAAAGAAATGAAGAAAGAAAAAGAAAAAAGAGAAAGAAAGAAAGAAAGAAAATGAAGGAAGGAAGAAAAAAAGGAAGGAAGAAAAAAAGGAAGGAAGCAAGGGAGAGAGAGAAAAAGGAAAAATAAGGAAGGGAGAAAATAGCAAAAGATTATGCCAAAAAAGAGTAGACACACTACAAATATCCTAAGCTTATATAATTCCTGAACTAGGGTTTTTGCTTTGTTACTCAGTGACCAAGAAAACGACAACTTGACTGAAGGGATAATGGACAAAAGAACCAATCCATAAGGAACTATTAGTATAAGATCTAGATTTCTAGTGGGAAGACACCAGCTTTTGGGAAAGTCAACATACCCAATCCAGACTCATGTATTCACATTTCAAGAGTTTATTAGGAATGTTGGCACATACCTGTAATCCCAGCACTCAGGAGATTAGGGATGGAGAATGACCTGTTTCAGGCTAGCCTGAGCTGCATAGCTTGTCTCCAAACAACAGAAAAAAAGAGCATGTTACACTCAGCCCTCTTCAATATGTTCTTAGCAAACTATCATCTTTATTTTGTCTAATAAAATGCTATCGAGAGCCAATTTCATCAATAGAGAAAAATGAAGCTGACAGGTTGGATGGACTTCTTATCTCACTTTTGCAGATTGTGATAACTTCAGTGATATATCCATAGCTTGTGTTTAGAAAGGTCAACACACAATATAATTCATTTACTAACAATTTTAAACATGCCTAACTTCTACATCTATCTATCTATCTATCTATCTATCTATCTATCTATCTATCTATCTATCTATCTATCTATCTATCTATCTATCTCTATCACTATTTATTTGATCAGGAAATTAACAAAACATTTTTAAGTACCAAAATAAATGTCTTAGGTTCTATGTTGTACCTATGTCAATTAATATAATGCAGTTATGAGAGAGATAGTTATGTATTCCACATTCTTATGGCTCATCAGAAAGGAAAAGCATTAGCTAAGCAATGAAAAGTATGTTCAGAACTGTACACATCATGGGCATGCTTTTATACCATACTCTGTCCAATGTAGGCAACAAAAAGAAAATATACACAGTTTAACTTCAGCAAAGCACAGCATTTTGCCAACTAAGGAACACTTGAACAGTACAATCCCATGAAATAATATTCAGGCTTTAAATCTGTTTAAATTAAGGCCTACCGTAACAAGTCAAGTTGTTCACTCCCTAAATAAGAGGCTCACATATAAAAAGAAGTTCCAGTCATAATGGTCCTTCTGGGATCAAGCACTGTCTTTATCCCTTATGTCCAATAAAAATGCACAGTTCCTGCACTCTTTGTATACTGTGCTTCCTTTCTTTAAGTGAATACACATATACACACACACACACACACACACACACACACACACACAGAGAGAGAAACTCAAAGGTGAACTGTTTTAGGTGTGTACCTAAAACAATTTAAAGTGTACATACAGAAATAATTAAAAAGCAGAAAGTAAGAACAAAATATGTGCACTCATAGATAGCTAGAAACCCCAATGGTAGTGGAAAAGCCAGGAATCTAAATGTTCATTGACAGACGCATGAGGATGAATTTGGCTAATTTTCTCATTATTCCACTCATGTTCGCTTAGCTCCTACCCCAGGATCCACACTGGAAAAGAGTAGAGGTTAAAATATCAAGTAGCACTGCCACCCGTTCTTGGCCGCTGCTCTGCTGTTGGATAGAACCTTTATCAAGTGTCAGCAAGAGAACCTGGCATTTATCAGGGTGGGTACTGCGCTCTGCTATGCTGACAGGGAAGATTCAATATTTGTCATCCTCACTGTGCTAAGATGTTTTAATGGCCTGCTCTTTTTTTCTCTCCCATCACACAGGCAACATTTTCTTTCTCTTCTCCTCGATTCTTTCCCCTTAGTCCCCAATTGTCCCCGTTTCACGTTTGAGCCCCGCTTCACACCGTTGGCAAATTGTCTGACCATGAAGAAAGCACGGCCTCTTTCTATTTTTACATACCCATCCAAGAAATGTGGGAATCAGCTAAAATATTCCCAGTGTCTTTTCCAGCTTTTTAATGCTAACACTGTGCAATGGTTGCTAACTATTTTCAAATTGTATAGCTTGCACTACTTTGAAAATCAGAGTCAGAGCCTGTGACTTTTGTGCAGTGGTTTATTTGGGATAATTTGTGGAGAGAAGGTTTTTAAAAGTGGTAAAGTAAAACAGAGAAGAAGAAATAACAGATTTGGAGGGTTGAAACAAAATGTCATCGGAGATAAAAAAGGAAAGCAGCCAACTCAAGGATCCTTGAACTGATATTGCCTACGAGAATCTGGAGCTCAATTCTGTGAACAATATGAGGAATGGTATTGAATGTCTCTGAAATGACTAAGACATGGATAATAGGAATATTTACCTACAAGTTATTATCCTATGAGTCAACTTTGTTCCAGAAAGTGCCCATTTTGTTTCCAGCTTGTGCAGGCTCCCAGATGGGGCTTCTGTAGGGGGATCTGTGATTACAGCAGATAAGGCCTGGGAGCTGGGAGTGGGAATCAGAGGCATAGTTCAGCCGAGACCAGGTTCTGTTAGGCTATATCCAAAGATATCTGGTGGCCATACCAACGGTCAGAGAATATATGAGGGCATGGTTCATCTGAAGAGAAAAAGTAGCTGTCCAAGGGAGAAGCCACTGCCCTTTCCCACAAGTTGTTGATGAGCAGGTTTGAAGAACTTTTTCATTTCTTCAGGAAAGTTGAATCTACTTTGGCTACAAATGCATAGACTAGCTTGAGTTCTATTGCACATCTTCTTTGAAATCTTTACCTAGGTTCATGACCACCTTGGTGATGATGATTGAACACCAACACTGTTTGAGGAATTTCATATTCACTGTAGCTTCTGTATGCAATAGGATTCCACTGGGCTAGCACAGATGCTTCTACTTCACAAATGAGGAAAACACACACAGGAATAGAAGCTGCCTCAATTCTTATCACTAGTAGGGATTATATGGAAATTCTAATTCTTTTTTTTTTAAATCAGTTAAGTAAACTTTTACTGAGTACTTCATGTGTGCTAGTTACTGTGCTAGGAAAATTCACATTTATATACTAAAATACAAGCTATTTCCAGTAGATGAACACTACTCAGTGGACAGTCACACTTCAATGTCTCAGTTGGTTGGCATGCCAACTTGACCCCATGACCTTGAAATTCAACTTACAGGATTAGAAACATGTTACGCAAATTCATAAATTGCTACTTCTCTGATCTCATCTTCTAGTCAAAATATATTTAATGGCAATTCTGCCCCAGTTTCTGGGGCCTTACACATGTCTAAATTTTGTTTATATAACAGCATCCTACAATTGAAGTTACCCTGTATATTTATACATTTCACACGTGTTCTGTTGTGTCTTTTTTTTCTTTTCTTTTATCTTTCTCTTTATGATCTCTCCAAAATGAACAATCTATTAGCAAATTTGAATATGGCACAGCAGAGAATATGATAGGAATTGTTAAACCAGATATATCTGACACGAATTAGAATAAATTAAAACAAATCAGCAGATTTGATCTTTGAAGGAAAAAAAAGTAGACTGTTTTAGCTTTCACAACTGTCTTAATGCATTGGAACTGCTATTTCAAGACTGAGTAACTCTTAAACAATTGAAATCTATTTCACAGTCTGGAAGTTAAGGAGTCCAAGATTAAGATGCTGGCAGATTTCACATTCTGTAAGGGTTTGTTGCTCAAAGATGGTGCTTTCTATGAGGCCTCAAATGACAGAAGAGTGAAACAATTCCCTCATATCTCTCTTTTCACGGCACTGATCACATTCATAAAATCAGAGACTGTACCACTTAATGTCCCTAGGATAAGGATTGCATCTCAACAGAGATTTTGGAGGGACACAGACATGTAAACAGTAGCACAGCCACCTTTGTATACTCACACTCAAGGCTCTTGACTAGAGATCATCAGTGCATTGAACAGTTATAATTTATCTGTTGCAGTCACTCCCTAGATGACTGATCTGTACAACATACTGTTTTCCTCCCCAGGGATCATTGACTGCACCAAGAATCAGATCCTTATCCTAGCACAGTGATTGTTAGGAAAGAAGCCATGAAGAAATAGAAAGTTAGAAAAGTGAAATGTATGGGTTCATATGTAGAAGGAAGGTGGGGGGGAGGGCTATCAGTTTTCAAGTGGCCCACATGGGGACACACATGGAAGAGGCAAACATGGTCTCCCAACTGGGTAGGCTCAGAAACAAAGAATGCTGGTCAAACAATTTTATGTAAAGAAGTAGATATTAATTTGTTTTAAAAACGATGACGGCCCATTTCTTCTAAAATAAGGAAGAAGACATGGACGGCCATTCTCTTCTCTCTTATTCATTATAATTCTGGAACTCCTTGCCAGTGGAATAAAGCAAGAGAAAGAAATGAAGAGAAGCAAAGAAGTTAAATTATCCCTACATGCAGATGATATGATCCTATATCCAAAGGACCCTAAAGATTCCACATCAAAATTCCTAAAGCTAATAAGCACCTTCAGCAAAGTAGTGAGATACAAAAATCAATGCACAAAAATAAGAAGCTTATCTGTAGGTCAACAGTGAACAGATATAAGCTGAAATTAGCAAAACTATAGCATTCACGATAACCTCAAAGATATAAATAAAATACTTACAAATATACTTAACAAAGGAGGTATAAGAACTATAAATTTTAAAAAAAACCATTGAAGAAATAAATCTAAAAATAAAATGACACCAGATGATGAAGAGTGCTCTGACATTCATAGATTTGCAGAATTAATATCAAGAATATGACCACACTATCAATTTCAAATTTAAGATAATCCTCATAAAAATTCTAGTATTATTCTTTTCTTTTCTTTTCCTTTCTTTCTTTCGTCAGTCCAGGGGTTGAACTCTGAGTCTGGGTGTTGTCTCTGAGCTCTTTCACTCAAGGCTAATGCTCTTATCACTTTAAGCCTCAGCTCCTCTTTCAGTTTTCTGGTGGTTAGTTGGAGATAAGAGTCTCACAGACTTTCCTGCCCAGGCTAGCTTTCAACTGCCATCCTCAGATCTCAGCCTCGGGTGTGAGCCACCAGATCCAAGCCAATGTTATTCTTTGCAGAGATAGAAAAATCTATCCAAAATTGAATGTGGAAGCAAAAACTACCCTGACTAGACGAAGCACTCCTGAGCAAACTGGCAATGCTGAAAAGTATTACAATTACAGATTTCTGACTTAACTACAGAGTATAGAAACAAAAACAACTTGATACTAGCCCACGAGCGCGCAAGAGAGAGAGAGAGAGAGAGAGAGAGAGAGCGAGCTGAAGACCCATAGAATTAGAAGACTCAGAAATAGACCCACACACAGAAGGGAACCCTACTGCATTGTTGGTGGGATTGTAAACTTGTTCAACCACTTTGGAAAGCAGTTTGGAGGTTCCTCAAAAGACTTCACTTAGAGCTCCCCTATGACCCATATGACCCAGCAATCCCACATTTGGGCATTTACCCAAAGGATCACAAACAAGGCCATACTAAAGCTACCAGCACACTCTGTTTATTGCAGCATTATTTACCATAGCTAAGATATGGAACCAACCCAGATGCCCCTCAGTAGATGAATGGATCAAGAAAATGTGGTATATATAC
>NW_012267343.1:3608473-3639523 GCF_000151885.1 Dipodomys ordii | reverse complement strand
TATACACAATGGAATTCTATGCCTCCATCAGAAAGAATGACATTGCCCCATTTGTTAGGAAATGGAAAGACTTAGAAAAAAAGGATATTAAGTGAAGTAAGCCAGGCCCAAAGAAACATAGATCCCATGGTTTCCCTTATTTGCAATAACTAGTATATGTCTGAGACAAGCAGAAAAGGTTGATGTTAGGTGAAATGAACCCCAAGATAAGGACTCAAATGGTTTTTCTTTCTTGCAATTTTTTCTAACATATTTATAAGATGATTTTTTGTTGCTTTGTATGTCCCTCCCCTATAGTTTAACTCCTGTTTTCACTGTATTTGATGTTGGTATAATTTATGGAAGGGAAGGTAAAAAACAAATCATTTAAATAGGGATACAGGTGGACCCATTGCAACAATGAGATATATAAGTCCTTATGTCGAAAAACAAACTTTACAACTTTGTTGGGGGGGAAGAGGATTGGGTGGGGGGGAGGATGGGAAAGGATGGGAAGGGGAAACAAAGGAGGAGGCAACAATGCTTGATAAGAAATGTACTCATTACATTGCCTGTGTAATTGTAACCCCTCTGTATGGTATTTTCACAATTAAAAAAAAAGAAATAGACCCACACACTTACAGCTATCTGATTTCTGACAAAAACAGAACAAAAAACAAAAGAAAAAACAAAACATAAATATATATTAGGAAAAAACAACTGCTATCCTCTTCAACAAATGGTGCTAGAGAATATCCTATCCATATGCAGAAGATTGAAACTGAATTTCTGTCTGTCACCTTGCTTGTACTAATATCATTTCAAAGTAGATCAAAACCTCAATGTACAATCTGAACCTATGCAGCTACTACAAATAACAGAAGAGGATATACTAGTTTTTACTAGCATAGACAGGAATTTCTTGAGTAGAATTCTAAGGGCTCAGCAAATACACGAGAGAATTGGCAAATGGGATTGCATTAAGCTAAAAAGCTTCTATACTGCAAAGGATGTAGTCACTAAGCTAAAAAGGAAGTCTACAAAATTGGAGATTTTTTTTTACAAGTTTGACTGGGGAAAAGTTGTAATTAACAAAATATAAAAGGATTTCACAAAACTAATCTCCCCTCAAGAATCAATAACTCTACTAATGAATAGGCAAAAACACTAAACACTTCTCAATAGAAGGAAAAATTGGCCAATAAATGCTTAAATAAATGTTCAACTTCCCTGACCATAAATGAATCACAAATCAAAACAAAAGTATCTCTCTCCAGTCAAAAAAGCCATCGTCCAGAAGTGAAAATATTCCAGAAGGCAGTTTGGAGATTACTTTAAAAGTAGAGAGTTACTCTCTATGATCAAGTGATCTTGTTCTTGGACACTTATCAAAAATTTGCAGTGCTGAGAACCAGTTGCTCCCAGCTTAATCCTAGCTACTAAGGGAGCTGAGATGTATGGATCATGATACAAAGCCTTCAATTAACTACCAAAAAAAAAGAAAAAAAACCTAGAAGTATAGAAGTGGACTTGTGGCTCAAGTGGTAGAGTGCTAGCCTTGAACACAAAAGTACAGGGACAGCAAGTAGGCTTTGAGTGCAACAATGATACTCACAGGGCACCATGTTGGAAATAAACTTCACAATTTGCGGGGGAGAGAGGAGGAGTGGAGCAGGTGGGGGAAGGAAGGGATAGTAGGAGAAAAATCAAAGGACGGGGAGGGGTGCTTGCAAAAAATGTCCTCATTACCTTACTCATGTAACTGTAACTCATCTGTAAGCATCTTTACAATAAAATATTTTTAAAAAAGAAAGAATGCATGCAGGGTCCATCAAAACCCATTTTTTTATTGTAGCAGTACTCAACTAGCTAAATTATGGAAATAGCCCAGATGCCCCACAACAAAAATTGTGTGAAATTATGAGACATTGTAAGATAAATAGATATATTTGGATAGATAAAGATCTACATAGACCTACAGATATAGGTATAGCTATAGATAGTATAGGTAGCTATACCTCACAATTTCTTGATATATAGACATAGATATGTCAATACATTAAATTTCTCTATATATGAATATATATGTAAAAATCACAATTTTCTGGGATATTATATATATGAACACACACGTGCACAAATATATATATGACAGTTGCAAAAAAAGATAAATGGACCTGGAAAAAATCACATTGAATGAAGTAAGTCAGGCCCAGAGACAAGGGGTATATATTCTCTCTCTATGTGGAAATTGGACTGAAGAGACAATCAGGGTTATATCCATATATACACTGCACCTGATCAAACTGTCTGAAATAAGAATATGCTGAGCTTGGTTTCCAAGGGTAACCTCCTGCAATAATTAACACACAGCTTAACAAAACAAATACCAAGAATCTAAAACATGACTTGCCAGGGAGAAGTAGGGTCTGAAAGGAGGACGAATGAACAAGTGGATAGAGCAACTGTGGGAAAATAGAATCACAATAGTCACTTTACATATGTGAAAATGGAACTTGCTAACTAGAGCAGACAGTTGGGGATGGGAGAGAGGAGGTTAAGGAAGAATGATAGAAGGGGGGTATTGAACAAAATGCATGCATGCATGAATTGACATCTTAAAGGGAAACTTCTTTACAGTTACTTGGAGAGAACAAAAATAATTTATTTTGTCGGTCATGGGGCCTGAACTCTGGGCCTGGACGCTGACCCTCAACACTTCAGCTCAAGGCTAGTGCTCTACCACTTGAGCCATAGCGCCACTCCTGGCTTTTTTTGCTTATGTGGTATTAAGGAATTGAACCCAGGGCCTCATGCATGCAAGGCAAGCATGCTACCACTGAGCTACCTTCCCAGCTCCAACAAAAATAAAACCTATTTTCACTGTATTTGATGTTGGTATAATTTGGGGAGCGGAAGGTTAAGAAACAAATTGTTTAAATAGGGATACAGGTTGACCCATTGCAACAATGAGATGTACAATATGCTAATTGCAAAAACCAACTTTACAATTTAGTGGGGAGGGTGGGGGGAGAGGAGGGAATGTAGTTGTGGAGATGGGAGGGAAGGAATGGTAGGGGAAAAACAAAGAAGGAGGCAACAATGCTTGATAAGAAATGTATTCATTACCTTGCTTGTGTGATTGTAACTCCTCTGTACAGTATTTTCACAATAAAAACTTATTTAAAAATATTTTTTAAAACTAAGTGGATTGATAGATAGCAAAAGTTTTCGATCAATTACCTACATCCCATGCCCCAATCCCTTACTAGGTCCCTGACCATCCAAAATACCTCCCCTTTGTTTATTAAGTTTGCCCAAGAAATTCTGTGTACCCATTTCTTCTTTGCTTTTGTTTCTTAAACTATAATTTTCACAACATTATACCTAGAACCTGTGTGTGATAATACACAATTTCCCTGTCTTAGAAATATTTTCATTTCCCAGTAGAACCAATCGTTAGACAGTGTTTCTTTACATTGAGTGAAAAGCAAGTTTCCTTGTAACTTACATTGTGAGCTCTATATGTGCCCCGGGACAACCTAAAACCAGAAAATTCCCTTTCTGTAATATTTTCCCTTCAGTATTTAAAGGAAACAATCACTACTCAATACTCAAATCCACAGAGAAGTTTTGTACTCCAGGCAAACATCCCCAGATCTACTTTATTAATAACCTCATGTTAACAGTGTTAAGTTGTTAATTTAAGTCTCTATGTCCAGATTTGGCTTGCAGAAGCCAATGTATAATTATATGGGGCTATTCTATTTCTATCTCCAGGGTCCCAGAAATTAATCTAAATCTTGTGAGCTTCAATGTGTTTGTGTGTGTGCTTATGTGCTTATGTGTGTATGCACATATTCCAGAACAACGGACAATAAGACCCTATGTCAATCACATCCTTGTCAGTCAATAGAATACAACTTATTATATGACATCGTGTGTGTGTGTGTGTGTGTGTGTGTGTGTGTGTGTGTGTGTATGGTACCATTTATTATATGGCATCAAACATGACACAACAATGGAGAAGACTATTCTTCAACAGTTAGATTATTACGTTAATACAACCCAAGATTTATTATATGTTTATCCCAGAATTTGCAGTGTCCTCTGCTTGCTGCTTCCGCTAGTGTATAAGGTGATAGAAACTGAAATGTGCTTTACTAGCTCCTCTGGATGGGCCACCTGGGATTGACAGAGAGCGTCACTGGGTGTCACTGTTGAGTCATACAAATGCTAGTAACTATCTGCTTGCTTGCAGAGGTCTGAATTCCTTCAAGATGCTGGGAGGTGGCTGCCGTGATCCCTGTGGAGCTGTATCTGTTCACCAGGGTCAAGGTGAACTATTCCTCCCCCTCCTTCCCCTGGGGTCAGATAGGTCCATGTCATTGTGGCCCAAAGCTGCCTCAGGCACTGTTTAATGAGCTTATCTGTCCCTGGTGAATGACCCTGACTTGCCTGAAGTGGCTGTTACTGGGGTTGGTTGGCCCCTTATACATCTGTATAGTAAGTCATCACCCACCCACCGGTGGTCAAAGGATATTTTTCATGTATACATTCCCTGAGCAGGACTGGCTGAGTCCCGCATGTCTCTGCACAGCAGGCAATCCTTTCCACTCCAGGGTTAAAATGTGATCAAATTCACAATGATCCCAGTGTCAGTGAACAGTCAGTGGGGGATATATTTCAGTTTTCGTTTTAATGAGAATATTGATTTTAATTGAAATAAATGAAGGTGAAATGGTAGGTTTGTAGTAGTTGGAAGAGCAAGGGAAACAATTGACCAAAGAAGGAGAAAAAAAATCAAGCATGAGAGGCTAGAAAACCTAAGAACCTTCTATCAGAGAACTGGCCATGAAACTCAGTCCTAAGGTCCTCGTGTTCTTTGACAAATATTTTCAATCACTTTTGGAGGCCTTCATAAAATTGAAATTGTCAAAATCTCCTACGTGGAGACATTTTTTTCTGGCTGTCTGAGGGGAAGCTAGGGGATAATTGTGTTTATAAACTCCACCTGTCTATTAGGAATATCCAGAAAGGATTAATTGTATGTTTTCTGAAGATTATACATCATGTTATTTTTCATTCATGCTTCCCCTTGAATTCAGTACCATTCAGAGATCCTTGTAAAACCCAAATAGGACAATGCTTCTCTCTCCTCTCGAACTCCCTAATGACTAATCACCATGGATAAAGCTTGGATAAACTTACTCTCCTGTTATTTATCTCCTTTCTTATTGGTCCTGCATATCTGGGGAGACTACAATTATGTCACTATACTTTCTGTCAATGGTTTCCTGCCTGCACATTAAAGTACCCTGGGGAGTTATAAAGCCACTCAAATCTTTCTCCCCACTAGAACTTATTTTTTCATTGATGTAGGACAGAGCTTAAGAATTGAGGCTTTCCATACTGAACAAAGAATTTTCTGATCATTATTTTGTGACTGTCAGCTCCCAGGAACATGTATATTTTCTTACGTTTTTTTGTTATTAAACTGTGGTTGGGAATCCTTTTTGACTAAACATACTTGTTATTCCTTGGAAGAGAAAATCTCTGAACATAGCTTGATAGCCAGCATAAGGATTTTCCCTTTGAAATTCCATTGCTTCTTTTGTGTCCTACAGAATGTTTGATTAGGCATCTATAGGTCTACTTTTCTTTGTCTCTATAGTAAAAATTCTTACCAAGGAAAGCTTTTGCAATGGAATTTAAATTCAACATCAATTTATGAGTAAAACGTATCTTGATCAATGTACCTCATCCATCATCTCCCCTGTCTCTCCCAACCCAACCCGTCTCCTCAAGTTACCTAATTCCATTTTCACACATGTACACTGAATATTATGACTGTATTCAAACACCCTTCCTCTATCCATCCAAGTCATCCCTTTCCTCTTGACTTTCCTTCTTCCAACAATATATACTTCAGCTTTCTGTACTCACTTTTGTTATAAGCCACTTGTTGAAATTTGTTTGACTTTATGTGACCAGAACACAGAAAAAACTTAGCACCTGATCTGTGCCCAGGAAATATTTTGTAGGATAGGATTATCTATGAAGGAGGTTGTAAATGTGTCAAGCAATGAATCGTGAATGATAATGATCAAAATTCATCTCATCTCTACCTTATATATGGTTGGACACAAAGGGTAACATAGGCAGACTCATTTGCTGGCCTTGTTAGAAACAATAATCTCCATATAACAAAGGAGCTCAGGTGTAGATACATGTAGTCTGACTCCATTTTTAATTGATCTATATATTTGCTCTACAGATTTTGTTAGGATTTTTATGGGTGTAAGCATGTTTCTACTTTAGTAAATAATACTATGCAATACACACAACTTTTCAAACAATATCCTTACTTTTATTTAATTGATAAAATGGTTAAAAAAGGCAACATATTATGTTCAAGAAATACTATGAAATTTCAGAAATATTATGTTCAGGAAAACATATTCTATGACTGTCTTCCTTCAGTGTCTTTAATTATTCACTCTATTACAGGCTCCTATTAACGGATAAGGAAGACAGAGTACAGGGGACTGTGAGCGAGCGACCTGGCTCAAAAACAGATCAGAAACACAAATGGATTTTTGGGACTTTGATAAGGACAAAATACTTCAAAGACAGATTTCTCTGTCTCTGTTTCTTAGCACTTCTCCCCAAAAGGTCACTAGGATAAAAGGGTAAAATATTTTTTTCTTTTGAAAAGATTGGTTTCTTATTCAAGAATATCTAAAATGTTACTAAATAGTATTAAATGCCCTTAAGACATTTTATCAGACAATTAGCACAGATTATTAAAGTCCAGTGGATTTCATTTTATTTTATTTTATTATCATTATTATTGTTATTATTATTATTTTCACCAGTGAGTACCTAGGGCTCATAAAGAGAGAATTAGAAGAAGGAAAACAGCAGCATAGAGACTAGAATTACATTCTTCTACCTCCCCTCCTGTGATCTTTACTCAGGGGTCAACTTAGGGATTAAACCTGGCTAACCATGATGCATACTTCCTTTTCTTTCTGCTGTTTCTCAGTTGTAATGAACTCTGAATACACAATGCATGCTTATTGCCTATTGCAGCAAAATAACAGGGCCATTTGCTCAGTAGGATCTTGGTAATAGGAATAAGTAAGAGCAAACACAGGTCAGGTACAGATTCCTTTCCTCACTAATAGGAACAGATGGCTTATAGAGAGTACTCAATACAGGATGCAAAAGAAATGAGAGCCACTGTACTCTGGTGAGAAAGAAATTGTTGAGAAGGCACCTGACAACTCAGTGGATGGACCCTGAATAAAGGCTGAGATAGATCAAAGCACCACGTGATCTGGTCAATATCAGACTGAGAATCAAGTTAGCTCCTCCAGGAGCTAAAATGTGGGAGAAGCTGATCAAACTTTTGCCTTTGTTGATAAGTGCCCAAAATAGGAATTAATGTGGAGAGTCCACAAACATTTTAGCTACTGCTATGAATTATCCAATGGTGACTCTTTTCTTATTTTCTTTAATCTGTTCTTTCCTTGACCATCAACATTTCTTTTTTTTTTCTCTTTGATGGTCACGGGGCTTGAACTTTGGGCCTGGGCACTGTAGCAGAGCTCTTCAGCTCAAAACCTGTGTTCTACCATTTAAGCCACAGCACACTTTTGGTTTTCTGGTAGTTAATTGGAGATAAGAGCCTCCTGGATTTCCTGCCTGGGCTGGCTTTGAATTGCGATCCTCAGATCTCAGCCTTCTATGTAGTTAGGATTATAGGCCATAAGCCACTGGTACCTGGCCATTTCATTCATCTTTAAGCACTAACTAACTAAGTATATGTGTATATAGACATACATATGCATATATACATATGTATATAATATATCATATATATATGTCTATATACACATATTTATATTTTTTTTCTTTGTAGTACTGGCAATGAAACACAGGACCTTAATGCTAGGCAAGTACACCACCACTAAAAATATTTCTCCACTTGTTTGTGTTGTTCTTTTATGAGCTAGGGTTTGTGGCTTTGCCTTCTTAGTAAATAGGATTCATTTATTATCTTTCATTAGCAGGTTTTCATATGCATTTGCTGTGACTCTTATTTTAGTATGCTTCCCCCACTATGATTAGCCCTTAGTATATCTGTTTCCCCCCACTACACTGTGAAGTTCTACATTCCCATGCTCTGGGAGAAGTTTATGTGTGCCTGCTCTGATTTCTTCCAGCTAAATCACATGATTTGTTGGCTATAAAATTCCTATTCAACAGGGATGCATCAAGTTAAATTGTGGGTATGGGCACATTTTCTCTCGGACATTAAGTATAAATAAGGTAGGAGCCCATCTATAGATTGTAATTTTCACAAATGGCTATATAAGTCTCTGGGAGTTTACCATAGGCTCACCAGAGTCGTTGCGTTGAAGCCGTGGATATGGGAGATGTGTGTCAATAGGCAATTCACCTTGCTGGGCCTGTTTTGTCCCTCTGCAAACTGAGGTTAATAATACTTGTCCTGTTTTCTTCTCAGTATTAATTACTGTAATGATTGAATGAAGTTACATATGAAAGCATTGCAGTAAAATATGCAACACGTAAGGCCATTTAAGGCTGAGAATTCTTTAATTAATGTAGTAAATATTATTACTATTTCATGACTGTAGTCACTTACCTTCTAAGTAATTCCTAACTTGATGGACATTTTTAGTGAAAATCATGCAAGAAACATATCTGCACTGAAAAAAGAACATGGACACAGCCTTGTAGTTCTGGAAAAGTTCCCAATGGAACCAGATTAAGAATCAAAGAATGTAAACTCTAGTTGGAAATCATTAAGATGCTACTATAGATGAGGGGAAAATATGCATTATCTATCTATTCTATCTACCTGTCTGTCCGTCTGTCTATATCCTATGATCCAATGGCCTGTTAGCAGGTTGAAAATAATAGCAAAGTACTGAAGCATAGGATGGCATTGCGAAGTGGCAGAATTTTTTCTTGAGTTTATAGTAATTTCTGAACTCTCATAGCAGGCTGAAATCTGGCAAACCATGCTAATGATCTCATCTTCAGAGAAACCTTCCTGTTTCAGTGACAACCCAACTTGAACTCTACCTATCTAGTTGTGTTTCATATTTGTTGTCTGAATCAGATTTCTCATCTGCAGAAAGGAAATATATCCTAGTTAAAGATATTAGCCACCATTTCCTGAGCAGCTGTTAGGATTCCAACTCTGAGTCCTTGTTAATTATTTGAAGTCTATAAAGGTTAATGTGTCTGTAATCAGCAAAGGAGCCCAAGTAACTTCTTTTGCCTACACAGCCACTTTAATCCACAACAAAAAAATGATAGAAAACTATATTTTAAAATTGCATTGGCATCAAACCAAATGAAACCCAGGCTCTGAATCAGCTGGGAAAAGAAAGTCTACTGACATCTAAGGCTTATTTTTTTAATTGAGTATAACACAAATATTAGTTAATTTTGCTATTGGTAATACATTCAGGATTTATGAGATTTTAAAAGATAAAGTTCTTCTATCTGGTATTATAAAAAAAGAAGTCATTAAAACTGCCATGCACCTGTCTAGGGCCAGGACAGAGAATCCACAGCCCCACTGCCTTCCTGAGAATACTAAGACAAAGCAAGTGAAAGCAGAAGAAGCAGAAGACATAGCTTACCATAAGTCCCATTTTATTTATTTAATATTTTCATTATCTTTAGGAAGTTGTACAAAGGGATTGCCATTCAACAAAGCAGATATGAATACAGTGTCTTAATCAATGTCACCCTTTCCAACCTTCTTGCCCACCTCTCCCAATCCCAATCCACTCTCAGTACAGCACTATTTATCATAACAATGATATACAATCAGCCCTGATACTCCTCAGTGGATGAATGAATCAAGAAAACATGGTGCATATACACAATAGAATTCTACTCATCCATCAGAAAGAATGATACTACATGTACCATTTGTAAGGTAACAGAAAGACTTGCAAAATATTGTATTAAGTGAAGTAAGGTGGACCCAGAAAAACAAAGATGGCAAGGTTCCTCTCATTTGTGGTAGCTAGAATCTGCCTACAGATTTATCATTAAACACCTTAGGTGGGATACAAGTGGTCACAAATGAGTTCGCTGAAGTATAGTAGATTGTATGGAGAGCTCAACTAATAGAATTCTTTAGAAAGACTTAAGTCAAAGACCAACAAAATAAGTACCAGGTTATAGGTACTTGCAAGGTTTTGAGGGAAGGTCCAAGGGAAGAGGAGTAGATGAACAAAGAAGTAAGTGGTGGGGAAAAAGAATACAGTAAAAATTCATTGTATATATCACAGAATTAACGTAAATAGAGAAGTGATGTGTTGAAAGGCAGGGTTTAAAATGTTAAAGGATGACACAGGTCAAGATGCATCGTATACATAAACTGTCTTTTTAAATGGCAAGAATAAATCAATACATTTTATTTTTCATTAGTCTAGCTCCATACATTTTGCAAGGTCGCAGTCTTCCTTTCTGTTGTCTACATACCCCATCTAATATAACCTTCTTCTCCTAGCTGGCACAAGGCAATACAATAGAGGCATAGTGGGGGTAGGGGTGCACAGTGGCCTCTGTGTATGATAGGCCCAGTACCACAGGAAGCCCCTCCCCACATGGAGATTTTGTGTGCACACTTTCTGGCCATATGGATTGAAAAATGGTTATAATTCAGACTGAATTCATTATATGTATATATACATATACATACATATCCAGCATTAGTATAGATTCGTATATTCACACTGCTTCTCTTTAACAAGAAAGAAATGAAAATAAACCATTTTTTGTGGTTCCCCTGAAGTGCCTTTGGGCCTGTTGTACCTAATGGAAACCCTGATCCTGGGCGAAGAGCTTGGGGAACAAAATGTCATAGGAATGAATCTGCGTGCAGAAATTTTAAATGGGTGAGTGAAAAGAGCCCTCTGCCCCTCCATTTCTTTTTCTGCAAACTTGAGGAAAATAATGTCCAATTTTGCTGGATCCGAAGGATAGCACAATCAAGGTAGAACAGGCTTTGAAATACCATGCAGAAACTCCTTAATTCTTAGATTTAGGACTTGACCTCACATGGATATGAGGGAAAGGTTATTGTTTCATAGTCATTGAAGGAGGTGGGGATTTTTTTCTAATCAGATAAATACATAAGCAAAGGCCTTTAAAAGAATTATCCCTATTGTAAGATGAAACAGCCATGAGAAAGATGAATTCACTTCCTATGTTCCCCACCCTTCCAAAGGCACCCACCTAGAAATTTCACTCTGCATTCATCTGAACTCATTTGGATAAAATTGTTCAACCAGTCACTAGTTCTTTTAATTATACTGGCCTTTTCCACACAGATATAAGAAAAGGCATTTGATAAATGTCTCACGCTGGTCCAGACACATCGTATCTAGTAACATTTTCTGGTCTAGTAAACTTAATGCAGGAGAAAATGAGGTTAGTTTCATACAGAGAGAACACCAATTTGTAGGGGCTGGAAAACATTCTGAAGATAGTTTCCATAGAAGCTTCCAGAATTGGGATGGGAGTGGTTGAACTCATGGCCTCACAGATATTAGGCTTTGCTTAGATGATGGTACTCTACCATTTGAGCCATACTTTCTTCACACAAAGCTTCCTAGTTTCATTCATATGAATAACTAGAAGATGTTGACAAATTGTTTTATGAAAAATATGAGTAGCGCTAGTCATTTCTGAGTACTTAAAATATTTTCTTTTTTCCTTTCCTTTCCTTCCTTCCTTCTTTCCTTCCTTCTTTCCTTTTTAGTCGGTGTTGGGGCTTGAACTCAGCACCTGGGCACTATTCCTAAGGTTTTCTTTTTGCTCAAGGCTAGAGCTCTACCACGTTGAGCCACAGTGCCACTTCTGGTTTTCTGGTGGTTAACTGGAGATAAGACTCTCATGGACTTTTCTGTCTAGGCTGGTTTCAAACTATGATCTTCAGATCTCAGCCTCCTGAGTAGCTAGGATAATAAGCATGAGCCACTGGTGCCCAGTGACTTTAAAACATTTCCTAACACCAGAAATTTTTATCTAGACAAACTGTGGTAAACCCTGTGATTATAGTAAAGTCCAATCTTAGAGAACAACAAAATACAAGAGGATAAATCATCCTAAGTTTCTAAGTACCCACACCCCAAATTTATCATCAACTCACTGTTCTAGAATTGTGTGACTGTCAAAACCACCAGTCATCATTTGTCAGACTTATGTCCCTGTTTTGAAAATAAGGAGAGCATTTGTCTGTCTCTAATATTCCATTGTCTCTCTTCATCTTCTGGTACATTTTCCATTATTCAGCAAATACCAAGGCACACAGTTCAGGGATAATGGCGACATATATAAATGATCTCCTCCCTCACAATTTTTTCTTAATGGTGCTGTGGAAAGAAGGAAATAATGGATTTGGATGTAGTTAAGTAGTTAGGCTGAATCATTTTGAGCAAACAGAAACTGATCATCCATAACATGGTTAAGTCAAGATTGACTTGCCTACCCTTCTACGTGGTTTTTTGCACTCTAAATAATATTTTGGTTTTGGATGTACTGTGAATGAGCAAAATGGTATGTTTCATAGGAAGCAGGAAACTAAACTAAACTTGTTACTGTCATTACAGATCTTTAATCTCCTTAGTGCCAAACACCTAGTTAGTCACCAGGTTCCTACTGAGTTTTGTTCCTCACTTATTTGTATCTCCTGCAACTTATTTGTACCTCCTGAAGAAGCATTCCAATAAATTATTTGTGAGATGTAGATTTGCATTTGTTTGTTACTACCTGGGGCACAAGTTTACAAATTGGCTTTAAGACACAACTTAATTTTCTTTCCTTCCCTCCTTCTTACCTTTTTTCCTTCCTTCCTTCCTTTTCTTTTTTCCTTCCTTCTCTCCCTCCCTCTCCCCTCTCTCTTTCTTTTTTTTCCTTTTTTCTTCTCTGTCTCTTTCTGGTTTTTGTCTCTTTTCTCTCACTTTGTCTCTCTCTTCTTCCATCCTTTACTCTCACCCTGTCTTCTTTCTCTTCTTTCCTACCTTTATTCCTTCTTTTACTGTCTTCTTTTATTACTACAAAAATTATTTTATTTTTAACCTTCTAGGTGTCAGTATTTACTCCCCCATCAGAAAGACTGGCATTTCTGGGATGGATGTCTAGTTGCAGTGGGGTGGGGACAAGGAAATGAAGCATTTCAAATCAGTATAGTCTCAGTGTCTCTCTCTTTTGTAAGGATAGGAGACGAGAAGAAAGGTAAGGTATCAGAACATTGAAGTGATATTATCTTGAAGGAAAAGTACTAAATTGAACTTTCATTGGAAATTGTTGAGGAGAAGAAATCATCTATCACAACTTCAAATGCTTAAAATATGTTCACCAACTTTCCTCCTTCCCTCCTTTTTCAGACATAAATCAAATTCTGATTTATTTTAAAGTATTATTCTGAAAAGTCAGCTATTACATGTTCACTCGGTGAGAAAACATAAAGAATTGATAAACAAAAACACATTTTTAGCTCAATAAAACTTGTTCATGAATGAAATCATGTAAATGAAAGCACTATATTAAAGGTAGCCTTTAATACATAAAACCTTTATTGGTCCAATATTGATTTTTGAGGACTCCAATGTGTAAGATAAGTGACATAAGAAATAAAAAGTAGTATTGGATATGGAGTAAACTCCAAATAGGTAATCTTTTGATGATATGGTAGCTTTAGTCTAGTATCATCTATAGGGAAAAATATATTAGGGAAAAATATGTTGTGTGTTGGTGGCAGAAATGAAAACACACAAATTGAAAATACTTTGAACCAAAGTCATGATGATTAATCTTGTGTCCTGAAGGTCGGCAATAATTTAGATTGGACTGTAAATATCTCATTTGTGTGGCTGGAAAGAGGTATAAATTTCCTCATTTTGTTTTGGTGTGAGTACTGAGGCTTGAACTCAGGGCTTGGGTTCTGTCTTTAGTTTTTTTGTTTGTTTGTTTGTTTTAATTTAAGGCCAGTACTCTACCACTTTGAACAACCAGGTTTTTGGTGGTTCATTGGAGATAAGACTTTGATGGACTTTTCTGCCTGGGCTGGCTTTGAACCTCAGCCTTCGCTGTAGTTAGGATTGCAGGCATGAGCCACTGCCACTGGGTTCCCCATTCTTATACTTTTCTTTTACTTCTACTTAGATTCAAGTATGTTTGCTCTGGGGAACATGTTATGAGACAACAATCCCCAATTTCAAAGGAGGTTCTATGTAGTAAAGTGTCTACTGTGACCTTATATACAGCAATAAAAATATGAGAAGAGATAGAAGAATGTTTTTGCCAAGGTGAGTACCAGCAGTTACTAAGGCAGATTCTTCCCATGCATCACCTGGCTCTGATATGATGCTGGTAGAAGTCCAAAGACTTATCTGTAAAATGGAATCCATGGTCAATTTAATCAGTTGTGGCATTATAGTAAATGAAATAAACTACCAAAAATGACATACGCTGCTTTGTTCCACTTAACTTAGTTACCTAAAGTCATGAAAGCCAGAAAAACAAAACAAAACACAAAAACAAAGACTAGATGGTGCTGACAAGGGAGTCAGGAAGGAGAGATGCTCAGTTCATTTTAGGTTTCATTAATGAACAATAAATGCATCCTAGAATTCTACCATACAACTCAGTGCCTACAATAGGAAATGTAAAACAGTATTTGATGTGTTAACTAGATAGAGTTAAGTATAGTTAACAAGACTGTATTGTATACTGAAACATTCTTAAGAGAACAGGTGCCCGTGGAAATGTTCTTACAGAATATACTCTAAAAAATGGGGGAAAGAGGAGCTGAGAAATTGTTGGAGGTATGGATTATTTTATTACCTTACTTGTGAGGATGGCTTCATGAGTGTATGTATGAATTCATCAAATTATATACTTTATGAGCAGTGTTTTAATATGAATTTCATCTCAGTAAAGCTGTTAAAAGTAGAAATAAAAATGACTCTGAAAGTCCTATTAAAAATGAGAAGTACTAATAATTTGTGTTAACGTGGGTTTGCAGTATTTTATGTTCTTAGTTAAATATAAAAACAACACATTATATAAGTACTAACTGTATTTTAAGTTCACATTACACTCTTATATAAATGTAATTTGGCTCAATTATATGAAAGGCTGAAGGGAAAGAATCTAAAATGTTTATGATTTCTCTCCGTTTTCTGTATGTTTCCAAATTATTTCCTTTTCTTCCTTGGTAACTTCTTATAGTTTAGTGCCAGATTTTAACTCAGAACACTTGAATCTTGGGATTTATTTATTTGTGTTGAATGCCTGTGACTGTCCTCAAACTGCAACCCTCCTACTTAGGCCTGATATACCCCTGAGATCATAGCCTTGTTCCACTATGCCAGGCAGGCCTGTTGCTTGAGATGAGTTCTTTTTTTTAAATTAAGTTGTTTATTGTGAAAATACTGTACAAAGGGGTTACAGTTACATGAGCAAGGTAATGAGTACATTTCTTATCCAGTATTGGTGCCTCCTCCTTTGTGTTGCCCCTACCATCCCTTCCCTCCCACCTCCTCAGCTACAGGCCCTCCACCCCACCCAAACCCCCACCCCCACCTAAATTGTAAAATTGGTTTTACCACATAGCATCTTGTACATCTCATAGTTGCAATGGGTGAACCTGTATCCCTACTAAACAATTGGTTTTTTCCCTTCCCTTCCCCAAATTATACCAACATCAAATACAGTGAAAACAGGGGATATACTGTGGGGGAGGGATGTACAAAGCAACAAAAAGAATCACATGGTATCATATAAATATGTTAGAAACAATAGCAAGGAAGAAAAAACCGCTTGTGTCCCTATCTTGGGGTTCATTTCGCTTACCATCATCTTATCTGATCTTTTCTGCTTGTCCTGGACATATACTAGTTATTGTAAATAAGGGATACCTGGGAGCTATGTTTGTTTGGGGCTGGCTTACTTCACTTAATATAATTTTTTCCAAGTCTTTCCATTTCCTAATAAATGGGGTGATATCATTCTTTCTGATGAAGGCATAGAATTCCATTGTATATTTACCACATTTTCTTGATCCATTCATCTACTGAGGGGCTCATATATACTGAGGGGCTCTAAAATGTACTTGGAACTCAAAAGATTAAATCTCCCAACAACTAATCTTCAAAGAAACAACTGCCCAATAAATAAGTGGGCTAAGACTTACAGAGAAAATTCTCTGAAGAGGAAATAACAATGGCCAATAGACACATGAAGAAATGCTCAACCTCTCTAGCCATAAGAGAAATGCAAATCAAAACAACATTGAGATTCCACCTCACCCCAGTTAAAATGGCTATAATCAAGAACTCTAACAACAACAGATGCTGGAAGGGATGTGGACAGAAGGGAACCCTACTGCATTGTTGGTGGGAGTGTAAACTTGTTCAACCACTTTGGAAAGCAGTACGGAGGTTCCTCAAAAAGACTCCACATAGAGCTCCTCTATGACCCTGCAGTTCCACTTTTGGGCATTTATCTGAATGATCACAAACAAGACCATCCTAAACCTTCCAGCACAACCATGTTTATAGCAGCATTATTTACCATAGCAAGATATTGAGATGAATTCTTATTTACTCTATTGCCTGAGCTTGAGTGAAATTGTTTTATTCTGGATCTGTACTTCTGTAGTACCTGAGTTCAGAATCCTGTACCACCACATCGGGCTTCCCATTTTCTTAAACTCCCTGTATGAGTACTTGCTAATTTTGTGATGAGTACAAACTAAAATACATGTTGCATCAAATCTATTTCTGTTTTTCTTGAGAATTCCCTAAATGTAAAACTCAGTGACATCTTCAAAACAGGGAAATTAAATGGGGAGCAGTGGAAAGACTTTGTGGTGACTACTCTGTCTCTCCAGTCTTATATCATGAGAACAATAGGCCAAAATTAGTAATGAATCTTTCAATAAAAATGGCATGTTTTGGCAGTTGGTTCCAATAAGTTATCTACAAACATTTTTCCACCAGGCACTACGTAAATAATTCTGAGATGACACACAAACTTAAATCATCAGTTCCTAGAATAATAGCAATTTCATAGGTGCTAAAATAGGGGAAAATGACCTAGAAAAAATGTGTTTACACATCACTGTTACAAATTTCTAATCAAAAGTTAATTTATACTTTTTAAATGATGGTCTCTTTATATAGCCCCAACTTTATTACAGTGAAAAATGAAGCCAGGCATGGGTAGCTCACATCTACAACATTAGTTACTCTGAAGTTTGAGATTTCAAAGATCACAGTTGAAAACTATTCTTGCAGAAATGACTGCTACACTCCACTTCCAAACTAATAAGCACAAAGCACAATGGTAGGTACGGCTCAAGTGGTATAGCTCCAGCTGAGAAAATAAGCCCTAAATTGAAGCCTTGGTATTAGCAGAAAGAAGTAGAAAAAATTAATAACTTCTAATCTACCTTACTGAAATAACCAAAAGAAATGCTCATATGTCTCTTTGATCATACTGAAGTGTGCAACTATTAGTACATACTTAAGTTTTCATTGCTCATTTGTTTTGTTTTGTGGGTTGGTTGTTTTTGCCTTTTGTGATTTATATCTCAGATTATGGAGATCTAATCTAAGACATTGAGGAGAAGCCTAAACACATATCTCTGAACGGTAGTCCCATACCTTATATGCTCAAAAATTTAGCAAACTTTCTGTCTGAAATCATTGTAGATTCTCAGAAGTTTCTTGGAAAGAAAAAAAAAAGCTATATCCACTGTTCCCACATGCCATAAAAATGGCATTCTTTGGCAGTTGGTTTTGATAGGACCTCACCAGAACTCTATCAGTTCTTTACATTTTATAACAAGTGAAGGTGTACATGTGTGCAGTTATCTGTAATTTGATTGCAGGCACATATTCACATCATTACAACCTTAATTGAGATACAAACTTGTAGTAACACAATTTTCCTCAGTCTTCCCTTTCAGACTTCTACCTATTCCCTTCCCCCCTCACTCTTCTCTATTTATCACTCTTGCCATCAAATTTCAGTCATGCTAAAATGTCACCACTTTGACACTATAGTACAAATAAGATCTTGTAATATTTGTATTTGTCAGAATATATCAAATATGAAAATCTATTTTTATAGTATACTGTACCTCTACACACTTTCTTTTCCCTCACTAGTTAAAAATAAACCATAAGTAGACATATAGAGCATTATATATGATTATAGTGCATGTATTCAGTTTCACAACGTATATAATTGTATGTATATTTTCATATTATCAGAATCATATCATATAACATATCTCAAAGTTTGGTTGTCTACTTGCACCTTTCTTTTCCTTCTAACAAACTCATTACCAATGTATGCCCACAGTTAAGCATAGAAAATACTATGGTTATTGTTGTGTATTAATGTGTAACATACATATATACCAAAACTTATCTATGTTTACATGTGTGAGAGGCAGAGTTAAAATAATTATGTACTAAAAAATAATTTTGTTATAAATGAATCCCATAAGCTAGTTCATTACAAAAGTAGAATCATATTAGAAACATTTTGAGATCTTGCTTTTTCACTAATGCCAGTCAAGAGAACCTTCTAATTCCATTGTCAGAATTGTAATTATGCATTTTTACCAGTTAATATTTTATGGTTTACACAGTGCTCTGTAGTTTAGTATGTTGTTCAGCTCTTCTATAATAATAGATGGAATTCACCTCATTTCATTTTTTAACTCTCTTTAATTCATATGCTTCTCTGAATTTATGTAGAAAAAGGCATTGACATTGGTAATGAAAACACTGAAGAAATTAAGAATATAAAGAACTCTGCAATAAAGCTTATAAATGACAACCTTACATACAATATTGTACTAAATTGAAATTGAAACAAATTTCTCTACATTCAGGAATAATGCAAGGGTGTACTCTACTCCACTACAGCTGGATATTGTGGTCAAATATCCTTGCCATTGAAATAAGACAAGAGAAAAAGTAAAAATATTTAAAAAGTAAAAAGTATTTTTTAAAACAATATTTAAAATTAAGTAAAACTATTTTCAGATGATATGATCCAGTATGTAAAACAACCTAGAAATTGAACACAGGAAAAATAGATCTGATGCAGGTTATTCAAAACTATAAGATTAAAAAAATTAAATAAAAATCACAATGAATTGTCTGAAAAAGAAAGACAAAGAAAGAGATGAAAGAAAGAAAGATCGTTTTTTGACATAACGACTTGTACATCTCATTGGTGGGGGGGGAGGATCAGGTGGGGGGGCAGGGGAAGAGATGGGAAGGGATGGGAAGGGGAAACAAAGGAGGAGGCAACACTACTTGATATGAAATGTACTCATTATCTTGCCCATGTAATTGTAACACCTCTGTACGATATTTTCACAATAAAAAAGAAGAAAAAGAAAGAAAGAAAGAAAGAAAGAAAGGAAGGAAGGAAGGAAGGAAGAAAGAAAGAAAGAAAGAAAGAAAGAAAGAAAGAAAGAAAGAAAGAAAGAAAGAAAGAAAGAAAAAGAAAAGAAAGATCTCAAAACAAAACAAAATTTAGGAATAAATTGAAGAAGTAAATGACCTCTACAACAAAAAGTACAAAACACTAAATAAAGAAAATGATGATCACACTAAGTATGGAAAGAACTTTTATGCTCCTGAATTGAAAAAATTGTCTTTCTGATGGTTACCTTTTTGCTAGGGATGAGTAAGAATTCAGCATAATTTTTTATTCACATGTCCTTGATGACTGAGGATGGTCAATATTTTTTATTTACAAGTTATTTGTCTTTCTTTTGAGAATTGACTATTCAATTTGATTGACCATTGGCTAAATGGATTATTGTTTTTCTTCTTGATGTTTAATTTTCTCAGCATTTATTCTGGTAAGAGCTACAACTCTTACTTACCTTTCTTTCTTATGGCTGGTACTCTAACACTTGAGCCATGGCTCCAGTCTGGCAGTTTTCTGGTTAATTGAAAATATAATTCCTTAGTCTTTACTGCCCAGGTTACCTTCAATCTATGATCCTCCAGGTCTCAGTGTCTTAAAAACGAAAGTTAGTCTATGCACAGAGTGGGAGAAATCTTTGTCAGCTATTTACAGGATTAAATTTATAACATTTCCTTGAGTTTTGCTTATGAGAACAAGTCTCTTAGTGGTGAATAATTCCTTGAACCTGGTTTCCAGGAAAAGGAAAACAAATACTTCAGCAGCAAAAGTGATCCTCAAATCTGGCAATACATTAAACAAATGTTGATTGTTTTATGTCATTTTGTTCAGGGATTCTCTTTTTATTATTGTAAACAAAGCTATAACATTATATATAATTATATATAACTATATAAAATTATATAATATATAGTATACATTTTTATATATTATATTATATAGTATGTTATTATATATTCATCTAATATATAATTATATAAAATATAGTATATTATATAATATATATTATATGCAATTATATATGATATATATCATATCTTATTATACTTATATATACCATATACAATTATATATATTAATATGTATATTATATTTATATATGCTACATACTATATGCAATTATATAAGTATATTATACTTATCTAAGTATAATATTATATATATTTATATGATATATAATCATATATATAATTGTAATGCAAAATACCATTTTTTCCTCTGATAGCTCTGTTGCAATAAAAAAGGATCACATACAAGACCGATTATCTCTTTAACTCCAGTGTAGGGAGATATTACTTATTAAGTGTTGATACTATGATGAACATAATCACATACTTCATAAAACTGGAAGTTTTATTTGCTTGACTACAGAGAACCTGAATATTCCTTCATATGATCATTAACTATTTATACTGTAAATTTAAGACTATCTACATGTTCCCTTTACAAACTAGAATGTTCTTATTCTCTTTAAGTTGTACAAAGGAATTGTTATTCAAGAAATCAGTATATAAGTGCAATGCCTCTTGACCAATGTCACCCTTTCATTCCATCTCTCCCAATCCAAATTATGCTCTTAAGTTTCTTAGTTACAATGGATATTATAACTGCATTCTCTCCCTTTCTGCCTTTCTTCATTTATCTACCTAATCCCACTGACATACCTTTATATTTTTTAACCTGTTTGCTAAATCTTTGTTGTAAGTGGCAATCATCTATCTTTTTGTTGCCTACGGTTGATATTGTAAATTTATTATTATATATATTCCCGTCATGCATATTTGAATATATTGTGAAGTTATTTTCATGAAATAAAATTGATATATAAGATGGAAATCATCTGCCACGCTGGCTGGGCAGTGTGCCACATACACTAGACGGTGAAGCAAGAGTGCAATACTAAAGTGAATACCCAAACCTTTAAATATTCCAGGTCAGCTTTCCCCCTACACATACCTTTCAATGCCATTTTACTGGTATTCATGCTGTTCAACTATTTGTTTTTCTAGAGGATTACAGCTTTTGAATTTTCCCCTACAAATCACATACTTTGGTTAATACATTGGCTAGATCTTGTAAACAACCCTTTGTGTGTTTACTTATATATTTCTTTATGCAATCAATTTAACAATCTGAAATCTGATAGGTGTCAATCGCTCATACTCATAATTCTAACTAGTCATGACCTAAAGGATCAGGGTTGGAAGCCAGCCTGGGCAAAATATCCATATGACTCCTTCTCTAATCAATAAGCAGGAAGCCAGAATAGACTGCCAGCTATTAGAAAACTGAGCAAGAATGTGAAGACCTGAGTTCAAACCATGATACCTGTTACCAACAGATAAAAAAATAGAATCTGAAACATGTTTTTTAGCATCAGACTGATCAGTATTTTCTACTTCATTTTATCTATTATATAACTATTTATATACATATACATACATATATATGCATTCTTATATGTATATATATTATTATGTAATATTATACATATAATATATATGTTCTATGTAGAAAAACAAATATGTGCTCCAATTTAGTTTTATAGACAAATAAAATATTTTATAACTGCTCTTTCTTTTCTTGATTGTGAAGGTTACCCCTATGCTTCGAATGTTTTGTGATACTTTTGTTTTATTTATTTAATCATTTATTTTTGAATTTATGCTCCTAAACCATCTGGAATTTATTTTTTCTATGATGTGAGGCAGACTCCAACTTAATTCTCCTCCAGATGGGTTCCCAGTTGTGCCAGCTCTATTTAGCTTAACCATCCCTTCCTCTCACATTGAAATGCTGCCGTTGTTCCATTTTAAATTCTCCTATAAATATTGTGATTTATTTTACTTTTTGAATGTATACTTTGTGCCTCAGAATTTTCTAAGTCCTGAAGTTATAATAAGAACAAAGTAATTAAAATTGTTATTCTCATTGTTTGTATCCTAGCAGGACCAAGCAGAAAAAATCACAACTGACTAACTAAAAATATAAATACATATTTGAATTAATAACCTAAAATAGAGAACAGAGAGTGCATAGTATTTTTAGATGAAATGTCTAGTGATGTCCTTCCTTATAAAATAAGATTTGAATAGACATCTGAATGATGCTAAAACAAACTATGTGTATATCTTGTAGGAGAACTCTTGCATGTTTATACTCCAAAATGAGAAAGCCAGTGGTTAAATAATTATCAGAAAAGACAAGGTGTCATCAGCATCTATAGGCTAGTTTTAATCTGATGCCATTGATATTTCAAGTTTGAACACAGAGCTTTTAGAGCATGTTCAATACTGGGAAGCCAAAGCTACTTCTGCTTTTCCTCCTTTTGACATTTTCTTGTATATTAAACATTTATACAAAATTCATGATCAATTTTAAATTGTTTTCTTTGCCTAATAAATAAATACATCCATACCTAGGTGATGGATGTACAGCTATTTAGACAGAGAGATGGAAAACTATAAAAGATGCATTTCAATTTGAGCATAACACATGTATTTTACAGAATGCTTTTACATATTACATACTTGAAACTTGTGTCATTTCTATGTTACATCTTTCCTTGAGAAGGCATAGTATTCTCTTGTTTTACATCATTTAATAAGAGTACATATTGTTTACTTTTAAACAGTTATTCCTGTTCATTTCATGTTAAAGTTGTTTCTATTTGTTTAATTGCATGGCCATTTTAAATTTTATTTTATTCTAAAGATGCTGTGCAGAGGGGTTATGGTTACATGAGTAAGGCAATGAGTATTATTTATCATTGTATCTCATCAATTTTTTTTCAGAATGGAAAAGATATGATTATGTGTGTGCATATAGCAAATATATTTAATATCCAACTTCTTTACAAAATTTGTGTGCTATTTGTCTTTAACCTGAAATCTAACTCTATTTACTTTATTCTTTATTTTTAAAAAGAAAATTCTTTAAAATTGTTTGTTCTCAAATAGTATAAATTACTTCATTTCCATGCTTTTGGGTAGTCTCTTGAATCTACAAAACAAAGATTTCCTTTATTCCATAATGTAGCCCATTAAACAATGTTATTTACTTCTTATTTGATCCTATTTTTTTATTTTTGTATATATATTTTATTATAAAGATTCTGTACAGAGAGGTTATAGTTACATGAGTAAGATAATAAATCCAGTTCCTATGGAGCATTGTTACCTCCTCCTTTGTTTTCTCCTACCATCCCTTTCCTCTCCACCTCTCCAATCCTTTCTTCCCCCATAACAATGAGATGTACAAGACGCTATGTTGATCCTATTTTCTTAAAAATGATGAATATTTTTATTTATTTATTCATTTGTTTATTTCTTGTTAGTACTGGGGTTTGAACTCAGGATCCTTGCAAACAACTATTACACCACTTGTATTGTGTCCCAATCCAAATGTCTTAAATACTTTTATATTATAATAGTTCTTATATCTAATGAGTTTTTCCATAATATATGTTGACATAAAGATTTCTATTGACATACTCAAAGGATCTTATATTAAAAAAAAATACTACTTGGTAATGATTTTCCTAATTTTTTGATATGCATGGATTTAATTGCCTTTCTTCTGTATCTAATAATTTATCTTATTTTGAAATTTCTGGGTTTGAATACTATCATGTATTTTTATTAGTTTTCTGATCTGAATTATTTTACACATTTTATGCAGTATTTCTCTGTCTCACATTAATGTTTAGAAAATGATATGTTAGAGGATTAATCTAATCCATTAGTATCTCTTTATATTCCTCTTCATAAAATTAAAAAAAACTATTCCTTCCTATCTATCTATCATCAATCTCTCTATCTTTAGTGAAATTTTAGGACTGAGCACATTTTTTAAATTTTTCCCTGCAGCTCATAATTTTGTTCTTTGGTTTTATTCTCCATCTGACCACAGTAACTGCTACATGTCTTTTTTTTTTTTTTTCCAGTCGTGAGATTTGAACTCTGGGCCTGGGCGCTGTCCCTCAGCTCTTCACCTCAAGGCAAGTACTACACCATTTGAGCCACAGCGCCACTTCTGATTTTCTAGTGATTAATCAGAGATAAGAGTCTCAGGGACTTTCCTGCCTCAGCTGGCTTTGAACTGTAATCCTCTGATCTCAGCCTCCTGAGTAGCTAGGATTACAGGCTTGAGCCACCAGCGCCTGGCCTGCATGTCTTTTATAAAAATTGTTTTTACTAATGTTCACTTGACTGATCCCTGGTGCTCTCAGCTTCTAAAAAACTAACAATAACAACGATAACAAAAAACTAGCCTTGCTTATTAACAGTGGCTCAGCCTATAATTCTAGCTACTCAAAGGGTTGATGAATGCAATTCCAAGACAAGCCTGGGCAGGAAGGTCTGTGAGACTCATCTCCACTTAATCACTAAATTGTAAGAAGTGTGGCTCAAGTAGTAGAGTGACAAAGGAGTGAAAAAGTGAAATATAGTGCCCATTTCCTGAATTTAAGCCCTATTCTGGCACACACACACACACACACACACACACACACACCCTTAACTGTGAGTATGGATGTCTTGTGAGCAGTGAAAAACCTGTCCTTTCAATCAAAGAACAAAAGCATTGTTGCCTTTTGTAGTCTGCACCCTAGAAAGAATATAGGACATCACCCTTCATTTTCCTGCTTGTCCCCTGTCTTTCTACTTTAAATCTTCCACTCCTGAGTATACAAAAATCTAGAGCACAATTAACACACTTTACATGGTCATTCTTTCAGAATGGGATTAGTGTCAGTGGATCAACCATTTCCTGAGCTTCCTTTTGAATATTAATTTTTTAATTAAATTTTTAAAATTAAATTCATGAAAGAAGTTTGTTATTGACAATACTCTGTTTAGTTCGCACATCTGCTTGCTCTAGTTCCATTCAGCACAATGGCATGTGCAAGATGCTGTCTTCCTACAGTTTTCTCAAGGCTTAGTCTGGTAATTAGTGAAGGATAATGGGACCCAGACTATTTCTGAGGGTTATTATTATGTCTTCTTTTCTAGTTACAGTTCATCTGTTAAATATACTAGTATTACACATTCATACATTATGAATTAACTTTATAATGATTATTCAAAATGTGAATTATCCTTTGCTCATTCCCAAAGTTATGCAACTATGTTCTTGGTATATTCTGTTTTTGTTTTTGTTTTTTTGGTGTTGATGAGTTGAACCCAGGACTTTATGTATGCTAAGCAAGCACTCTACCACTGAGCCACCTTCCCAGCCCAGTCTTGGTGTATTCTTATGGACTCTTTTCAAGTGATTTATGAGATAATTATTTTATTTTAAGAGAAAAAGATGGTAAGTTACATGCCATTTGTAAATATTTTATTAATAATTATCCTTTAATTTGCATACTTTCAAATGTTAATCACTTCTGAGTTCCTGATATAAATGATCTTACTTGAGTCCTATCATAAACCTGTGATATATAGGTAAAAGCTAATAATTAAATCTTATAAAACATTTATTACTTAGTAATAATTATACAAGCAATTCTCATTCCTGAACTTCACTCTAAATTTTTGGAAATGGTACCATTAATATTGACATTATACCAGTGATATAAAGAAAAATGCAGGGATATTAATAAATTTGTTCAAAGTCATGCGTCCAATTAGAAGTAGAACTAGAAATTTGAACTCTTGAAATCAGATTGGTGAATGTATACTACGTTACTTATACCATGAAATTCTACTGAGGGAAAGTTTGTCGTTCATGTTTATATACCAGGAAATTCATGAAGTAGGCTGACTTGTTTGCCCATAATCACTCAGCAAATAGAGTGAAGAAAGTATAGAAAACCTGGAGTCTGAAAACACAATACGTAAGAAACATAATCTATGCCATTACAGAAACTGCTCACTGTGCAATCATACGCTCTCACTTGGTTCAATGTGGTTATATTTATTTAGCCACATCTAAAGATTCTTATGCATTTTGGCATGTAAACAGCTGTTTTATTGCAGTGCCTTTTGCTGCTTGTATAGATTAATCTTATTACAGCCACTGACTTTTGATTTTATAAATTTGTTTTTTTTCCATATGAGCTTTGACGAATCTGAAACAGTAAATTAAATTGCAAACCTTTAGTAAAATGCAAGCTGATTTCAGTTATTATGGAGGAAACATCAACAGAAAAGGAATGAAAATAATTTCCAAAATTTAAATCGAGTCAAGTTGCAATAATGTGAGTTCATTTGAGTCAACGAATATTCTCTGAGTCCCTATGACATGCTGGGCACAGTGCTAGGCACAGTGGGAGATAAAGAGATTGTAAGAGCTGCCTGTGCCTTTAGGGGGCTCTAATTCAATGGGAGAGACAGGCATGTACACAAACCATCTTAATATTAACCAGATTGTTAGAAGTCTTATAACACAGGGACTGCAAAAGTGCAATAAGGATATAAAGCAAAGATATTAACTCCAACAGGGCGAACTTGAGCAAACAAATAAACTCCACAGCTGGTGCCATAACATGTGATTTCAAGGAAAAAAATAATACTTTAGTTTTAATTGCCTTCAATGTCATTAGGCAAGTTGCCAAAAAATGTTTTCTTCAATATAAAGTTATGTCTCAGTAATATCATTTTAGGAAGTTGGACCACTCATTTTTGAGATATTAGAATAAAATTTCCATTATGAATGTTACCTGAGTGGTTAATTGTGAACACTCTATTTTGTTCTTCAGTGATGTAAACTCAACTTCCTTACTTGGAAAAGTTTTCCCAAAGTACAGTAGGATAGATTTCTGGGTAGGTGAAATATAAACACAGGCCCCATGTCTTCCAGATAACTCTTATTTTTCTGTTTTACTTGGCTTCTCCACTTTAGCTTTTATTCCTTTACATCCTTCATCTTTAGAAATATTCATAAGCTTTGCTTTGGGGCCACACATACGGTAATTGGCTTCACCATTGAGATCAAGCTGAAATCATGAAGAGTTGTGTGAAAATGCAGTTTATGCTCATTTGCCATGGATCCTAAGGAGTTCTCTTCCCTGTATTTATTTCAGTTCAAGGACGTGTTGATCATCAAGGTTCAACAGCATGACTATCAATCCTAGCAGCCTGGGTTCAAATCTCACATGCCATCATTTTAGGCAAATTGTTTAGTATTCTTCATGCTTCTATCTTTGCCTCGCAAAGTGGGTAAAACAATGTCTGCTTTCTAGTTTTTTGCAACATTAAATGGTGTAATAGTTGTAAACTAGTCAGAAGAGTGACTGGGATATTTCCTCTATGCTTTCTGTTCTCCCCCTTTAGAGGCAAATTGAGCAATGATTATGCATATGAAGGAACCAAATGTTCCCATCAGAACTTTCATACAGTCATGCAATAGCTTTACCAACTGACCATAGTGTCCAACAGAACACTAACACTGTTTCTTGATGCTAAGAGAAGTTACATTTGCCAAGACACACATGACAGGAGGCGGGTATATTTTTTTTTCAAGATTTTTGGCTGCTGGAATTCTGTCTGATTGCATGTATTTACCCAATAATTTAAACATTGTGATTTCTAGATTCTCTCATCCACTAGTGACCTTTTAAGATTTTATTTCTAGAAGGCAAGTTAGAATTAATGGCTACCATAGACAATAAGTGTGATATAAACTTACAGCTTTCAACTGTTTACTGTATGGCCATATCCCTTCCCACTTTTCACTCTCTAAATTATAAGCTTACTAATTGTATTTCTTTTTAGGAGTCATGAAAAGGTCATGCTATGTTTGTGTGTGCATGCTTGTCCTTTGCTCATTCTGATCCTGCCTTACACACAAGAATACACAGAAATAAATGCTTTCCTGCTGCTAATGTTCATCTGGTTTCTACAACATATTCTCAATTTTAATATCAAAGTAGATCTGAAACACGTTCATTATCTTTTCCAAATAATTTGGATGTCCATCTTCATCTGCATTGTCTATTTCTGCCTTTCTCATAGTACTTATTAAGCTATATCACATTTCCCTAAGTGTATCCCTTATGAAACTATAAGAAATTCCTTGAGAGTTATAAGTAAATTTTATTTACAATTTCAATTATACAAATTGGTGCCTTGATCCTGACTTTTTTCCTCAAATCATCTGATGAGTAAAATAAAGGAGTGAATAAATGAATGAATGAAAGACTAAGTAAAATAGGCTGGTATACAAAAAGAACCACCAAGATCTCCATCATTAGCAAGAATAACAAATAAAAAATATAAAAGAGGTTAAGTAGCTGCATATATTTAAATTATGAAAATTAATAACTAGTATCGATAAATCACCCCTTAAAAAGCTTCATCACATATGAAATTCCATTTGTGAAATGTACTGTTCATTTTCCCCAAATTTACCTACCTTGAACTGGAAAGGCACAGAAATGTCATGATTAAGACTAAGCTAGCATTCAAAGATTTGTACATAATTTATAATTTAAGTTCCGCAAGTTTGCATAATAAATAGTTTAAATACTGCAGCAACAGAGCTGGAGAGGAAATTAGGATTCTGAATGAAAAAGTTAATTATACCTCCAAGGATCTTAGGATCTTTTTTTTCTCTTTTGCAATACATTAAAAACAAGCTTAAAAGAGGATCTTTTGGGCTAAGAAAAGATGGAAATGCAGCAGATTATGAGAGTGGTGATAACTGACAAAGTTATCTTATTAAGTGGGAGTAATTAGGCTCAATTAATTTTAAAATTCTAGTAATGGATTCTAGATCAACAATAGCGTAAATAATTTCTGGGTCTGATGATCTTGCAGCTGGAGATATTTCTATTAGACAGACCCTGTTTGTAACATTATTAGCCATTTCCTCTGCCTCAGCCCTGTTATTCAGATAATCCAGGGGGAGGGTAGACCTTAAAACTGGCATCGTCACCCTTTTGGCTAAACTGACAAGTCAAATTAAAGAACAAGAAATGTGTACTAATGGAATAGTAGCTTTTAATATTCATTTTATCTGTTTCTACATCTATTCATCTACCAGATAAGACATGAAAAGAACTCCTAATAACAAATAGTATTAATATGTTTTAGAATTTAATAGGTGCAATAGTAGTATGTTAGGTGTGTCCCCTAGTGTTATATCCTTTAAAGAACAGTTCTGTTAAATGTACACAAGTATTGATGCCAATATAAGGACTCAGTTAACGAGTAGGCTAAGCACCTATATTTAATAACATCAAAATATTTGGTCTGAACTTGCCCAAAGACTTTTCAGCCACATTCAGAACCATTGTGCTTACATTTGTCTGCTATTGGCATCAGAATAAAAGTTATCATTTGAACTTAACAACTTAGGGTGGGGGGAGGGAGGAGTTATGAAAGTGAGGAGGGAAGGGATGGTAGGGGAAAATCAAAAGGAGGGGCCACTGATGTTCCATAGGAAATGTACTCATTACCTTACTCATGTAACTGTAACCACTCTGTATAGTATCTTTACAATAAAAATATATTAAAAATGAAGAAAAAAGTAATCACTTGAAGATTTTGTGTTCTGAAAAGTAAAGATATGGCAGGAGGGATTCACATTGCAGGACAAGCGCTAGATCAGAAAAACAAAAATAAATAAATAAATAAAGAGGCAGAAGACTCCTAGTCTTCCTGCAGCTTCTACATAGCTATGAGAATGTGAGTTTGTTTTGTCACCTCTCTAGCGATCAAATGGCAGTCTAGAGAAGGAGACAAATGAGAGGACATTTAAGTTAGAAACAAGGAGTGTCAATAATGATGTAAGTCTTGGGGTGGAAGAGCCTGGAGGGGGGGAATGATGGAAGGGATGACTTTGATGAAAACAAACAAACAAACAACACTGGATAAGAATAAGATAAAAAATAAATAAATAAAAGAAGCATTAGGCACTTACATGAGCATGTTAAATTGTAAACCAATCCTCTTGTATGACCTCTGGAAGTTGAGAAAATAAAAACATAAAAATAAAATGATAACTTATTCCCTTCTCTGGATAGGCCTCTGTGCCCTCTGTAGAAAAATATCCCTGCTTACACCACAGCCTGTTTGTTCCTGAAGATAATTCGTTGTCAGCATCACATAACTAGAACATAGTCTCCATAGGCAGAGGTGGTAGTTTATGGCTTCATGTGTCACCAGCATGGGAAACATTATTTTTTATTATAATTTTTATCATCTTTAAGTAGTGATACAAAGGGCTTACCACTCAAAATTCAATTTATAAATACACTGCATCTTCGTTGATGTCACAGATATTATTGGCATGCTAAAAATATCTGTGAAATATTGGTTGAAGAAGTGAATGAGTCAATGAATGAAAGATGGAAGATGAAAACTATGATTCACAACAGGCCATTGAGCTATAGCATTGAATGAATATAATACAGCCAGTGACAGCCAGTGAGCACACAAAATAAAAGTAAAATACAAGTCTAGGGGACAAGATGGCGGAGGAGAAGCTGGAAGCTGAACAAGCTCTCGCATAGAAAGCAGTTTTAGAGTTCCAGTGAACAGTCCTAAGCCAGAGAAACACACCAAGTGTGCCATCACAGGACAGAGAGTTAGACAAGTGAGAGAA
>NW_012267343.1:3519571-3600536 GCF_000151885.1 Dipodomys ordii | reverse complement strand
AGGAGGCTGCAATGCTTGGTAAGAAATGTACGCATTATCCTGCCCATGCAATTGTAACCCCTCTGTACAGTTTGTTCACAAATAAAATAAAATTAAATTAAAAAAAAATAGAAAAAAATAGAAAAAAAAAAAAGTAAAATACAAAATAAGGCAGCATCTACACAAAAAATAACATGCCCTAGAGGGAGGAAATGTGGATTCTTGTTCTCGGATCCATAGAACCAACTTATCCCCTGACCCAATTTACTATGCTTCTTATTCTAGAATTGGCCTAAAGACTTCAGCTTGCTCATATTCACTCAAACTCCATCTTCTGGAAGTTGTGAGACATGTCTCAAGTGCTAGCTAGCTTAAGGGACTGAGTTCAATTCCCAGCCAAAAAACAAACAAACAAACAAAACAAAACAAAAACCCCAACATACCAAATAACAATATCCATCATCTGCTTAGATTCCTCATACTCAGAAAATGCAAATAAACCACTATTTTTCAACAGCACTGATTCATTTTTATATGCCAAATGTTATAACTGGCATCTTCACATATATTATCTCACTGATTCTTCCTAGAAACTTTGCATCATAAACATCATTATGACCATTTTACAAGAAGTAGAATCTCTAAGAACATTAGTCATGTTTTAGAGTCTTGGAACAAGCCTGGTATGGTATTCAAATGCACACCTTCTGCACCACATTGTCTTTTCAGGAGCCTTACATTTTCAGGGGTACTGTGACTTAGATGATTACATGCATCTTCTTGCAATTTATATGCTGTTACCTACAATTACCCCCTAGAAACATTTAATTTACTTCCTTAATTTTTGAAGGAAACACAGAGCTAGAGGAAAATAAATATCATTGTTTTCTCTTTTGATCTTCTGAAGATGCTATTTTGCTCTGTTGTTCCCACCCCATCCATTCCTGTAAATAACTAGCAGGGTCATGACTGCCAATACATCAAAATGCTTGGGAGCCAATTACAAAGGGATGGAACAGACATCTGACAGGCCAGAGAATATCCTTCTGTCCTTGATGGACAGTTGATTAGCAATTAAAGGGATGATTTATGACTTAAAGGAAAGGGCAGCTACCTAGCTCCTGATGGCCTACACATCTGTATATATATATATATAAAATTAATCTTTCAAAACATCATTGAAACATACAAAAATTACCCAGAAATTGCTCATTCTTTGTACTCACAACAAATAATGTAAATGACATGGCCAATGGCACTTAGATAATCAGGATTCTGTGTCTTGTAATCTACTCCATTGTTCTTCCCTAGACAGTATGTTGCCTGTCTGTGTATGGAGATAAAATTCAAAAATCTTAGCCTCATTTCAAAGTCTCTCAATGTTCTGAACATCTTCCTAGTCGTCTCTCTTCTGCACCCCAACTTGAAAGACACTTCTTCCATGAAGCCTTCCATTGTCTTCAACCCTTGTAATTACGTCCTCATTCCACTAGCTTATTTTGCATTGTAGTACCTCATTACAGCAATCATCACAGTCAGGCGAGGTGTAATTATGTCGGCATTTGTCTGACTTCCTGAATCCCAAGCCAAAGCTATACAAAGAGCATTAAAAAGGACCAGACTCTAGTTCTTTCTCTTGCTCTTTCTAGTGTTATTATTGTTATCCATATTTTGCAGATGTCCTGATGCTGTCAGGATATGCTGAATGACAAATAAATATAATAATATTCCTGCTAACAATAATTTGCCCTAACTTACCTAATGAATTGAACCTAAGGCAATCAGTACAGTTTAATAGAAATGCAATCACTCACATAAACTTTTAAATGTTCAAATCATGAAGCCTCAGGAGACATTTTTAATAGATTTGTCAGTGGGAAGAGATCAGATAAAAGAATAAACAGACTACAACAAAGCCAGTCATTATATATCAGGCTTGAAAATGGCTCTTCTGGTTGTATTTTTCTCAGCCCTCCTTGTCTTCTCCTTTGTGAGACCTTCCAATTCTGGGCTGTATTTGCCCAGGACTTCTCCAGGCCACTCAGGTGTAAGAATCTAATGAGTGCTGTGTGTGTGTGTGTGTGTGTGTATACATACATATATAGTCAGTCATGGGGCTTGAACTCTGGGCCTGGGTGCTGTCCCTCAGCTCTTCAGCTCAAGGCTACCGCCCTACCACTTGAGCCACAGCAACACTTCCTGTTTTCTGGTGGTTTATTGGAGATAAGAATTTCACAGAGTTTCCTGCCCCGGCTGGCTTTGAACCATGATCCTCAGATCTCAGCCTCCTGAGTAGCTATGATTACATGTGTGAGCCACCAGTACTCGGCTGCTGAACACTTTTGAGATGGAGTCTCTCAAACTTTAATGCCTGGTACTACTTCCAACCATGATTCTCTAAAGCTGTTGACTAGGGATTTTTAACCTAATTGGAGCCTGAGAGGACAGAATCAGTTCTGAACAAGCCACACTTACCTGCATATATTTATTTGCATTTGAATCCCCTCTGTGCCTAAACAATGTATGCTTACTTTCTTTGCTTTGGCCCACTACATACTGAACTCTTCTCATTTGTCAAATGTACTGTGAAGCTTGATCTTCATTATTTTCTTTTCCTTAAACCAGTAAGGTCGACATCAACTAGGAAGTGTTAAGCCTGACCTATAAACTAGGCCTTCTACCCCTAGAGTCTGTGCTCTTGTTCACCAGAATTAGATCAAGGCAACCATGAACTGCAGCTGGCTTGGCTGAATGCATTGGCCTTTGTGCTTGCTCTTAATGAACCTTGTTTTTTATGTTAAATTTTTACTCATAATACAAGGAGTCACAGAGTCACAGCTTGGTCTGAACCCCCACTGGGAATAGATTATACAGAATCTGGATTCTTCTATTTCCTTTACCAGGACTTGTGATAATTTACCCATGTTAGAGGCTGTCTGATTTGGACAGCCCTCTTTTCCTTCAATAAACCTCATTAGGGACCATATCTTAGCTATCCAGTCTAGTCTCCATGTTGTGGTAGTAGTCTGTTGTGGATATACATGGAAAACAGGTTTGACACCCTAAAATAAATTGGTTTATAAGACTGCCTTTACATTTTGGGCTGATTCTTCTTCCTTCCAGAAGAGTGTAGACTGATTTGTTGCCTGGAGAATGTATGCCAATCTCTCTGAATATGATAAAGCTTCATTAAAACCAAGAGATAATTTATAAAGCTAACCAGATAGACATATTTACTGAAGGGGCTATCAACAAGAATCAGATGACCTGGGATCAGAACCAGATCTGGCTGCAAACCACTTGCATGATCAAAGCAGGAGGTGATATCACCATGAGCCCCAGAATCTTCATTTATAAAGTGAAGATTGTGCTCTCTAATATGGACACTAGAGGAAGGCAATTATCTATAGTTTACAAAATGATTTGAATAATCATATAGGCCATTTGAACTCTTCAGACACTTCACTGTACATGGTAGAGGAACAGGTATGAAATGTTAGGCCCAGGAACAAACATTCTGAGTATGCAGGCGATTGAAGGAGTGAGTTGAATGTAGGCCTAGAGCATGCTTAAAGCAGTATTCTCAAAAGTCTGAGATCTGAGGATCACGGTTCAAAGCCATCCCAGGCAGGAAAGTCCGTGAGACTCTTATCTCCAATAAAAACCACTAGGAAACCAGAAATGGCGCTGTGGCTCAAACAGTAGAGCGCTCACTTGAGCTGAAGAGCACAGGGACAGAGCCCAGGCCAAGAGTTCAAGCCCCACGACCGACCAGAAAAAAAAAAAAGAAATGTGGAATAGTTGACTTCCTTTAAAAAGCTAGAGTGGGTGTATTAACCATCATAAACATTATCTGTCTTTAAACAACAGTGATCAAATAACACAAACCAAGTATAAATGTTTCTCTTGAATAATTTGGGATATTGAGATAAGAGGAGGTTAGAAAACTGTGGAAAACAGTATGGAGGTTCCCCAAAAGACTAAACATAGAGCTTCCCTATGACCCAGAAGTTCTACTCCTGGGTCTTTATCCAATAGAACACAAACAAGGCAACACTAAAGCCACCAGCAGAACCATATTCAATGCAGCATTGATTATTTACGATAGCCAATCATGGAATGGATTAATAAAATGAGACATATACACAATGGAATCTACTCATCCATCAGAAAGAATGGTATTGTACCATTTGTAAGAAAATAGAGGAGGGTTGGGTGGGGGGGGCGGGAGGAGGATGGGATGGGAAGGGGAAACAAAGGAGGAGGCTAAAATGCTTGATGAGAAATGTACTCATTATGTTGCCCATGTAATTGTAACTGTACAGTATTTTCACAATAAAAAATAATAATAATTAAAAAAAGGAAAATAGATTTGGAAAGAAATATATTAAGCAACATAATCTAGGCCTAAAGAAACATAGATTGCATTGTTTCCCTCATTTGTAGTAATTAGAATGGGTCTATACATCTGTAAATAAACACACTGGATGGATAAAAAGAAATCACACATATACTGGGACATGATAAATGACGCAGGTCTTTAGTTATTCACATAGAGTAATATCAGAGGAGGATATTCTTTGGAGAGGATGATATAGGCTCAAGAGCTATGTCTACCTCACTATATAAAAATATGTTTTTTGAAAGAAACTCCAGGAATGGAAACAAGAGGTTTTTTTCTTTGTTGCTATTTTTGGTTTCTTTTCCCTTTGTCTTGTTTGTTTATCTTTCTTTGGGAGGGTAAGCAGGGGAAGGGTGAACAAATGAAGCAGTGGTATTCACTGAACACTATGTTGAAAATGAACTATAGGAGTTGTGAGTGGGCATGAAAAAGAAAACCTGGAAGATAGTGAGGGAAGGGGTGAAATTGTGCAAAAAGAAATGTACTCATGACTTGGCTTATGTAACTGCCACCCCTCTGTACATCACTTTACAATAACAATAACGAAATGAAAAAGAACAAAGAGGTTAAGAAACAGAATATTTTGTTCAACTGCTCACTTGTTTATTGCTTAGAGGGAAATAATCTATTCAAGTTAATATTTGTAGGAAAATATATTTGTATGAATGCAATACTGATAAGTCAAAATTTTATATCCAGACATATAAATATTTATAGAATTTAAGAAGATGAATAATAACAAAGAAAATACTCTCAACACTTAGGGAGAAATTGCAGTATATTAGAATCCCTGTGTGTGCCTTTTCAAATCTTCCCTCACTCTTCTTAGCAATAAACATCATCTAAAATTTTATGTATTATGAATTCAGACATGTTTAAACATAGACCTACCATATAGGTACCTAGCCCCTAATGTATGGTGTCATTTTTTAAATTGATATTTTTGTGTTTGAGTTAGCAGTCATTTATGATATAAAAGGGTTTCATTGTGACATTTCCATGTCCAGTGCACTTTGAACAGGTGATTTTTCTCCACCATATTCTCATTCTTTCCTCCATCTTCTACCATTTTAAAAACAGTATTTGGTTAGTTTCTTCATGCTATGTAAAAGAATACATTATATTGCAGGCTAGGTTCTGATACTTGATTTGATTTTGATTCAACATATTATGGCTAATCTTTGCCTGTGTCCTTTGTAGATGCATTGCATAGGTTTTCACTTCCATACAACATTGTATTGTATAGAACCATATGGAAGAATATTCATAATAGCAAGGTTGTGGGAATACAGATTCAGGTTCTTATTTTATCCAATTTTCCAGTGCTTCATATCTTGTCATTTCTTTTTTCCAGACTTCTCTACTTCTTTTTTTGCATGTTAGCCATTTATTTATTTATTTTTGGTTAAATTCCTGCGATTGTCTTTTGTTCATTATATATATATATTTTTTAATTGTAAAAATACCATACAGAGGGGTTACAATTACATGGGCAAGGTAATGAGTACACTTAAGTAAAACTCTTCCTCTGCAGGAGGAGGCAGACTTCTCTACTTATAAACCAACTTTCATGATTAGTGCCAAGTTCTCTTCTTGGATATATGTTAGTAAAAATCTATTAATATTTTCTATTTTATATTCATAGTGTTTTCTTTCCTTTTCCAGAATAAAATCCAAGTTCCTTTCTGCTCCATCATGGTCCTAAACCAACATATCTTTCTTTCTAACTGCATCCCTGACTATACATTCTCTTTGTCTCACACTCCATTCTGAGCCTCCTTTCTTTTGTGTAGAGAATAAAAAGTAATACCACTCCATAAAATCACTTTCAGATCTTCTAGGATTTTCCTGGAAGCAAATTGTCTATATAGAGAATGTCTTCTCTCTCTCTCTCTCTCTCTTTTTCTGTTTTTCTCTCTCTGTCTCTGTCTCTCTCACACACATACACACACAATGAAGTATGAGATTTCATTACAGATCTAGCTTTTTAGTCTCCAAGGCACTTGAAAAAATTATCCCCTATTCAGCAAACCCATATTAATTAATGAGTTCCTTTGTGCTTACTAATGTCTGTCTCTTTCATAATACTATAGAGAGACATCATCCCTATGAATAGAAAGTTCCATCAAGTCAAGTCTTCCGTCTTCTTTATTAAATCTTCCCACTGTCCCTTTATCATCCTGGTAGCATGTTTAGGGTCTGGTGCCTTAGGACAGTATTCAAACTAACCGGAGCATAAAGAACTAAAACTCCTTCTCAAGGGCTCTGTTCAAAAATCACTACAATCTTTTCTGATGGCTGCATAACAAATTGGATTTACCTTTTCAATTTTGCATTATTCTTGTGTTATTGAGATTATGATAAATAATAAGATAATAACAGCAATTAGCCTCTGGATGACTAATGGTCCCTTAAATTGATTTTGAACAATCAATTTGAACATCTTCCTGTGGCCAAATTGGAATAGGGAGGGGTAGAGAGATTCCATAAACTTCCCTGAGAATAAAAATGATTTTTAAAAATTGAGTTCAATAAATCCAGAGCATGGAATGGAAGATCCCTAGGGTTTACGAATAGGAACAGTGTAAAATTTAACAACATAGGCTCACTTTCTGGCAAAGAGAAAATTAAAGGATGAAAGAAGTTATCTTACAATTGGTTTCTAGGTGGGTTATTTCAAACTCAATGGTACTATAAACATGGTATGTACATTGCACCTTATCTTATGGTCCCCCCCCCCAACCTATCCAACACTGCTGCAAGCTTGGCATATATTTGATCTTAGCAATAGATTTTTAATGCAAGAACTATGTAGTGTGTGTGTGAGTGTGTGTGTATATGTGTGTGTGTGTGTGTATTTGAAATCAGGACCCAGGCACTGTCCTGAACCTCATTTGCTCAAGGCTAGATCTCTACCGCTTGAACCACTTCCAGCTTGAACTACTTGCAGCTTTTTTGATAGTTTACTGGACATATGAATTTGACAGATTTTCCTGGCAGGGCTGGTTTCAAACTGTGATCCTCAGAGTTTAGCCTCCCAAGTAACTAGGATTACAGCCAGGTACCCCTTGTGCCTGGCTCAAGGCCTTAGCACTTTGGACCCATATTCCACTGCAGCGGCCTCTTCATCACAAAGCTAAGTTTCACTAAATCCAGATTACTGGGGAGGGAAGCTTTGACTTTTGACCAGAGTTCTATAATGTGTGATGGGAAGAGAAGATGCTATCTTTTGGGTACACTGGAGGGTTTGGTTTCCTGACGGTATTTTTTCGATTTCATCTTTGGAGTTCACACTTTTTTGAGCAATTGTACTTTTTTTCCTGCAGGAATTGGAAATGTCTGCTTTCACACTTTATGCCATTCCCTGCTGCTTCTGACTACACTTATTACTTTTCTTTATACTGGACCAATACAGTAGTTTGTAGCCCTTTCTTAGTAAACAAAGGAGATGTACTATTAGTTTTGCAAAGACATTCAATTTATTACACAAAACATTGGAGATATCTTAAATAAATGCTAAGTTGGAATAGCATTGAGAAGGTTAGTAAGAAACACAGACATCAACATCAAATTCCAAATCCCATAGCAAGTTCTGTAAGCAAAGTTATCCAAGAGTCTCAAGGAATGCAAATATGTAATCCCAGGTAGGCAGGAGGCAGAGATGGGAAGATCAAGGTTCAAGACTAGTCCAAACAGAGGAGGAGGCTACAATGCTTTATAAGAAATGTACTCTTTGCCTTGCCCATGTAATTGTAACCACTTTGTACAGTATTTTCACAATAAAAAAAAAGAAAATTAAGACTAATCCAAGCAAAAGCATTTTCACAATCATACTTCAAAACACAGGCTGAATGTGGTTATGCATGCCTTAATATCAATATAAAGGAAGTTACAGTAGGAAAATGATGGTCAACGAACAATCCAAGCCCCAAAAGTATATATATATATATAGATAGATAGATAGATAGATAGATATAATATGTATAACATTTTATATATAATAATTTTATATAATATATTATATATACAATATGTATTATACACAAAAAGTGAAATGTATTATATATAGATACAAATAGATAATAGATAGACAGATAGACAGACAGCTAGCTAGCTAGCTAGATAGATAGATTGGAGGTAAAGGAAGATACAGAGAAGGATAGGGAGAGAGATACAGAGTGAAAGAAGACATTTAGATCTGGATTGTAGGGATCCCCAAACCCAGATGTTTAATGAAACTTCTTTATTTTTAACAATTTAAAACTATTTAAGTTGTTGTGTGACGAGCTTACAATTCCATGTCAGGTTATGAGTTCAATGCATATTGATCAATCTCACCTCTTCCATTGTTCTCCCCCGTTTCCCTACTCCAGAGATGACTGGTGAGCAAGACCAATCATGACATTATATTCGACTACATTACATAAAAACTGTTGATGTACAGTGAAAATTGAATACATAACTTGAGGCTAGCAATGAAACATCTTGATCCTTTATATCTTCAGGAGATTGGCTAGAGTTCCAAATGTTGAAGTCTAATACCTTCGTGACATTTTTGTACATTTTCAAACAGTTACCCCAAGAGTCTGCTGTGTGCTGTCAACTTGGCTCTTTTATCATTCCCTCACACATTCCAGTTTCACATATTTTCTTATGAATGGATTGCTTTGGTGGAATTTTATTGGTGATAAACGAAGTTTTGCATGACAATACTTCAAAACATGCAGAATAAGAAAAGCCTTTGAATTGCTTAAGTGATAAGATTTTTCATCTTATATGACATGCACAATTCACATTATTTTGGGGCTCTTCTCACCTTTTCCCCTCAAAAAAATCTTCCTTGTCTCCCCAATCCATTCAAGAGCTTTGTAGATCACACCCATTCTACATTAGTAGATAACGTATCTCTCCAGCCCCTTTTCCTTTCTCAGATTCGTGCCAACCTTTGGCTACTATCTCATCTCATTATATGATATGTGCCTTCTTAGAATACATTTGTGACGAATAGAATAATTATTATTTTATTATTTTAGACTAGAATAATTGTGTCCAAATAGAAATTAGTGGGAAAAATTGGAATCATTAATGAATGTGCTTTTTAACGAGCTGGAAACTCATCAAATTCAGTCCTGGAGTCAGTCTTTCCCTGAACAAATATTTGTGGACCTAAGCCCATTTCTGCTTCAAGTAGCACTGTGTTTACAGAAAACAGAGGCATAAGGATAGTAATTATAACAAAAATGAGTATTTCAGACATAAGATAAAGGAAGATCATCTCAGTTTTGTACCAATAGTAGTTAGTACACTCACATATGATGAAATTTCTGTCTTGGGGGTACTGGTATTTTCAATCAATCAATCTGCTCATTATCAACTGACAAGAGAGGCTATTGCTTATGTCATGGTATTTTAACAGCCTCTATCACTTTTCCTTATTACACATATATACATATTTATAAATATGAGTATGGATAACTGTCAAGGAGTGCATGATATACATTTTAGGAAAAGAGACTTAGGCCCTAGATCCCTGGGATTATATTGATAATGCAGAAAAATATAGATATTTCTAGAAGCATCCTCTGACTTCAAGATGCCCTTTTCTCAAACACACATACTTATGGTTGAATGTAATGAACCAAATGAAGCTATCCCACTGAGTTAAGATACTGCTAGAATATTTTCTGCATTGTATGTGGTATTTTGTGTAAGTGCACTGGAAAAATAAAAACAACAGGTGGGCAGGGTTTTATTAGATATGGGAGTTCCAGGGTAAGCCACCCAAAAGTAGATCTTTTGTGGTGGAGATATGGAAAATGAAATTCTCCCTCTTCTTTGCTTTCCCTTTAGCTTCTAGTATTCGTATTTATCTTTTCTTTCTTCTTCATTTTTTTTGCCAGTCCTGGGGCTTGAACTCAGGGCCTGGTCACTCCCTGAGCTTCTTCTGCTTAAGGTTAGTGTTCTACTACTTGAGCCACAGTGCCCCTTTTGGCCTTTCCTGAGCAGTTTATTGGAGATGAGAGTCTCACTGACTTTCCTACCTGGGCTGGCATCAAATGATGATCCACAGATCTCAACCATCTGAGTAGCTAGAATTATAGCCATGAGCCATCAGTGCTCTAGTAGCTTCTAGTATTTTTAACAACTTCATTTACTCAATATATTTCCTAGCTAATATTTAGTTTAGTGAGTGATTTAATATGTCCGAAGTACCAGATAGTGCTATATGCTTTGGCTTTATTTTCCTGTGTCTTTTCTGACCTTTATGTTGACCCCTGGCATTGATATTTTACTCCCATTTTGCAGATTAAAGAAAATGGAAAAATATTTCAGAGAGATAAATTGACTTGCTTAAGGTCACAGGAGTAATGAATGTCAAAACCAGAATTTAAACCTAGTCTTCTGATCCCAAGTTCATGATTCTTTCCACAGTCACAATATATTGTTAAGATTTTAGAACCAGAATGGATGTTAGAGATACTTTTGTCCAGGAATAAAGGATACATTCTCAATAATGTGCCAATTCTAATTACTTTAGTTGCCTGGGTGGTATATGCTCAGAACATGGGGCCCCACTGCCAACAATGTGGGGGAAAAAGTAGCTGGTTGAATCTCAAAGACTGCTCATGTTATGTACTTTCCACCCTCAGCTGAATTCTCTTCTGCCATTTTACCAATGTGAATTTTTTTGCTGGGAAAATAAAATAAATGACCCCAAAAGCACATGCTATGATATTGGTACAAGCATGGCTAAGCCACCGCCTTCCCTAACTATTTCTGTGGCTCTCAGTCTCATCAGAAGCAGTCCTCATGGGAACCTGACAAAGTACTCATTACTCAGAATCTCTTTCTGCCCTCATATTTCTCTCTCATGTCAAGCACTCACATGACCAGAATAAACTCCCTTAATGACGATCTACTGGGAAATTCTAGCTTGGTGTATTCCAGAAGATTCCTCAGCCAAGACCTTTGTGGAAGGAAGGCAGAGATGAGCACATTAATTGATGGAAACTGAGTGCTGGTATTGGGGTTTAGTTAGCTAATAATGACCAAGAAGTAATCAGACCCAGTTCAGCATTGAAGAAAGTGTTGTCATTAAATTTTCCTAGCAGGTTTTGATCTGGGTACCTCAAAGCACCATGGAACACATGATTGGTACAAAAAACACCCAAAATAATACAAAACAAAACACAAAAAATAACCCTGAAGCACTGCCTTAAAATCAAGAGAAAGTCTGCATTTCCAATCATTCATGTTGGCACCTACTTAATGGTAGGGAGAAAGTACTTCCCTTTAAAATGGACTCAAACTTTGAGGAAACTATCTAGATAATTCAATCAGAATATGATTCTACAGTTGTACCTAACTCAGGGTTTGTTGGGAAATTAAATAACACAAGGCTTATAAATTACTTACTCAGAGATTGGAAAATGATATTTGCTCAAAGAACAAAAATTAAAAATATTTCTAAGAATTAGTAGTGGAGGTAGATATGTGTTAGTGCATACATCTGTGCCTGTGTGTTTGCTCTGGATGATCTTCATGTTTAACTTAATTGTCATTGCTTTGTAGAGACACTTTTTAAGCTTCTGTCTCTATTTATAAGTGGAGAGCAACCCCAATTTTAACCAAAATGCTCACATACTGCTTTTGAGTTCACTGAACACGAGCATCTTATTAAATTTTCTGGTGTTTATGAGATGTGACTAAGGAGCATCATCAGAGTGGAATTGCTATTCATGGAGTGAGCGAGTAGGTGATTAGCTTCAAGTCTCACAACTATGAAAGGCTAGGGTAATGATCAGAAATGGGAGGGGGTTCTCTTCTCTCCTGATTCAGAGAATTATACACTATTTCCCCTTCGTAGTTATATCAAACACTGTCTCTTGTTTCTTCTACTCCTATTATCCACATTGGCAGAATCCTTCTTTATTTCTTCTTCTATATTTCATACTTTATTTGAAAATTTTCAAAAGAACAGTCTATGATATCCCTTTTCATATGCACCATGAGTCCACTAGACCATGAATCAAACTTGATCTCTATTAAAGGCAAATGCTTTGGGATATGATAGCTATCACGCCCTACACTCTTCATTGTGAAGAGATGTTGTTTAAATTGTCATTGTTTTCTTGATAATCCCTCTTGTAGGCTCCATGAATGAACCCAGTGTACTATAGGATACTCATTTCCTTGCTGTCAATATGCTTTAGTGGTGAACACAGGATCACACTCCAGACATTGAGAAGAGTTCTACTCAGGCCTTCTAGGGAAGTTTTTTCCTTTGCCAAGAAGATTCCAAAAGAGATGTTTACTGTCTTGTACTAGCTGTTGGACTATCTAGATGGGAAGCTATAGGGTACCTGTTTTATTTCCAGAACGTAGCCACATTTTAGCACTCTGTGGATAGATCTTCTGAGCTTCCTGGTATGCAAAGCAATCTCCTATTTCAGTTAGGAGGGTTTTCTCCCCTTCCCCAGATTTGGCCAATAGAAGCATATCAGCTGACAATGTATCATTAGGGAATACTACATTTGTTGCTGTGGCTATAGACTATGATCACTGGCACACAAGGGGAAAGAGTTCAGACTCAAAATAGATTTTTTTTCTGCACTTGCTGGCTATGCAATTGCTTTCTATACAACAAATGGTAAGTTAATTTCTCTGTGTTTGAGTCTCTTCACTTTCTTTTATCAGTGTACAGTATACAGTGCATGTTAATGTATACACATATACGTCTATGTTTCTTCTTTATTGTAAATTGAAGACGGGAAAGAATTTTATCTGTTGTATGCTATGAACACAGAACCTGGCCCACTGTAAAAAAGTAAATGAATAGTGGCTTAATAAACTAATTAATGGAAATAAGTTAATAAAACACTAACAGTGTGTCAAAGGATTATTATGATGATGAATATAGATAAATATGCAAGTATTCTGAAACTTTCTGCCATGCTAAATGAATATAAAGACAACCAGTTCTCTGTGTTCTGCCAAAATATCTTTAACTACTTTTAATATTAATATTGATTAAAAGTCATTTGTCATGTCACCTACCCTCTAGAGATAATAAATGTTTGTTGTTTTAAGCAGATGAGATTTTAGATAATTTTCTATGTTGCAATAGACATCTAATATATTTTCTGCACCTCCAACTGATCTCACATCCACGTTAGGAGATTGTTTTAAATTATTCCCAGTTTCACTTAATCAAATACCTATTTTCCTTCAACAAGCATTTGTATGTGCCACCTACTTGGAGACCCAGTGTTACACATTGACAGAGCTCTCTAGACCTACAATATTCAACTCATGTCAAAACACCTACTTCACGTAACATCTCTGGAGTTTTGTATGTACACAAGTCTCTTGGATTCCCACAGCTTTGAACTCTACAGGTTGACATTAAATTTTAAGTTTTCCCTTTACATCTTTCTGGTTGTTTCAGCAATCGGAAGCAGCAGATGAAGTTTCTACTACTGATATATCTCTCTAAATAGCATTGAAATTCCAAAATCCCATGGAATAAATGTGTAATATCCTCACATGCAACTATTTGCTAATTTTCAATGCCATCTCTCTCTGACTACACACAATCCCATATGCTAATAATTACACATTGTTTTACTCTATTTTCTGTATGTCTTTATTTTGTTGAAATTATGCAGTGACTCGTTCTGGAAGACAATGTAATTATATCTCTTTAATGAAAAAGATAGAATTTAAGTAACTTAATCAGCCTAGAAAAAGGTACAACTAGGAATTACACCTGACCAGACAGCTACCAATATTGGCATGTAAAACCTTATTCCAGATTGTTACGTGCATCCCTCTGCCTTTGCGGCAGAAATCATTAGACAGTGAAACAGAAACAGCTTAGGGATAGGAAAGCCTGAGTTTAATCTTAGTTTCTTCCTCTACTTTCTAAGTGACTTTGGCCAATTCACTTAATTCACTGGAGCCCAAAATGAGATCTCTCTCTTTCTTTTTTAATATTAGTGTCTTTTTTTATTTCCTAAGATTTCTTATGAGGCTTAAAGAGATGGAATGTAAAAAAATAATATTTTGACATAGTATTGAAGGTAGTTTGTACTTTAATAACACATCACAATTGCAGCAAAAGTAGGGTGAGGGATAAAGTATTTGCAGGGAAAGTGACAGAATTTTAAGGATGATGAGGGCATGTCTGAAGGAGACGTTCTATCATACAGGTTAAAGAAGATGGTGGAACAAGTATTTCAGTTATACAGCTTTTATAAAAACTAATAAATCAATGAAATATACTCACATATCTAGACGTAAGGTTATACCTAGTCAGTGAAAGCCATCTGTGAAAGCCACATGTCTGAATTATTGTGGGGCACTGTGAGACTCCTAGATGCAGTTGTGGAGAAAGTCAGTGGAAGGCACTATAAGTCACAATGAGGACTCTGAATGATATAGGTTCCTTTGAAGGTGGAATGTCATGTGAATCATCCAGTGGAAAGGAATTCTGTGACTATTATGTCCAAATTTATGTTATAGGCTATAGTGGTGGCTGTGAATAGTTAAACAGTGGTCAGGCAGTGGACAAACCAGATATAAACTGTAGACTATTTGACTAAGGAGATACGGAATGTATTAAAGAATGTGTACTATTCAAGGGTACAAACATAGCAAAACATTTGGCTTGAGTAGCTGAAAGGATCATTGATATTTGCAAATGTGAGTTAAGACTTTAAGGAAAGATGTTTAGTGTTTGCGGGGGTTGGGAAGAGACAAAAATATTGTTCATGATCTGGTATTACAGGTAGGCAGATCCAGGATTGGTCAGTATGGATAGGATATCAGGAGAAAAGTACATGTCTGTGGAACAAGGAATGGATGATGGAAAATAACTGAGGGCATATGAAAACATTGTTATGCTATCAAATAAGAGGCATAGCTTAAAAGACCTCTCATCTATAGCAAGTGGGGTTTATCATAATATCTTTTACCTCACTTGCTTTACTGAACTATTTGTATAACTACTGTTTCTTTTCTGGCATCAGTTTCTTTAGATATACACCAAAAGAAATAGCCTGTTTCCAGTAAGAAACAAAGACACCTCAAAGTATACTTCAATGATACTTTGTAGCAGAAAAAGAAAGTTTGATGACATAAACAGACACATATGTCACATAGCACAAACAAGCACACACCACACACATTGCATAACACAACATACACATGCACACATACTACCCAGATTCTATCAGAATCAGTAACAACTAAACCTGTATCATGAAGCTCTTCTGGGCTTAGAAATTGAACCAGCCTGTTGCAATGCTAGTGCTGTTGATATTACAGATGGCATTAATTTAATTCTATTCAGTTATGCTTTTAAATTCAATTTGAGAAGTGTTTCATAAAATGCTATTGAGAATCAGAGCACTGCATCTGTAAGCAGGTGGGGAGTTTGTGTCTGAGATCCTGGAAATACTTGAGTGTATAAAGGAGAGAGGTTATTCATTCTTGGATCTGGTAGCACAGGTAGGCAAACCCAGGATTGGTCAGTGTTGAGAGGATATCAGGAGAAAAGTACATGTCTCTGTGGAACAGGGAAAGGATGAGGGCATATGAAAACATTTTCATGGTACCAAATAAGAGTCATAGCTTAAAAGATCTCTCATCTATAGCAAGTGGAGTTTATCTTAATATCTTTTAGCTCACTTGCTTTACTGAACTATTTGTACAATTACTGTTTGTACAATAACTGGCATCAGTTTCTCTAGATATACACTGAAAGAAATAGTCAAAATTTATTGTTTCCAGTAAGAAACAAAGGCACCTCTAAGTATATTTCAATGATACTTTGTAGCAGAAAAAGAAAATTTGATGATGGTTTTTCACCTGTATATAGTTTTTTGTTTAAAATGTATATTCCTTGTATATGCTTTTTATAATGTACATAATTATGATGTACATAAAATTAAGAGCATATATAAAAGGTAAAAATAAGTCTATAGTGAATATGTATCCTCCTTTCTGCAAATGTCTCTTACAGGTTGATTAATTGATTGATTGATATTTTCTAAGAGAGACAAGCAGTCAAAATAATACAGAGATTTTCCTGATTGATTTCTTAGGACCTTCATACCTCCGTTTGTTGTAATCATTTTACGGTCACGAAACTGGTTATTCTAATCATTATGATTAGTTACCTTAAAAAAGAAAGTGAAATTGAGCTAGGCAACTGTGGCTCATGTTTGTAATCCTAGTTACACAGGAGGCTAAAGTCTGAGGACCATGGTTTGAAGACAATGTGGGTAGCAAATTCCAGTGAAGCATCAAAGAGCCATATTGGAAGTGTGGCTCAAGCAATAGAGAGCTAGCCATAGTGATAGAGTGGGACCCTGTAATCAAGACTGTTAATGACATAAAAATAACAAGTAAAATAGAAGTCTGACTGCCAAATTGCTCAGCTTTTGACTTTTTAAAAAAAGAAAAAGAAAAAAGAATTGCCTTAAATACCACTTACCAGAAATGTAATGGAGGCTGTAAGATCTGTCTCAGGTTCCCTATTTCAAAAACAACTTAGGGCTGAGAGGATGGATCAAGTGGTTGAGAACCTGCCTAGCCGGCTTAAAGCCCTGAGCTCAAACCCCTTATCTTACCCAATGACTCCCATGAATTCCAAAGTAGGGTCATGTTACTATAACTCAGTTTGTGATGATTATGAAGTTATCCAAGCTCTGGCTTGTGAAGCTGCACTGGTGACGCCAGTCTTCTGGGCTTCATGGTCCACTTTATTGATAGGAATGTGTAGAACTTTCTTGATGTTAAGCTCAGTTTCTAGTAGGATTGTCAACCAGGTCTCCCTTGAGCCCACCTCTCAGGAAAGTCTTCCATTGTTGCAATAACTCTTTGTAATATGCACTATTTTATTCTCCTTATAGCTTAGCATATTAGACTACAGCAATAACTATCTGCAATTGTCTATGATCGTGTGACTGATTTGTTCACTATCAATTGCTGTTGCTTTTTTCCTAAATGAAATGTGTAGAAGCCACAAGAGCAGAGGGGGTAAATAAAGCCGAAGCTTCAGGATCCTGGGTTAGGGAACAGGTTGCCTATGCAGTGTGGTCATGTGGGTATCAGTTTGAGGGCTTTCTGCAGAATTTGCAAACGGAAAATATTCTGAAACCATTGTATTTATATAATTAGTCAAGATGACTGTCATGTTTTGCTCTGCTTTTTGTTCCATGACACATTATTCTTTAATGTGTAGCTAGAGCTCCATACACTTTGGGGTCCGGTAGAAAGATATTTTAGTTCTGTTTATAACTTGTGGGTTCTGCCAAGGCATACTTTTATATGAGCTGTCATCACGTCTAAGTCTGGTTAAGTTAAATTTCATATATTATTAAGCAAAATTTCATGTATTATTATGAGGCAGAACTGAGAGGCAAAGGAACATTTTTATGCCTCTCATGCTAATGATCCTATTATCACACACCAGTGCTTTTTTCCTAAGCTTAGCGATAAAACAATGGATATCTTTTCCTCAACTTCAAAGTATGGTTATACATCCTCAGTCACCTACTAAAATCAAACTTGCTTCTCACCCTACTTTCCTGGCTGCAGGATGTATGAGTCTCATAAGCGATTTCTGCTCTGTTCCTTCACCATACTTTACCTAAACTGCACCTGTTGACTCAATGCCCTAAGACCATGTCATTGTTCATTGCTTTCATGACTGAACTCATATTGACACATTATATGTATATGTGTTCTTAATGACTTACCATGAGGTATGGACAACAAGAAGGTAAGTACAGTCAAATTATATTAACACCACATTAAGAACTGGTAATATGAGTCATAATACTCACCATACATATGTGAAAAAGGAACTAATTAATTTGAGGGAGGTGAAAAGTGGGGATGGGATACATGGGGCAAGAACTATGGAAAAAATGACATTAATGAAGATGGATTATGCCCATAAATTCACATCTTGAATTAAAACCAATTGTACAATTATTTAAAAATATTAAAATTATTTTTCAAAAAGAACTGTTGTTACTAATGCAAAAATATTTAGGATATATTTCTTTTTTTATTTTTTTTGTCAGTTGTGGGGCTTGAACTCTGGGCTTGGGCGCTATCGCTATCTCTATGCTCTTCAGCTCAAGGTGAGCGCTCTACTGCTTGAACCACAGCACCACTTCCGGTTTTCTGGTGGTTAATTGGAGAGAAGAGTCTAATGGACTTTCTGCCCTGGCTGGCTTTGAACCACGATCCTTAGATCTCAGCCTCCTCAGTAGCTAGGATTACAGTCATGAGCCACAAGCGCCCAGCTTAGGATATATTTCTTAACACTCAAAAATCTTCAGATGCCATGGAATCTTAATTTGAGGGTGTGTGCACAGGACTAGTGAGGCTTGAACTCAGAGCCTTTCTCTATTACTTGGCTTTTTGCTAACAGCTGATGTGGCTTCATTTGAACTCCATTTCTCTTCCTGCTTTTTCATTTGTTTTTGTCAGTCAAGGAGCTTGAACTCAGGTCCTGGGTGCCATCCATGAACTTTTTTGCTCAAGGCTAGCATTCTACTAGTTGAGCTACAGCACTACTTTCCTCTTTTCCCATGATTAATTGGAGATGGGAGTCTCTTGGACTTTCCTGTCTAGGCTGGCTTCAAACCTTGATCCTTAGATCTTATCCTCCTGAGTAGCTAGGATTACAGACGTTAGCACTGGTGCCAGGCCCCTTTAGCTTTTTGCTGGTTATTTCAAGGTAAGAGTCTCTCAGGTACACCTGCCTGAGCTGGCTTTAAATCATGACCTAGATATCTCACTCTCCTGAGTAGCTTTAGGATTACATGCATGAGATATCAGTGCCTGACTTAATGAAAATTATTTTTAAATTTGATATTAGTTTTTCCAAAATTATAACAATATTAAGCATATCTTCACTAGACATTCAATAATGAATTGTGGAGCTAAATAAAACTTTCTCAAATTATGGATTGGAATAATCTAGCTAGAAAGATAAATGAATTCATTTTTTAAATTATAGAAGACAATGTGGAACATCATAATATGAAGACATCAAAAGTCTGGAGGCAAAATACAAAAAGAAATATTATAGAGGTGTGTACGGTGAGACATAATATACTTTGTTGTGTCTGGATTTGGTGAATTATTTGTCAGCCTTTCAACACATTTAGTATATAAATATAGCAATTTGTTACCATGTGTTTGCTGATTTCAAATGAAGACTAATTTCCTCTCAAAATTTTTGTTTCCGTTTTCTCTTTTTTAAAGAGTTATATGAGACATAATTTCTTTTCTTTTCTTTCTTTCTTTCTTTCTTCTTTCTTTCTTTCTTTTTAATAAGTTTTTTATTGTGAAAATACTGTGCAGAGGGGTTACAATTACACGAGCAAGGTAATAACTACATTTCCTATCAAGCATTGTTGCCTCCTCCTTTGTTTTTCCCCTACCATCCCTGCCCTCCCATCTCTAGGATTATACTCCCCCTCAGCCCCCCCACCCCCACCAAAGTTGTAAAGTTCATTTTTTGACAGAGTGTCTTGTACATCTCATTGTTGCAATGGGTCCACCTGTATCCCTATTTAAACAATTTGTTTTTTCCCTTCCCCTCTCCAGATTATACCAACACCAAATACCAACATACAGTGAAAACAGGGGTTATACTGTGGGGGAGGGACCTACAAAGCAACAAAAAAAAATCACCTCATAAATATGTTAGAAACAATAGCAAGCAAGAAAAAAAAAACACTTGTGTCCTTATCTTAGGGTTCATTTAGCCTCACATCAAATGTGAGTTCACCCTGGCCTATAACTCATGTTTTCTCCTATGGCATGTATCCCCACGTTTTAGAATAAGGACAGATGACATGCTTGAAAGCATCACAAGATGTTCTTTTTAAAAAAAAATAAAAATCTCTTTTCAACTTGATTTGTTGTTTCTCTTGAGAGCCTTATGATAGAAACTTTGCCCTTTATCTCTGAGAGGCCACAAAGAATTGCCCACGAAGGAGATCTGTTCCTGGTGAGGATTATAGAACCCACTCTAACAAGCACCCCAGTGCCTTCATAGGCTGTACACCTAAGACCCTCCAAAGTCAGCTCTGCTGCCTCTGCGGTGACCTCATGGATTCACAGACATCTCCTGATGTCTGAGCTTAGTGGTTGAGCACAGTTCACTCATTTTGTGGTTAGCACATCCCAAAGTACATCCTGACTTTCAATAGTATAACTGTTCGTTCTCTCTCTCTCTCTCTCTTTCTCTCTCTCTCTCTCTATCTCTCTCACACTTACACATGCGTACACACACGTTCCTGTGTGTCAATACCTGTGTCAATAACCCCCACAGTTACCCTGCCCACCCCCACGGTCTGATGGGGCTGCAGTGTCCACCCACACAGTCTCATTGGGCCCTTTTCCTATTCAATACAGATCACAGATCTCTTGTGCTCATTCTCAATGGTAGATTTTGCTCCAATATTTGGCACTTTATTTATGAGATATACAAGTACTCTACAGTTGCATATCACTCATATACAAACAACACCCAAAAGAAAAGCAAACCCTACCTGACTGTATATTCTCTTATTTTTCTCATTTTTTTCCCCTTCAACTACCTGTTTGCGTGACTTGAATTTACAACAAGGTAATGTGAAGGGTGACATTTTCAATGAAATAGCATTTAGGACTACTGTACATTGGAAATACAGTGTGTATGTATGTGTGTATATATGTGTGTGCAGGAAAATTCTCATAATTCATTAGTCTCTGAGTTTCATGTAAAGGAGCTAATATGAATTTTACTATCCCTTGGCATATATGGTTGTTTATGTTATGCTAAGGTCGCAGGACCCCCCTCCCCCCCGCAAGAAGACCACCGAGAGTCAGACTCTACAGCTGTTTTATGTAAATGGGCTGCAGGTAGGGCCTCGTTCTACACTCCGACAGTGGAGCCTATGAGGAGAGCCCTGAGCTAAGGATTTGCAGGTCTTATAAAGGCACACAATCAACCAGGTGTTTTGATTACCACCACGTGTTGCTTTGCTAGACAGAAACAAGCAACAAGTGGTCACTGCCTCAAACTTTAACCTTTCAGTTATATCAACATATATGTGTTATAGTTTCCTTTTGGCTAACCTCCCTTGACTACTGCCCATAAGTAGCACAGAAGGAAACTCTACAAAGAAGATGTTCACTGAGTAACTATTGAACTGAATTATCTGTTTTCAATTAAGCAAAGTGTAGAACAAAACTGTCCTGAGTTAGCAAGAGAGTCTTTGTATCATATAGTATCTGATATATGAAAGAACAACAGGTAATAAATGGGTCCGATGGTTCATTAGTGAAAGTCATTACTGTGTCCATGTATTGAAGTACCACCCAATCAACATAATAATGAAGATACATGAAAGTAGTAATTCCACACTCCATTTTCTCTGAAGGAGAAATTGTGGTTAATAAACATTTTTAAGGATGTTATCTTAAAACTGTGGATTGGCTATATGTCCCTATTTTACAGGTAAAATAGTCATGTAGAGATGAGCAATAATAAATCATTCAAAGTCATGCAATTAGTTAAGGTGCAGAACCAGGATTTGAATATGATTTTGACTGGCTTTAGAAACAATATGACATATGACTAGCTCACATTTGCCTTTTCCTGGAATCAAGAAAATCAGAACATAGTGTATATTCTTTGATATGAATTTACTCTACTTTCCCTCTACTTAAAAAAATCCTACCTTTGACATGTACATCCCCTTCTACTCTCTGAGAACTAGTTAAGAATTCTCAGTGGTTTATTTTCTCTCTCTTTTTGCCCATCTCCATCCTTCTGACACCAGCCGAGTTACATCTTCCTTGCAGTTTCCAATCTCAGCTAGCACAGAATAAGGTTCTCAGCTCCACAGGCTGACAAACTAACCTTGGCATAATGAATGACCTGCAGCTTGGGAATGCCTCTGGAATGCCAAATGACCGTGGCTGTGCATCTCTGGAATATAGAATGGCCCCGGCTTTAGCCAGGTGACCCAAAGCTACACAGGACTAGAATGAGAAGTAGATTGCAGCTCTTCAAATAACAAATATCTGTTCAGGAAAGAGGCAAGGAGAAATCAACGGATAAGCTGTCTCACTGAGGAGGAGGAGGAGGAGGAAGTAGTAGCGATTGACTTTTCTATGATCAGATGACCATCTCTTAATGCTAATCATTCTCAATCTGAGTCAGGTCTTGGAACTTCCCACTGAAAGAGAGCTGACTTTCTTCAAGTCACAGAAACAATTCTTCTATCCCTGTGCTGAGAAATGAGTTACTTTCCATACCTGCCTTGGAGACTTAGCTCAAGAAGCAGAAACAGAATCCTTATTTCCAAATTTATTTTCCCAGTGCATTAATTTGGACTTACAAAGCTTTGTAATCTTTGTAGATGGTATCAGCAGATAACAAAGTCCTATTTGCAGTTTGTAATTCCCTCATGAGAAAGTCTAAACCCATCATGGAATTTTCCTGTTGAAGAATAAAAGAATAAGGATATGTATCAATCATACTCAGTAACTGGGGTTTTAATGAATGTTGTTTCCATTTCTTCCTTCATCTCCCCCCCCATTTTTGCCATGTTCCTCTGTGAATAGTTCCATTTTTCCCCTCTCTCTTAGTTTTCTATTGCATTTCAATGCATTGGTTTTAAAAGGAAGATTTGCAAACAGAGTGTTAAAACTCCAGGGCACTACATCTCCAAAATCTATAAGAAGATAAGAGGCCAAACCCCCTGAAATCTTCTCTCTTAGTGTCTGTGCAACTTGCAGCCTTGGCTATAATACCCCTAAGCTAAAGCAATCTGCCTGCCTTCCCCCAACCCTGCCTGCCTAACACAGGCAGATAAACTTAACATTAAAATTCCCCACACTTTGGCAAATGAGTACCCGGGAGGCTGCTGACTCAATCAGGGCTTGTTTTACTTACAGTGTAGTACTGAGAAAAGCCATAAACTCCAGTCTGACAGATCTGTAATGCTCATCTCAATATGCTCTCCCTGTGTGAGGGCTTGCTGATGAACTTTCATATTCTGCCAATAAAATATAACAAACATATTAACGATGTGTGGTAAATTGCCACTGGTTATGCTGGTTCTGATGATGGAAATGGTTGTGAATAGATGAGATTATTTAGATGCCTGATATCATGCACTTTGAGGGTCCAATACAATGCTACATCATCCTGGGGCAACACTGGCAATGGAAGAGGGGGAGAGGGGAAGTGAACTACAAAGCGAAAGGATGACTTGGGTCAGAGCACATGGGAATGAGGAATCCCGGGCCATGGGATATTGAAGCCAGCAGACTATAGATATCATCTAGTTAAACTCATTATGCTTCACATATACTCAAATGGATGTACAGAGTTGGAATGTGGGGACCCAATACTAAATAGCATGTGATTGCTAAAGCACATACCATTCTGCTCAGTGGATTTGATTTATACCTACTTGGAGCTGTCTTAAGAGACGAACCAGACTGAAAGAATGAAAGAAATGTCCCTAAAACTCAAGTCAGGCTTGTATTTTTCACATTCCTCAGTAGCAAAGTGCATTTGCTAGCTTGGTTCTCTCTGTCTAACTTTAATATTTGGCAGTATTGAGTGAACTGTAGGACACCAAGGAGTGAAAGATGTAAGAATATAACAATCTTTCTTTACTTTGACTCCAAAAGGACAAGTGTATGTCCCTAAATCCATCACTGATTGCTTCTGAACCAATTTTACTGATTAACGATGGCTACTAAGACTAACAGATGGGTGGACCCTGATTTACTCAGTTGCACATGTTCTGGATAAATTCCATGTATATCAGGGCCTTCCTCATTTCTTTTTTTAGTTTATTTTTTTTTTACATCCTCTCTTCTAACTCTTAACAACTGTATATTTATAGTTATGTTTTTCTCATTTTCAGGCACTCTGTAAATACCCAAGATACAGAAAAGTAGATGTGATTTCTGACTTTTCACATGAGCAGTCAATACATTGTAACATAACGTGAGATACCAGTGCCAGGAAAGAGAAGCTCGTGCTGGGAGCCCTAAGAGATGATCTCCTAGTGTAGTATAGGTAGAAGAGAGATACAATTAAGCTTCTCCAGAGAATGACTCCCAAGCTGAAACTTGAAGCATTGCCTGGAGCCAGCCAGGTTGAGAGAGTATTAAGAAGGTCCACAAAGAAAGGGCTAAGGATGAAACAGAAATTGAGTGTGGTAAACATCAATTGTGAATTATGGAATACATCAAGATAAATGAGAACAGAGAGGTAGGAAAGGGAAAGCTGAGGGATAAGGTGAAGGCCATTGAGATATTTGGGATTTACTCAAAGACAAGGGCAAACAAGTGTGATTGCATTAAGAGGCATGATTGAAGTGTTTCTGGGGAGAAAATGATCAGATGGCAAACAGAAAGGGCACTGATAATCACAGTAATTTATCCATATCATTTTACTCTTAAAAATACACATACATAAACAAAACAGTGGAGAATACAATAGGTTTGAGGTTTGTTTATAAAGACTAAACCTCAATCCCCTCTTCATGGGAATAAACATATTTTCATGTGAATGGTAAAAAAAAAAGAAGGTAGATTTTGCTGGGAATTCAGATCTTTTCACCTAGTAGCTATATAATGTATATTTGAGATCATTGACATTCACTTTAAACCAATTAAGCATTAAATACAGAACTTAATGTAAGCCTCAGTATCTTACTTCATAAAGTTTTTAACTTTTAGATATGTATTTTAATGTTTTTTTTCTTTCATGCATGTGTTTCTAATGCATTTATAAGATTATCTCTTTGTTGCTTTGTATGTCCCTCCCCCACAGTATAACCCCTGCTTTCACTATATTTGATGTTAGTATAACTTGTGGAGGAGATGGGGAAAAACCAGTTGTTTAAGGATACAGGTGGACCTGTTGCAACAATGAGAAGTACAAGTTGTCATGTCCAAAACGAGCTTTACAACGTTGGTGAGAAGGGGGGGGGAAGGAGAAGGATTGGGATTGGGGGGAGGGGGGAGGCTGGGAAGGGATGTGAAGGGTAAACAAAGGAGGAGGCTGCAATGCTTGTTAAGAAATGTACGCATTATCTTGCCCATGTAATTGTAACCCCTCTGTACAGTATGTTCACAAATAAAATAAAATTAAATTAAAAAAAAGAAATAATAAGATCTGAAAAGAAAGAAAATAAATGATACACTTTCTGCTCAGCAAAAATGGCTTAGAAACCTACAGAGACAAAGCATTCCCTGCTAATACCTAAACTGTGAGTAATGTAAATCTTGGAAATAGCTAGAGATGTTTGGATGGATGTGAAATCTCAGGACAAAAGGAAAAGAACTGGATCATTAACTGGGCTAGAAAGTATCCACTTATGCATTAAGAATGAGTGGTCTGTGTTGCTATTCATTTAGAACTAAGCATTTTATAAATGTTACAACCCGTTCACAGTTTGTCATTAGGTTAGGCTCATTGGTTAATATTAGTTGAAGTTTGAATTTAGTTGCAATTTGTGAATGGAAAAGTAGTTAAGAGTTGTACAGTTCAACTTGTACTTGAAAGTGATAAAAAAAAGGACCAAATTTTTGCGGAAAAAGATGGTAGTACAAAGAACTCACAGAAGAGACATGAGTTATTCATTATTTTTTAAAAATATAGGTGAGTTTATTACCTGTTTATCAATTGTCAACTCATTTTTACCATTCAAGTTCATTTATTGATCAACTACTTCATGCCTGATATATAAGTGTAGCTATGAAGAAAATGTTTTTTTTTTCATTTTCACAGGAGTTTTTGCCTAGTGAGGGAGACAAATGATAATTGCACACAGAGTAACAGAATTACATACAGTGCTAGGAAGAAAATAAAATAGAGAAACAGAAAGAGGTTAGAAAGTAGAAAGAAGAGCATGTGGTACCATGTAAACAGAAAATCCTCTCTCCAAATGGATGGGTTTGATTCATTCATATGTAGCACCCATTTGCACAGAGCCCACACTTACCCAAAATTAATTTTCACTGAGTAACTCAATTTGTTGAGGATTATCAAGTGGTCCCATACTTGGGAGATAATCATATCCTTTGGCATTTAAGAATTATCATTCATAACTTTGCCATCAATTTAAAATGCTTTTACTATGGTATGTTTCATTTTTTTGGGGGGGGGAGGCAGGGGTGGAGGTCATGGGGCTTGAACTCTGGGCCTGGGCTCTGTCGCTGAGCTCTTCAGCTCAAAGTGAGCACTCTACCTCTTGAGCCACAGCACCACTTCTGGCTTTCTGGTGGTTAATTGGAGATAAAAGTCTCAGAGACTTTCCTGCCTGGGCTGGCTTTTAACTGCAGTCCTCAGATCTCAGCCTCCTGAGTAGCTAGGATTACAGGTGTGAGCCACTGGCACCAGGCAGTTTCCTTTTTCTCCTTCATTTGGGCTCAGTACTGCAATACCATCTGATATCTTTCCAACACCTTCTCCATTTTCTCAAAATATGTCTCAGATGTTTAATTCTGCCCTGATATCTTTCTAGAGATGGAATCTAAATCAATTTTCTTTAGTTCAGGGGGACCAAGAACTCTTGAAAAAGGTGATATTTCCATAAAATCCTAACTGCTGATCAGGAAGTTGTATAAAGGTTTATAGAGGAAAAGATTCCAAACAGAGTGAAGTGTTAGCTCCATGGCCTTAGATAAACATGCTCTACTTGGGTTGCTAGAACATACTGGGAGTAAAGAAAGATGTAAGTAATTATGTGTGATGTGTATGAACAGAAGGCTTCAATGTCTTCATTCTTGGTGAGGTAAACAGAAAAATCTACCTGAAAACCAGATCCTTCCTGGAGTCAGCTGCCTTTCCTTGCTTATTCTTAGCTTTAAATTGAAAGGCCCTGGGGTATGATCAATCTGAACATGAGAAAAGGGAAAGGACTGACAGATGATGAGAGCCCTTCAGTGTGGAGCCTGTGGTCAAGTTTGAGGCTGGAGCTTTGGAAGACAGCTGGAGAGAATCCCAGGATATTTTACATCCAGAAGTCCTCCTGTGACCCAACAATCTCTCTCTATTAATTCATGGCAACATAACCTCACCTCTGGGGTTGTTCATTCTGCAGTCACAACCTGACAATAGCTGTCATTGATTCATCCTTTGATTCATACCAGGAATTGGAGGCTAGCGCAATCATAAGATGATGCTAAAATTTCAGAATTCTATGTACATCTCAATATAGAAAAACAAGCAGGAAATCTGTTTTCTCTTCTGCATGTTTTGATTGAGCATCCAACGCATGTGCAGGAGAACCAGACAGGGAAATGAAGTGTAATAGGGTATGTGTCTATAATTCTATATTTGCATATACACAAGACGATATTTTTTTTTGCAGGAGGACATCTTCTGGCTTCTATATTCAAGACTTGGTCTCGTCTCTAAAATTAAGTAGTTTAAGCCAGACACACTTGCCTTACAAAGAAAGCTGTTAGGAAATCTCATGGTGTGTAAATAAGAGATTACATTTCAAAGACTTGACTCCCAAAAAGAGAAATATGTAATTCCCCACTTGTTTTCTTACATAGACACTTTTTATAAAGTAAATGTCATCTGAGGCACTCCTTTACATGGTATTAATCTCTTGCTATCCCATGATAAACTTGGGTTGGAACGGGCTAAAGTTTACCCAGAATAAGGGTCTAATTGGGAATACAGGAGGCAACGTAGCTTATATACATTAGAAGAAAGGATATACACTTAACTATCTTTGAAGTCCACCAAGAAAAAGTTTCATAATTATCTATTATTGCTGTGCTACATTCCCTTGAATGGAATGTTCTGTTAAAATTATATCATATAAATTGAAGTTTTATGGATTATAAATAAAGTTATAAAACAGATGGGAAATTATTTTGGTAGCATAAGAATGGTTGTCACTGGGGACTTAGCATGTTAAATGATATATTTTGGGCATTGGATCTGATAATTTAAGTTCAAGTTCTATCCCTGATGATTAATCATTTTGAGCACTAAGCTGGTAACTTAATCACTAGTTTTATCATGAAAAGGAAAATGGTTTAGATTTGCCTACATCTCAGGTGTGCTATTAGCATCAAATGATATTTAACACATGAGCTATTTTAATGTGGCCTACATGTACAGACAGAAGCCAAAAGCCTTTGAAATATTCTTGTTCTTCACACTTTCCTTAAAGAAGTATTTTCATTTATTTATTTATGCAATAGTGTTATTTATTTTACTTTTTAAAGAAGGGAGTTATTCCTTTGGAGTTTTTATTAGATATGCAGAACTTAATATAAAATTGATAGTAAGATTAGCATTTACATACATATAAATCTGTTGCTACTATACACATATTGGAGGAAACATTAATTTTGTCATTAGTAGACAAGAAAGAATAATACAAAAAAAGAAAGCTGGCTGATATCTCCATAAAGGTTATACAAAGTTATGTGTGCCTAGGATTTGAGCTACTCCAAACAAAAGCACTTAATGCTCTGGATATTGGGAACTCAAACTTTGTATAGCCCTTCAGTGTTTGCTCTTCATCCTACACCATGCAGGACCAACCATCAGCTTCTCAAAGACTGTCTGGTTTGGAAGTAAGTCAAATCCACTCTCAGGAAGAATACCTGACTCACTGAAGTATAAAATAGTAACAAAAAGCAAGCCTTGTCTTAGGGCAGGTAGGAGTAAGAACCTATGTGACAAATGAGGATCATGAAAGATGACAAATGAACAGAGCATATGCTGTGACTATTCTTTGTTACCATGGGGTCACTTCTTTTAGGGCTCATTTTTAGAATGATTTTTTAATGCTAGTACAGCTTGGGTGATAGTTATTAATTCTGTAGAAACAAAGGCTAACTCACAATGTAATGTGTATGATATATGGCATGAAAGATGAAATGAAGTAGAAGGAGGAGAGAGAAGAGAAGGGAGGAGGAGGAAGAAGAGGATGAGAAGGAAGAGGGAAGAGAGAAACAGAAAGAGAGAGAGAAGAAACAGACCAGGGAAGTTCAAAGGAGTAAGAAATTAAACTTAGATTAAAAAATTTAAAAAACATTTAGCGAATGTCAGACTTTATATGTATATATAAATATGTATTCATACAGAAGCATGTTTAAATGTGCATAAAAGTTTACACGCATGACCTCTTGGTCTTCATTATATCCAAGGTAGATAAGTTAGTATCCACACAATATCCAGCCTCCAAAAAACTAAGTCACAGAGAGATAAGGCAACTTGAATGTTACTACTAGGGAATAGGGGAGTTGGAGATGGACCCAAGATACCTGACTTTTAGATTTATAGTGGAAATTAGTGCATTTTACTCTCTGGGCAGAAGAGAAAATCTTTATTTAATTCAGCTATAAAACAGGAGAAACACAGTGAAGAAGGGCTCATCAAACAAAAATACTACTGCAAGCAAAGGAAAAACATAGAATGGGCAGCTGTGTATCATAATAGAATAAAGGTGACATGAAGTAATTATTTATAGGATACCATTGGATGAGTGAGCTCAAAACACAGGATGTTTCCCCTCAACTTTGTCATCCAAGGCTCACTATCACTTGACCATAAAGTAGTGGAAATTGCAATGATGGAAATTTTTTTGTAGCTCTTATTATTGGGGAGTGGGGGAGGCGGGAATTAAATGCATAGCCTAGGCACTGTCCCTGTGCTTTTGTGCTTAAGGCTAGCCCTCTAACCCTGAAGCTCCTGTTCCACTTATGACTGATTTTTTTTTGGGGGGTGGTGATTAATAGGAGAGAAGAGTGCCACAAATTTACCTGTCTGAGCTGGCTTTGAACCCCTATCCCCAGATTTCAGCCTCCTTAGTAGCTAGGATTACAGGCGTGAGTCACTGGTACCTGGCTACTCGGTCTTAGTTTGATTACAATGAGTATAGGAGTCACAGGAGCTTGCAGCAGGAATAATCATTCATGACAAGCTGTGCTCTGAAGATGTGTCTTCATATGTTTGAATTCCCCGTACCAGTGAATCTAGACTGTCCAGACCATGAAGATGCTTTGCAAAGTCCACTATACTTTAGAAATTGAAGTCTTGTCTAGCAGTACCTTTCCTCTGTGTGCTGCTCTGAGGATTCCCTGCAATCATTTGTCCTTTCTCAGGGTTGGCCATGCTTCTCCTCCTATTCCCTAAGCACAGGGCTGATAACTTTGGAGTCACTATGACAGCATGTGAGTCACCAAGTTCCAAATGGCCCCTCTCTGTGGACTGCTGGTTCTCACTTCTTTTTCTGGACAGAAAAATGTTTCTCCTTTGCAAGGGCAGATGGCAAGGACTCAATTTTCTGGAAACTCAGTTAATAAGCATTTATTGATCACTTACTGGGTACATAATGCCAAATAATTATATTGGAAGACCAGGAGATAAATGGAAAATGTAGTAGCAGTAGAAGGAGAGACATTAATGGAAGTGCAAGTTACTCACAGAACAAAAGTAGGATGGTTGTAATTCAACAAGATGTAAGTGCAAATTACTTGTTTGATAGCATTATTCTGCACAATTTTTAGTGATAGAAAAAATAAAATTTTGATAATAAATCCTTCCTGAATTCTGCTGTAGGAACACTTAAATATCCAACCAAGAACAACTGAAGCCAAGAGCATATGTTCTAGAGTAACCAGTATGGGCATAATGAGAGCCTTGAATACTTGTATACTTTCCTGAACTTTGCAGACAGATAATCATGACTACACATGCTATCGTTTAGCTTAATTTTTCCCGATGAAAGACTTCTAGGAGGAAAGGCCTATTTTCATCTTACAAATTAAAAATGGAGAGATATTTGGAAGAAGAGAATATTTAGTGAGATGTTTATGCAGAGTATGCATTTGTAGAGCTAAGCAGAATTTAAATACATAAATATATTGAGGGAGGCTCCTTGAGAAAAGTATCTTTGGGGTTTCTTCTGGTAAGTGATGAAAGATGGGCAATAACCTCAAATAGGAAGATATTCCAGGCAACATTCCAGAAACTCATGCGTTCCCACAGTATATTTGGCTTCCATGCCGGGTTATCAGGTTTAAATATGTAGGCAATATAAAATTATCTCTATTGGCAGATGAAGGAAAATCTTGAACATCTGGATATTTACCAATTACTCATATTTATAAAACTAGGTAGTTAGTCAGAAATTATTACTGATTCCAAAGTAATTTGTAATGATTAACAGAAACTACTTAATAAATATTTATTAACTATTTATTAAATTGTTTTGACCTTTATTTGAGTGAAGACGTAGCGGGATGAAGAGAAATGTGCTTTAAGGAACTAAGTCATTTTTAGATAATCAGATAATAGCTATTTTATGCAACAAAAAGAATGAGGATTCAGTCAACGAATAGGAGTTCAATGAAACAAATTATTTTCCTTTGGTCTGGTTATCTATCTTTGGTAGGATAAGGAGGGACAAAGAAATGCTGGGACAAAGGGTGAACAGATGTAGCAGTAAGATTCACTAGACACTGTTAAAAATGAGCTATACAACCTCTGGGTGAGGACAGGAGGGAAAAACTGGGAGAGAGAACAAAGAAAGTGGTGACATTGTTCAAAAGAAATGTCCTCTTTATCTGACTTATGTAACTGTAACTCCTCTGTACATCACCTTTATCATAACAATAAATAAACAGTTTAAAAAACAAGAGTAAGAAAAACAGGAGTATTTAGAAGATGATATAACAGAAGAAGATAAGGAAAAACAAATACTAAATGGAGAGAGGAGTAAGTACTGTATAGAAATAAACTTTGAGAAAGATTGATAGCTACCTCATCTAGAAAAGCTATATGCAGAATTTTGAAAAGGCAATAGTTGTTCTTGGAAAGAAAAGGAGAGGGTCTGGAATTGAGAGACATCAATTGGACATACATGGTGTACTTCATCAACAAGAGGATAATAGATTCTTCCTTCTCCTAAAGGGAGAATGAATCACAGGCAGTGGCCATTATGAGTGGTATTAGCAGAATGCCTTCCGTAGAAAGATCTAAGGTCAAGAAAATGGGAACTCTATAACAACCATCCACTCACCGTTTTGTTGAAAAGGAAAAAAATCCTGGAATTAAACTCCAGTAAGTTCAAGAATCCTACACTCAAATTTAAGGTGTTAAGAAAAGAAAGTGAAGAAACTAGAAAATTTAATTTTGCCATCTTTCTGTTCCTAAACACATGCTGAGCTTCATTGTCTAAAATTCACTTTGTTAAAAAGCAGAGTACTCATCCCAGAGAAAGGTTAACTTAGAATCAACATTCACTGTTTGTAAAAGGGAAGATCAATACTGAGAGTTAGGTGTGGTCCTTGATTCCATACTTCTTTCAGTTCCTAGCCACCTGCTACTTTCAAATCATTTTAACCCATTCTCTCTCCATTTGTAGTATACACAACCATTATCACCCCGTGGATCCCTACAGCTACTTTCCAAGTTGTCCCTTTACATCTATATCATCTTGTACTCTTCATCTCACTTCTATTCATTGTTTTCATTCTAGCCAAGAAAGGTTCGCAGAACCCACATAAAAACATGCCATCCATTAGCTTTGCTAACTACATCTTATAGTTCACCTCTGCCCTCATGGATCAATTTCAAGTGCCTTGCAGAGGTTCTAACCTCTTGTTGACCAGTCTTAACTCTAATACTTTCCCCTCCCTCTTAGTATAGTCATTCTAGCCTTGTTCAACCTATCCCACTTGCCTTATTTGTTTCCCTGCTTTCCTTTTTTTTTCTCTTAGCAGACGTTCATTCTTCTCTATCAGCTCTGGTCTTGCTCTCATTTATCTCAATTATTTCTAAAAATTTCACTTGCCCAGTATCTCTGTAGTTTCTCCCATTCTGCCCTGTCTCTTATTCTTTACTAATTTTGTCTCTGTAGTTCCTAAAGCTTTCTGTCACTTATGTGGTCTACACGAACAGATTGCATTGGTCCTCTTCATTATCATCTGTCAGAATTTAGCACAGTGACCATGACAAAAGACGAGGTTAACACATACATGTGGATTTGGTTTATTTCAGCCAGAAATTCATGAAATGCTCTAAGTTAATGTATGACAGATAAGTAAGGATTTCAGAAATAAAATATATCCTTCATGCCAAGGTTCATTGTAAACTATATTGGTTTTTGATCATGTTGTAAATGTGACATATGTTTGTTGCATCGAGTTAGTACGTTGTGGTTTATGGCACAGTAAAAATATGTTATCTGAGGAAGAAGGGTGACGAAGTCTAATAACAAGGTGGGATCAAGTTGAATTGATTCACTTACTTTATTACCATTAGAGTCAAATAGTATATATAGGAATACTAGGGTGGCAGAACACTGACTTTGAAATCACTGGGGTCCACATCAGGTCTTATCATTGCTACATATCCCTTCAAAAACCTGGTTAGGTATTGAAATTTACATGGCCTCAGTTTCCTCTTGTGTGAACGCAATGAAGATTTTTGCTTAAAGAATTAGAGGAATTAATCTTGATCACCTAAATTACCTCCTGTCGTTTGTAAAGTAAATTCATGTTCAAAACAAGAATGTGGTTAAGTTGCTAGAACACAACTTACTTTTTCCCATTTCAAGTTCATGTTTTGTAATAGCACTTGCTTGACTAGACAAGAGCACAAAAATAACCGAATTCCACCCTTAGAGAGCATAGGCTCTAAAGAATGAGAAAAATTATGACCTGCAGACATGCAGCATTCTGTGCCACAATGGTGGAAAATACTTTGAAAAAAATAATACAGTTTAGTAATGTTGTTTTTAGGAATGGGAAGACATGGAGACCGCAGATGAAGAGTATCAGGATGCTGCACTTCCACAAATCTTCTCTGAATATGTATTCAAAAATTATTTTCAAGAATGAGCATGTAGAGGGGCAAGGATAATGTTGCTCACCTATAAACCCAGCTATTTTGTAGATGAAAATATGAGGTTGCCACTCTGCAGCCATCCTGGACAAAACTGAGACCCTAACAGGGAAAAAAAAATCTAAAGCAGAAAGAACTGAATGTATGGATTAAGATGTAGAATTCTTTCCTACATAGGGCTTTGTGTTCAAACCCAGTACTGTCCTGTTTCAAAAAAAAACAAAAAAAGTGAGAGAGTACTCATTGTATGTCTCATCAGAAGGAGCATAGGAACCCTTGGAACATATAGGTAAAATGTTTTATTTACCCATCAGGGTGTCCAGAATGTCAGGATGAACTCCAGACTAAATAAGCACAATTCGACCAAGGTAGGCCTAGAAGGCAAAAGAGGCAGAATGAAAGGCATAATGTATTTTCATTGATATTATTTAAAAAATATATTAACTGCAAAAAATGAAAACATACATACAAGGAGTTATATAAACAAAAGGGTATTCACTAATTACACTATACTAATTGCCTGTGATGTAGAAAGGGAAATGGGAGGAAGTAGAAATACAATGAATAAAACATAGCCATGCTTTTTTGTAAGGACAAATCATAAAAATTTATCATGAACTGAAGGGCACAAGTTATCCCAACCCTATCCACTGAAGTCGAATAATAAGATTTTTTTTTTAACTCACAGGTTTTGTTGTATTGGGTGAAGGAGAAAATGCAATAAAACAGGATTTGTTCATTTAACAAATATTTATTTTGTACTCACCATATGCTTAGTTTGTTAAGGAGAAACAAAATAGTCAAAAATCTTTCAACCTAAGAGAGCTTAGATTTTTATCAATGAGGAGAGAGTCTATGCAGAAGAACATGCATTGATTCATACATACCACAATTTCACATGGAATAAATGCTATGAATCATTATACAATTTCATGTGCAATAAGGAGTGTGAATGATTATTAGCTATGAATCTGTGAATGTGTGAACCAGAAGGGGTCACCAACAATAAGGATGAATTGGAAGTTCTGTCTGTAAAGGAAACATTTCACCAGAGACATAAAGATAGGGAGAAAATTATTCAAAAATTCCAATTATCCAAAAATTCAGTTTAGAGATTAAGAAAAACACTGATGAGGCAGGGATACATCAACAAGAGTGAGCTCAGAGACTTGAAACAGAGGAAGGAGAGAAAGGAAGGAGAGAAGCTGTCAGAAAGAAAGGAATGAGAATAATATGGAAGAGAAGGTCACATGATAGGCATGAGCCACATCATGTAGAACCTTAGGAGAATGTAATGGGCTTGGACATTAAGTTGAGTTGAATGAGCACCCAGCCATAGATTGGAGGTCAGCAGTGTTATAATTGGACATACTTAAAAAAATTATAATAAATATATTAGAGAAGATCATGTAATATCAGTATTTTTTTCAAATCAGAGAATTCCAATTTACTTATTTATGTTATTTACTTATGCTGATCTTGAGGCTTGAAGTCAGGGCCTAGGCTGTATCCCTGAGCTACTTTGGTCAAGGCTAGCACTCTACCATTTAAGCCACAACACCACTTCCAGCTTTTTCCATGATTAATTGGAAATAAGAGTCTCTCAGTCTTTCCTGCCTGGGGGCCGCCTTCAAACTGAGATCCTGATCCTCAGATCTCAGTAGTAAGGATTAAAGGCATGAGCCACTGGTGTCAGAGTTGTTGTTTTTTTAATGATTTTCATTAAAGAATTAATAATTTAGTATTTTTAAGCAGGTGTACAAAGGATTTTTGTCATACCTTTACAATGTCCTTCTAGGCTAGAGTTGAGTTCCTGCCTAGGAGAGCAGAATGCTCATCACCCAGGAAGTAGAGGAAGATGGTTTAGCTTGGGTATAATTAGAGATCCATTCATTTTCAGTGGACAGGCTCCAGAGAGGACATTTCTAAATAGAGAATATGTTTCCATGGTCTCAGGTGATTTCTAGCATAGGGTAAATGAAAATAAACAAATGGGAAGAAAGACTGATTAGAAAGGGCAGAATTGACACAGGGTTTGACCTTTTGTTTTTCTTATAAAATATAAAATTATCAGGAGAATGACCTGGTGTGACCTTAGCTTTTTATAATTCTAGAAGTTTCATAAGTTTGGCTTAGAAGATGCAGAAGATAATGGGTGAAAAAGCTTAGAGTAAAATCATAGCAGTTTTCAAGGCTAAGACATGTTCATGTAATTAGGTATGTAAGATATTTACAGTTATGCATGAATATGATAACTCACTTCCTGGAATGCTAAGTGAATTAGTGCATGAGAAGTACTTGGAATAGGATATTGGGTCAACAAGATAATCCCTCCGTGACTATTGGGCATCATTTGTATAAGTATTCAGAATATGTTGTTGTGCACTTGTCTTCGTGCTGGGATTATCTATGGACTAAGACTTGCCAGAGTGACACAGAAGAATAGATAAATCCTTATCACTTAATATAGCAAGAGTTACTGAACAGCCCATGTCCTTCTAGAACCTTCAGGTGATGTAGAAGGTATCATGGTGATATACAGATTTGTCTTGAAGAGATCTCAAGAAGATAGTAATTTAAAATATAATTGTGATAATGGGGTGGGGGCATGAAGAGGAGCAGGGTGATAGGAACATTTATTCATTTACTTCTGTTTATTTATTGGTGCTCCCTCGGGGTTGACCAAACAGATGTAGCATGCTAGGCAAGTGATCTAATAATTGAGCCAAATCTCTAGTTTTTGTTTGTGTAATTTTAGGGTATTTTTTTAGGTAGGGTCTCTCTCGTGCGTTCCCTAGGACCAGTCTTATTCAGACTGCAATCCTTTTTATATCCCATTTTCAAGTGCTGAGATTATGAAGAAGTAGAAGTAACTATCTGTGGTTCTTCTGGGAAGCACTTTTCTACATGGTATTAAAACAAATTGAAAACAAAACAACAACGAAAACAAAACTTTGAAATCTTACTGTTACTCAATCCCAGGAGTAACATATCAAAGATATATGATATTGGGCAACTTCTTCCTCATAACCTCAATTTCCTTATTCTAAAGATGATATAATTTTTTTATTACTTCAAAGTACTTTCAGGATAAAACCTAAAATAATAAAGATGGAAATGCATAGCCTAGTGCCTAGTAAATCTTAGGAAAACAACAACTACTGCTATGAAACTTTGCCTATTCAATGATTTAGCCAAAAATAAAATGATTTAGCTAACTACTCCAAAGATTTAGTAGCTTCCACCCACTGATTCTTTCTTCTTTTCAGTGCTATCTTTCTCCTGTACAAAGGAGAAATCCTGCCCTGATTTTTCTCCTTACTTTTTCTTTACTTTCTCATAGTTTTGCCTGACTATTAAGGAATCCTACCTTTAATTTAAAGGGAGATTTAATAGTCTTTAAGCATCCCTATCTATCTTGCCTTGGGAGTGTGGCATTTTGATGTGATTTGCACAATCTTCTAGAATGGAAGATGCTCTATAGAGTGTCCATGATATATAGGGTAATGTGCAGATAAGTCATTTTCAGTATCAGAAGTTGTATGTGAAGGTAATAATGAGCAGTATATGCTAAGATAGAAATTTCTTTTAAGGCAACAAAATCTACTTGTTAAAAATTCTTCTTTCCCATTCGTCTCCCTTTCATGTTAAGTTATTGAGTCAGAACACTTAAGAACAAAGACAAGTTGGCATGAAGCTTTCAATGAAAGTTAACAAGGATACATAATAGAAAGAAGGATTTTTTAATATTCAGTTTTACTATACAGATTGTTATGCTGCGTATAATCTTAGACAAATCCTGACCTCGTAAATTCATTACCTCATGAGGTCATCTCCTACCCTAGTTTGGGATAGCTAAGACTGATCAAAACTGTGTCTTTTATTTTATTTATTTTTAAGCATACAGAACTGAAAAGTGTTTCTCTGTGTAGGTTGTACCTATTTGGTGAGACCCAGAGTCCTACCCTTTTTTTATTTGTGCCCTTTAATAACTTAAAATCCTGAGCACATTTTCCTGACATAATACAAGATAGAAAATAAAATAGAGTGATTATTTTGTCAGCCCAGGGCTGGTTTATGAAATAGGTATTTTTAATGCTTTTCTGTAGTGCTAAAGGAGAAAGGATCAATCCTGTCTTCAGTTTCTTGTATGCCTTCCTTTATCCAAGCATTTGCTATTCTTCAGAGAATGGTTCACTTGTTGCCATGTTTAGAGGCTTATTTGGAGGTACAGAGTGAGTGAGTCTCATGTACCACTTATTAGCTTTTTTGTTAATTATGCTAGGTTGATATGAAAGTAAGGTAAGAGGCAGCATTTCCAGGATGAAAAAAAGAGGTTGAGTAAGTGACTTATCTGAGCACATTCAATTATGAAGGTCCTCCATCCCAGATCTACCTGTCACCGTAGTATACACTGATAAAGAACACACTGTACTGCCTTTTAATGGAAACTTCTTGTGCAAACTCAAGTCAGAATTACTGGAACAGTGATAATGCTATTCTTATTAAGATGACTAATAAGAATAGCTATAATTTATGCAGATTAACTGATCTAACCTTTTGACTCTATGAACTCTTCACTTTCACAAGAACTTTTAGGGAGATTTTCATGTGTTTTAGATCAAGAAACTCTAGATATAAAAAGCTAGTAACTACACTAAATTTTAGGACTAGGAAATAGATAATTCAAAGTTTGGAATTCTACCTCAAAAGCTTACACTCTGATGCTTCATGCTCTGCTCCATATTTCCAAGTGTAATAGATCTTAATGCATACCAAGATGAAACCCTCTTGGACATGTAATTTATGCTGATAAATACTTGGGTAGGGGTGTTTCATGCTGTTAGGCCATGGTTGTTTTTTTTTAATTTTGTAAATGTTCAGAGAAAATATTTTCCAGGCTACAAGTTTATCCCTATTTAAAGCCCAGGAGTAGGAATCCAATCCATTGGCCCACCCTGATGAGACTTGACATAAATGGCAGACATTTCTTACAGCTTTCATCTAAGTCGTTAACAATATATTTTGAACAGAATAGAAATTATGTATTCAGAGAAGGAGTTTTGTTTAACAGTAGATAAATGATTATTAAACTAGACCTCAAAGTAGCTATGACGAATGCAAATATTAACAAATAATGACTTTATTTTCCAGTTGCAAAACTTTTCAGAACCTTTTTTACATTTAACACATGGTGAATTTCTAAGGACTTATCCAACATGACACTTCGTAAACTTATTTGAATACTACTTTTATCTGTTCTATGTATTTTAATTCTTTTTCTACTGTCCAAAATATACTTTGATAAACATTTGGTTAAATTTCATCCAACTCCTCAGACCTTAATGACTGAAGTCATTCTAAACCATTTCTATCAAATTCAGTGTTAAGGGCTTCAATGAATGAAAATCATATCACCTCTTTTTCAAGGAAAAAAATATTTAAGAATCTACTTATTTACTTTAGTCTTGGGAGGTTACCTCAGTTCTGTTGATCAATTAATATCTATGCACGTCAGAAGGGTAATAGTAATTGGTGATTCTTAGAAGTGCTGCATATTCTAAAAACGAATTCTAAGTTGGGAAAGAGGCATTGGAACTTGCATTATTCTTATTTTATTTTCATAAGAAATGCTCTTTATGTTCTACAAGGGTCATTTTCTAGACATCATTAATAAATAAAAAATAAAGAGCATGTATATGAATAAATGATGAAAGTACTTCCCTTGGTAATTTTTTTCCAAGTTTCTAAAAATAGTTGTTATCTTTCGCTACAAACTTAATGCACTTAGAAGAGCCACTGGGAATGCCATTGTGCTGTACACTTGCCGAGAAGTGGTGAGGCAGAAGGAAAGTCTTTGAGTTTAGAGACAAGACATCTTGGTGCAGGTTATTTATTCAATGCAGATAATTTACAGTATTTTTCTTGATTGCTGTAGATTGTGCAATGTCAACATGGAGTGAAATTTATAGACCAGAATGTAGAAGAGTCAGACGGCCTTCTGGAGTGTAGCTGATCATTTTAATATGCTAATATATCATCACTGTTTCTTGGATATGCTTCTATTATTACTCATATATCACATTAAATTGTTTACATGTCTTTCTCACTACTAGCTTTCTCCTTACTTTTTTTTAAAAAAAAATGTCTGGTTTAAGCCATGTCTGGATTAACTTATTTTCTCTTGTGCTTATTATTACTTCTAATACAAAGTATGATTTCAGAAAAAGCATCTAAGGATTATTTAATTTTTTATTGTAGCAAATATTATCTTCCTAGAATTGCACCTCCAAGACCCAACAGAGTTCCCTGAAAATTCAATATAGGAGTTTGTACAAAATCACCCTTCATGCTGTTAGAAGCTGATGTTAGATTGAAATCAGCCATTTGAGAGTATTTACACCAAAGAGTTTGGTAAGCACTACAAATCACATTCCCTCCAAACTGGTTGTTAAACATTTATTAGCACAATACTTCCTATGCCACCAACATTTTGTTCCACAGCTCTCTTTTATTTTCTCTTTGCTCTTAGTGACAATAGAACATTTTGGGTTTAGAGTTTTCTCTTTTAACCAGAGCTTATTCTGTGCCTGAATTTTGTAAAAAAAAAAAAAATCTACCATGCCTTTCTTTTATTCTGTCTTTCTCTCTCTCCTTCCCTTCTTCTCCCTCTAAGGACTTCCTTTCCTCCTCTTTGTCTCTTTCTTTCTATCTCTCCTTTCATCCAAGTGACACCAAAGTAGTTTTTATTAAAAAAAAAAAGAAAATATACAGAATATGTTTGAAGCAGTTAAGCACAATGGTGGTCATCATATGAACATCAAAAATAAGATACATGTTCTAATGAGAGAAAATTATTCAGCATATAACAATGAATTCATATAATGAGTAATCTGCAAACATTAACATCATTTTAACACAAACTTAAAACAGGGTCAATAGGTTCTTGATGACTTACCTTCTTGCTTCTCTGTATATTTGAATACTTTATTGTACACAATATCAATATCACTAAGTAGAAACAACCGGAATATATGTTTTAAAATATCATTTTCCATTTCTGTGTTTTCCAACATGAAGGTAGCTAAAATTAAATTATCAGGTTTATAAGGCAGCACAAAAATTATGAAGAATTCATGGTAATGCCAATAGTTCACTTTGTGTTACACATGAGACACACCAATTTATATATAAAAACCATCATCATGGCTGAGAAGGTGGCTCAATGGTAGAGTGCTTGCCTAGCATGCATGAGCCCTGGGTTCAATTCCTCAGCACCACATAAGCAGAAAAAACTGGAGGTGGTGTTATGGCTCAAATGGTAGAGTTCTAGCCTTGAGCTGAAGAGCTGAGGGACAGTGCCCAGGCCTACAACTGACAAAAAAATCATCATCATCTTATCAGCAATATTCAAGTTCAAGTACAGGTACATTTCTAGTATTTTTCTGAAGCTCAAAAGATATGCTGAAAGGATATCAGTTAATTTTCAGGGTCTCGTGTATGTAAGGCCTCATCAAATGCCTTCACATATATCTAATACATGCTAATGTTTTCTTAGTTTTCTTAGTTTTTGGATGAGCTTGATAATTCAATTAAAAAAGAAAGACAACAATGTTTGATAAGAAATTCCCTTATTTGCAATAACTAGTATATGTCTGAGTCAAGCAGAAAAGGTCAGATAAGTTGATGGTAGGGGAATGAACCGCAAGGTAAGTATTCAAATTTTTTTGTTTTTCCTTTCATGCAATTGTTTCTAACATATTTATAAGATGATTTCTATGTTGCTTTGCATGTCCCTCGTCCACAGTATAATCCCAGCTTTCACTGTATTTGATGTTGGTATAATTTGTGGAGGGGAAGGGAAAAAACAAATCGTTTAACTAGGGATTCAGGTGGACCCATTGCAACAATGAGATGTACAAGTCATTATGTCGAAAACCTAACTTTACAACTTTGGTGGTGGCAGGGGAGGATTGGGTGAGGGAAGTGGGGAGAGGATGGGAAGGGATGGGAAGGGGAAACAAAGAGGAGGCAACAATGCTTGATAAGAAATGTACTCATTATCTTGCCTATGTAATTGTAACTCCTCTGTACGGTATTATCACAATAAAAAAAAAAGAAAAGAAAAGAAATGTACTCATTACCTTGTTCATGTAATTGTAACCCCTCTGTTAAGTATTTTCACAATAAAAAACTTATTAAGATAAAAAGGAAGACATTCTAAGTCCATTGAATGATTTTTACTTTTATCATAAAGAAATTTCTTCCTTTGGACACTGGTATATGTGTATGAAAATGCAATGAAAAAACAAAGGAGGAGGCAACAATGCTCCATAAGAAATGTACTCATTACCTTGCTCATGTAACTGTAACCTCTCTGTACAGTATTTTTACAAGAAAAAAATACAAAAAAAAAAAGAAAAGAAGGTGGAGGATTAGCCTGTCATAGAGAATTTACATAGGTACCAAATTAAATATTTCTAATGATTTCACATATGGGTAACCTGTTTCAGACTTTCCTTCTCTCTTGTGTCAAGTAAGTAGATGCCAGAACCCGTGTCTTTACTGAGTTATTTCTTCCTCTGAGCTACAATTTATGTATTAAATTATGGACATGTTCTTGGATTAGCAAAGGAGATTGTCAAAGGACAGTTTCTATGCATCTCAAAAAATGCAGTCAAAATATTGGCCTCAGTTACTGTTGCTGAAGTCCTGGGGTTTTCACCAACTTTTGACTCCATTAAGATTCCTTTGTTTTCCATGCTGTGAATTCATTTTTTTCTAATAAATTGTTTCCCTTTTCAATTTGACAAATCAGGTGTTCTGTGTATGTTGCCTACACACAAGGAAATTATGTAATAAAGAGAATAATCACGAACAAAAGAGAATGAAAGGAATTCACAAAGAGAGACAGATAGACAGACAGACAGCAGACAGACAGACAGAGACAGACAGAGACAGAGACAGAGAAAAAAGTAATATTGGATTAAGATAATGTGATTACTACTTAATGTTACCCATACCAAATGGCCATGGAAATAGTTACCCAAAATTTCTTTAAAAAACCAGTAAAGTTACAGAGAAATAACTAACAAATCTCAGTGTGAATTACCCAGAACTGCCTGTTACAGAATGGAGGTTATTTCAAGAAGGAAAAGCCAAGCTTTCTTAACTGTCAATCAGGGGCTGAAAATATTGCTATGGGTAGATTAGGGCATGGGTTACAGACTAAAACCTTTTAATTCTGGCCAAACTGGCAGAGAAATATGAATCTCTCTCTCTCTCTCTCTCTCTCTCTCTCTCTCTCTCTCTCTCTATATATATATATATATATATATATATACATATATATATATATGTTTTGTAAGGTGGGCACATATGTACATGTATACAAACAAATCCCCTTAAAAAAACCATGCAAAGAGAAAATAATGCTTTAATATTAAAGAAATATTAGCATTGTTTTCCTTTTCTGCACAGATGATATTTCATGCTTAATCTAATGTCTATACCAACGATTTCCATCCCTGAGTTTTGAATAGTCCATGACATCCTCAATCATCTCACAATACAGTGGAAATTTACCAAAGGTTCTTGAAACAGAATTAATATCCCACTTACTAATTATAAAAATAAATGCAGGAAAGAGACAAGTTTATGTCACTGAATTCAAGGGATGGATATTTTTTTAAAGCTGCTTGTTCCTAAAGGGCTGAAACTGCTGATTTGGGATCTGTGGGTTGAGGCAAATATATCAAAGGATGCAGGCAGAGAAAGCTGTGCTCTTGATGGGGAGAGATTGAGCACTGGTGACAAAAGCTGTTGAGTTGAGAACACCTTGCCACTTATTATAGTTAAGATTGCTTGCCTTGCCTTGGGCTCTTTATTTTAATGTAGATGTCTAGAAGTGAGTGGGTGATTGAGGGGATTGGAGAGGGGTTATGTGTCTTCATGGGCAAGATGGCAATTGAATGAGTGCCCACCCCATCCCCTGTGATGTTAATGTATTCAGTCATTGTTCCACCCTCTTTGCTGGTAATGGTAAACAACATTTGTCATTTGCAATAGACTACTTTTCGTTCCCAAACTGATGGTGAGCTGACATTTGTATTTCAAGTACTAAAGCTAAGGCTGCAGAAACAAGAGGCTTGGGAAAGTCATATGTGGTAGGTGGAAAGAGAGAACAGGACAAGGTTTGCATGTGCAATCCAACGAATCTTTCTTAAGTCTTGTCTCCATGACAAGGAGATGGCCTCATGCCTCATTAATTCCTGAGGAGATGATGATGATCTATCACCCCCTTTCAATCTGAAACTAAGTAAAGAATGTGATCTTTAAAAAAAACTAATTTGCACGTGTTTAATGCATTCATTAAGCTATTCTATTCTTTTGACAAGAGATTTAATAGCAAATTAACATTTCTTTAAATAAAAAAATTATTCCCCTTAACACCCCGTTAATATAATTATTTTGTGTTTTGAGAGCAGTGAGCTATGGAAGAAAAGGGAGGGGGAGTAAAAAAAGACCATGTTGGGTCATTCCATTTACCACACAATGAGTCACCTCTGGGTATTCTTTTCTCCCCAATAACAAATGTTTCTGGGAACAAAAGGATTGTCGAATGCAGATACTAGATGTACCAAAACTCCAAAAAGGTCTTGGGCCTACTAAACTGCATAGTTTAATTGGCAAGTTTCTTAAACAAAAAAAAAAAATCAGCTTTGGTTAACATTCAGATACCAGTATTTACTTCCTTATGTACATGAGGCATTTAAACAGAGGAAGAGATGCATTAGAAATAAATGGATAAAATCAGAAGCAGTCTATCCTTTGTCTCAGTGAGAGTTTGTTCAACACCTGTGACATTGTGTGTGCTGTATTTAGCAACCTGGATAGATGATGGACTGTTTCCTTCAAGAACTTACAGAAGATTGTAGAAAATAAGCATGTGAGCAAAAATCTGTATCCAATTAATTCTCAGACTGTAGGAAGAACGTATTTTGAGAACAAAGATGAAGGGAGTTCTGACTCAAATGAGGTATTTGGAGAAAGGTTTGTGTATAGGATGGTGCTTAGGCTGGGATGTTAATCCTGGAATGCATTGGGCTGGCAAGCATGACTGGAACCTATACTCCAAGCTGAGAGGCTCCATGACAAAAACATGCAAAGATAATAAGTAACACAAAATGGGAAAAATAAATAAATAAAAGGAAAACTGATACTTTGGCTTAGTTTATCCTAGTCAGTTTGGGTTACTCTCACAGAATGTCATACATTTAGTGGCTTACTTTATAAATACTTCTCACCTGCTGAAAACTAGGAATTGCAACAGAAAAAAAAAAGTGCTGACATATTTGGTGCCTGGAGCATGGCCTCTTTCTGATTTCCGGGTAGCTATCTGTCTTCTCACATAGGAGAAAGCAAGCTAGAGATTTCGCCAGGGTCTCCTCTGTAAAGGCAATTATTCCCATTGAGAAAGAGCTTCAGTTTTATGACCTAATTATCCCCTAAGCACATCATAGTCTAATACTATCGCATCAAGGGTTAAAGGTTCAGTTTGTGAAATAATTATAGGGAGATATACATTATATGCATCTTTCTTCTCCCCTAGCTTTCAAACCAATTAATTATATGAGTTTGAACTCAGTGCTTTTCAATAGAAGGCAAAGAGGCAGGGAGATAAAATTGATTGATGAGTGTCCACAAAGAAATTTATTTGGTATTATGAAAATGGGGTCTGTCTAGAAAGATAGCCCTTATGTTCCTGTTGAGAAGTAAATGTATGTATGTGTTTATAATTCTAATAGTTCACAATCTCAGTATAAAAATGTCCACTGTATTTCATTACGTAAAGGTGAGTATTTTATAGCAATCTAAGTATAGTTCAAAGTCATGGTATCTCCCATTCACCTCCCAGCCTCAACATTTCCTACTTGTTTGTATCATTCCCAAGACACGTTGTGCTTTCTGAAATGATAGATGATCATGTTACATGCCTTTAAAATATAAATGAGATAAAATTTTTCCTTAAGGTTAAGCATTATATTTAAAATTAAAGTCTAGATTAACATTTGCCGTACTAGCCAGTCTACTAGTAGCATCATGCATTGGTTGCCATATACTGCTTTAGTCTGAAGAAAATCCTTAAATCATTTCAGAGAGAAGACTTTATTCTGATTGACAACTTCACAATGCCAGTTATTAATATTAGTCTTCATCTGACGGATTTCTCCCGCCATGATATACTTTGCAGGTTCCAGGGGTGAACTTTGATTTGTCACCTTGGGAACCAATGAAAGGAGAAATAAATCTTGAAAAAGCTCAACATCCATCTTTGTGCAAAAGAGTAAAGAATCAAATGAGTAAATAAGATCTACATCAATATTCAATGTCTACATGCACACCAGAAGTTTGAAGAACATCTGTCTTCCTGCCAGTAATGATTTTGTTCCAGATGTAATCCAAATATGTTTGCAAATGGGGAGCAGAGGGGTTAGCACAATTTACTTTGCAAGCAGTTGATGGTTATCATAGCCATTTTTTATTTCCTTTAAAATATATATACATTTCAAAAGTGAGACGAAACTCCATGATGATAAGTTTGAAATGACAGTAAAATAAATCTAAAATTGCCTTTGGCTTTGCTCTGGTGTTCATCTTCTTTTAAAAAAAATGACACACAATGCAATGTAACGGCCAGAATGCAGATTTTAGAATTGCATGTAGATTTGTAGCCTGGCTGATGAACAGTTTTCATTTTGTTGTCTGAATAATTATACTCATGGTTTCTTATGTGATTTCAAAAAAGTAATTATTTTTAATAACAGCCATTGTAGCCAGAATAAATGAGTTTTATTTTATATATTTTTTATAATTTTAATTATATGACACATGTTCTTCTAAATGATTTACATGGAGTAATTCTTCTATCATCTTCATGTCTTTGTTACACATTGTTTGTTACTAACTTTCCAACTTTAGAATGCAGAAAGCCAAAGGAAAGGAAAATAGTAAAAATCTGCTCAAAGATTCAAAACTAAAGTGACAAACTCAATTTGTCCAAAACCATTCAAAATCTAAACCCAAGCCAGGCACTACTGGCTCATGCATATAATCCTAGTTATCTAAGAGGTTGAGATCAGGAGAACTGTGGTTCTTAGCCAGCCCAGTCTGAAAAGTTCATAAGAGTTGAATCCCAAAAAATCAGTATCAGGTTGAGCTGGAGGCATGACTCAACTAGTAGAGCACCAACCAAACATGCAAGCTAAGCAAATACAAGGACTGAAGTTAAAAACCTGGTTCCAGAAGAAAAAAAAAACACCCTTATCTCATAGTAACTATATTTTTCATTTGGTACTCTGCACATTGCAAAATGCAATAACTTTTAACCAAGGATATCAATAAGTATAAAATCTGACTCTTGCTACTTACCATATGACTAAGACATCTGAAAAGGCAATGGTTTTAATCTTTTGAAATCTTCACTATAGCTCTATGAGGTAAGCGGTCTTATGAGCAAGAAAAGAGACACAGATATAAGCCTTAAAACATACACCTTTTTTAAAGCTGGAGTAAGAATTGTAATTCAGGTATTTAGACTCTAGATGTTATTTTATAAATTATTTTCCAACTTCTATGATGTATCTTAAATATGTACTGAAAAAGTGCCTAACTTCCTCCATTTTTGAACTACAATCCTGGGTTCTGTTCCTTAGGTTTTTTGCTTAAGGCTGGTGCACTGCAACATGAACCACAGCATCACTTTCAACTATTTTTTCTTTTCTTATTTTTGGTGGTTCCTTGGAGATAAAAGTCTCACACACTTTCATACCTGGGCTGGCTTTGAACCACAATCCTCAGATCTCAGCCTCCTGAATAGCTAAGATTACAAGCATGAGCCACTGGTGCCCAGTGTCCTTTTCTTAATCTTAATCTTTCATAGCAAATTGACTGTAATTATTAGTAGCCCCAAATTAAATGGCAAACATAGATAAGAATTTTGTGAAGGTAGACAACATTTTCATGACATTTATCACTGGACCTGGGGAAATCATTTTCTAGTTGTGCCAAATATTTGTTTAGGAAAAGTCAGAGCAGAAACCTCAAAATTAGCCTTTAGATTTCAAATGTTCTGTCCCTCACCCCCTCCTCATTGCCTGTTAAGAAGCATGATGGTCTTGTTGAAAGATTGCTATGTACCAGAGATTTTGTGGTTATAGACACATGTTCTTTCCTACAACATATCCTTATAACAACTTGCCAATAAATATATTCAATTTCGTGTTAGGCATGGTAGAATGTGTAGGGCTGGGTCACTGAGATATTCAAACCATTTCTAAAAGCCATTTGCAGCCTGCACCATGAAAAGTACTGGAAGAGAGACTTGACATATTAAAATTCAAATGTATCTTTCTGGCAGCAAACTATCTCTAAGTCCCGGGAAGTCGGAGTCTGGGTGAGCCGAGGAGTAATGAAGCCTTGCGTCTCATGTCATTGACTCTGGCATTTCAAGCACCACATTCATAACAGTAGACGCACACGGCTGGGTCCTTCTCTACTTCACTAAATTGAAATGGTTCCACGGGGGAATATGGCAACAGGGATGAAAGGGGAAAAAAATAACATTTCCCTTCTCCACTGTAAAAAGAAGGTGCTGATGATGTTAATGCAAGCAAGGAACATCTGGGAATGATGCTAGGGCTTGGTGCTGGTAAACATAGCTATGCTGCAGTAAAGACACTCCATGTCTTAGAGGGTGCTGACACACAATATTGTGGCTCTCCTGTGTATCAGACACAGGACAAGTCCAGGCTACTATGAAGTATTTGTTGTCATTGTGTATTACCTTCGACTTTGATGTCATGAACACAAATCCAGGATCTTAGGTTAAGAATTATCTTAGGTTAAGAAGATTTAATATACCCCTTGTTAAACAACAACAACAACAAAGTTCAGTCTTACTAACTTCAGACAACTAGCTCTAGGGATGCACAAAATACCATGAGCTCCATTATTTCCCTACCAAATTCTTGGTCTCTGCTGCTTCTGTTTGATTTCAATTTCTTAAAACTTCCCCCTGCATCACAGGATGCCAATATGGCTTCCAATATTGTCATGGGTTACCTTTTGCTTAGTTCCTTTCTGGTGCATCCTGTTTTCCTGATAGCCTTTGAAAATAAGTCTAAGATTTTAATCTCTGTCTCTGATGGGATGAGTTGGGTTATGTATCTATCACTGAAGTTATCTTTCCAGGTGAACATAACATTTGATTTCCTTAAGCTAACCTCAGAGATATAGATGTACTTAAATCCAGCAGAACATACGGCTTAACTGTAAAGATGCCCCAGTTAGATAAAATCTGAGGTTTGCAAAAGAAGAGAAAATGGATTGTAGGACACTGAAACATCCTATGTTCCATGCACTTGCCATTCTCTGAGACATCAAGGTCACGATGACTAATGGAATTCAAATCAATTGCAGCACTGAAAGACCCTGTACATCTTCTCTATCCAGCTCAGAGATTGCTCATTCATAGTCCAAGGACTGGGTTTATCCCAAGGCTGCATTCAGAAAAGATTTATTTATGTGGCTTTATTTATAACTTTAGTTAATAATTTTGATCATATTGGCAATTGAAATGATGTCTACTTGCAAGACAAGCTGTTTCCCATTTTAACTAGGCCTTTAGTCAGTTTGTTTTGATTACACTTTTGAGACAGGGACACTTGCTAACATAACCTGGACTGGCCTTGAATTCACATTCCTCGACTCTACTTTCTGAGTACTGTGATTATAAACATTCATCAACATGATTGACTCATTTTATTTATTCATTTTGAAAAATTAAAATATTTCAGTTCCCTCTAGAAGACTAGAATATTCTGCCTTTCTGAGCCAGCCTTCTGGCTTAGTGGTCATTACCTGGAGATGAGCAGTTATCTTGTCCTTTAGTTAAAGATCCATACTTAAATGTACCATACATAGTCTCTATTATCCTATATTCACTAACCAATACCAAATCCTGGTCCAAGTTATGAGAATCCAAGATTCTGAGTCCTATGGCCATCTTGATAACAGAAAAGTATCTCCTTGGTAAGATTGTCAGATAAAATGAGTATATTATGTATCAAAACCAAACCAAACCAAAACAATGAATCAGAGAAACTCTTTGGGGAATTAAAAATACCTTTAAAAATTAGTGAGCAAATATGAGATGACATTGTCTATTAAATTAAGAAATGCAGGTGTTTTCATTTGGTTTAGCTCAATCACAGTCATCCTCACTTTATGGATGAGGAAATTGACAGCAAAGAAAATAGAATCTTGCCAAGACACTTAGAATCATGTGAGCTGAGGTTTTGGGTCCATGTATTTTGTATCCTCTCTTGTCCCACGACACACAGAAACTATAAACACACTAAATAAAGTGAATGAAAGAGTCAGTCTTGTTTTACTTGTTGAAGCTATAAATCACATGAATATTTGCAGGTGAGATTTCTCACTCATAATCCCACACACACTAGAATCAAGAAATTATTCTTCTTTATTGTAAGTTTTTAGTGACTATCCAATATTTTATTTAATTATTGTATGCATATGATATTATGTCCTGTTTTGGCAAGCTGTCTTATGAACTCTTTTATTATGTAGTATCAATCAGTATTAAATGTGTAGATTATGTGTCTCAGAAAGTAATCATGCTAACTTTTGTTGATTCATTTTTCCTGCATGTTCTCTAGACCTTCTTACTCTCCTGTTTAATATCATATTCCTTTTCATCAAATTCCAAATGCATCATGGGAACCATCTCCCTTCCCAAGCTTTAACAGAAAGGACGAATTTTCATTCTTGAAGGAGAGCACACCATCTGTAAATTGGTAAATTTATCAGAAATTGGTAAATTATGAAGGAAAAGCTGAGGAGAACATTCCAGATTGATAGCAGGAAGGGAAGTATATGGGAATGGATCAGTTTAGAATAAAAATATTTTAGTAAGAAGACTGAGCAAATATAGTCGTTATATTCAATGTACATTACATAATGAAGTACAGAACCTGAGCCTAAGGATGGGAGGGGCAAAAAACAGGAAAGAACAATGGGAGGGGTGACATTAGTCAAGATGTATTGTGCTCACAACATGTTTTATGGAATTTTAACTCCTTTGAACAAATACTTAATAATTCAATTTTAAAAAACAGTTCCACAACTTGTAGAAGGACGAATAAACATTAAATCCAGTTTCTGAACATCTTATAAGTGGAGGAACTAGGGGAAAAAAGTTAGAAGTCATTCCCTGATCCAGGGCTCAAAACATTTGTTCAGTTGTCTCATTATTATGAGATCCATGTGTTGGCTCTTCAGTATCTTTAATCAGGTTCTATCCATGGTGCCCTGGAGAATACAGCTGCTAGTGCCATTTGCATTCTTCTATTACCATGACAACCAAAGAAAGAGGCACTATTCCCTAGCAGAAGTTCCCAGGAAGACAAGAGTTGTTTTGGTTCATGTACCCATTCACAGCATATTTATGGTGATCAGAAAGATACAATATTCTTCATGACTCACATAGGCATTTTTTTGTTTTGTTAAAATTTACATTATGCAACCATACTCTAAAAAAAACTAAGAGTATGTGATTTATTATCAGATAAAAGGAAAGAGAGAAATGCTGACATCAGAAAATACTCTGTCAAAGCTGAAAGGACAAGATTAAAATTAATTTTTGAATCTCATTTTTCATAGCATATATTAGTTGTACGAGAGGGTTTCATCGTGGTGTTTCCATATATGTTTATATACTATGTAACGTAATCAAAATCATCCCATAATTTTCCCTCATTAAAATAATCTAAACAGGTGTTGTTGTATTTTTAAAACTGTATAAACTACTCGGGCCATATTCACTTTCCCTTATCCTCTATGACCCTGCTCCTTCCCACTAGGAACCAGTGTCCAACAGAACCCATTTTACATTCCTGTCACTCATTGTTTGGTATATATTAGTAATACAAAGATGTTTTATCTTGATGATTACCACATGCAAATACTAGACTTCTTCCATCCTTTTTCTATTTTTCTTTATTTCTTCTTTCTTTCCTTCTTCCCCTCTTTCCTTCTTTCCTTCCTTCCTTCCTTCTTTCCTTCCTTCCTTCCTTCCTTCCTTCCTTCCTTCCTTCCTTTCTTTCTTTCTTTCTTTCTTTCTTTCTTTCTTTCTTTCTCCTTTCTTTCTTTCTTTCTGTCATTTTTTGTTTCTCTCTTTCTCTCTTTCTATCTCTCTTTCCATCTTTCTGTCTTCCTTTTTTCTTGCATTATTCTGCTGGTATTTGGGCTTGAGTTCAGGGTCTCATTTTCTTGTCAATTTTCACTCAAGGCTGTTTGTCTACTGCTTGAGCCACTTCTCCACTTACAGCTTTTGGCTGGTTAATTACAATTTAGAGTCTCACGGACTTTCTTACCTGGGCTGGTTTTGAACCTGAATTCTCAGATGTCAGATTCTTGAGTAGCTAGGATCACATGTGTAAGCCACTGGCATCAAGCCATAGACTTTATCCGATTAATCCTTTCTTTTTTTCTCTTGCTCCATCCCCTAAACAGCCTTCAGTGAGTTTTGTTTCATTGTAGCCATGTGTAGATAAAATATATTTTAATATTATTCACTTTACATTATTCTGTTTCACTCTATCCCCACAATCCCACAATTATACACATGTAAATATGTATCTGTGTACATCATTTAGATACAGATTCTCATGCTTCCAACTACAGGAGTTAGAATTTGAAAGGAGACCAACAAAGACAGAAGACAAGTAGGCAGACCATTTTGTAAGTGCTTATTTAGTTCTTAAATTATATTTTCATAAATTGAGAACATCTCAAATGAAAATTTTATCTTTATTCAGAAGGAATTATTTGCTTCTATTATTTATTTATTTATATTATGTTTAACTTATCTTTAAGTAGTGAATTGTTTGCTTTTAGATGGGACAAGGGGAAGAGATTTAAGTTACTACAAAATTTCACTTTAAAATTGTCACCTAAGAAAGATGATAATCAAGAAATAGTTTGGGCTGGTTATAGATTTTACCATTTGAATGGATATATGCTAAACTATGAAGTGGGGATAACTTATGATTTGGAAGACTAAGATAGCAATTTTTATCTTACATTATTCATCTTGCTTGTGAGAGTTAATCTTGATTGTCAACTTGATTGGATTAAGAAGTTAACGAAACACACTACTGATGGTGTGCTGGAGAATGTTTCTAGGGAGGATGCACTTAAAGGGAAAAAATACCCTTGAATGAGAATAGTGGCATCCAGTTTAGGCTGAGACCTTGAATGTGATACATAGGGAATGAGGAGGCATCCAGCTAGTGCAGGCAATCTCTTTCTGATTCCTGGGTACCATGAGATGGACAGCCTCTGCCACTGTCTGATGCCAAAGTGCAATGCATCCCTAGAGGGCCAGCAACATGGAGTCAGGTGGCCATGGGTAAAACCTCAGAGACAATGAACCTTTTCATTCATTTGTTTTCTCAGATACTTTTTTTTTTTTTTGGGTCCGGTCGTGGGGCCTGATCTCTGGGCCTGGGTGCTGTCCCTCAGCTCTTCAGCTCAAGGCTAGCACTCTACCACTTGAGCCACAGCGCCACTTCCGGCTTTTTTCTTTTTGCTTATGTGGTGCTGAGGAATCGAACCCAGGGCCTTGAGCATGCAAAGCAAGCGCTCTACCAGTGAGCCACCTTCCCAGCCCCTCTCAGATACTTTTTACAGCAACAAAACATCTGATGAACACACCGGTGTTTAGTACTTCACTGTAATAATTTAATTTACAACCAATGCTATATAGGCACACATGTTTAAGATAAAGACAAAAAAGAATTAAGTAAGCCAAAAAGAAACTGTGAACACGAGTGGTTAGAAGGAGAAAAAGCTTTTCTGTGACAAAAAACATGATACTATGAAAAAATTATGTTTAAATTTGAAAAGTATAGCTATTAGACAACTGTTGTAAAAGTTCATATCCTAACTCATAAATGAATCTTTTAGTACATGAAAAGAACCACCTTGGAATCTGCTTTTAATAGAAAGTGCAGTAAGGAATACTTGAATTTCAAAACTTTGATTTCCCAAACCTTGGCTTGATCACAGCATGAGAATAAGTTTATCTTGGTAATGCTTTGCACAGGCTTCCATGTGACTCTGGCCAGTGGACCTGTTCAGAATAACTTTTTACCCTTTCTAGGCCTCTTAGTGCATGTGAATGAAGTGGTTGACATTTGTATGGTGAGATTGATCAATGTACACAGGCACTCTGAATCAATCAACCTTTAAAACTTAGGGAATCTTGTTATGTGTAACATTTTGTATACGTGGCAAAATCATTTTCAGAATCCTAGCCTTAGAATTAGAAGAAGCGCTAATACTCAAACTTTTATTTCAGAACTTTTATTAAAAATTATGAAAAATAATCAAAGACCTGCAAAAGTTGCCCTAATTCATTATCAGTTTAAAAAAAAGAAAAGAAAAGAAAACTAGAAAGAAAGATATGTCTTAAGCCCATATCTACTCTTTTCTAAACAAGCAATGGTTTACCTCATTTGTTTCTTAAAATTCCCTTTGATAGTTGAAAGGTAGAGAATGTGTTTACTACTTGTGTTTTACACTAACAACTAACTAGACCATTTGTCAAGAGTTCACTAAATCTTTCTCTAGTCAGATAGACCTTCACATCCCATATTCCAAAATCTTCCTTGTTCCAGAGAAATTCTAAAGCTGATAATGCATGTTTATCCATTAATCCTTCTGTGGACATTATGATTTCTTTCATCTAGCTATTGTACAAAATGTTACTGTATCTGTCACTTAATTTCCTTCTTATGAGTCTTTTGGGTATATTCCCAGCATTAGAATTGTGTTATTAATTATAATTTAAGTGCTAATACTGGTTAGCTTGGTTGAGAAAACACCACACTTTTGTGTTGCAGCAGTACCATTTCACATTCCTAGCAGAAATATTTCATGATTCCACCTTTTCCACAGCCAAATCCATATGTTTTACTTGGTTTCTGTTTATAAACTGAATGCTATTTGTTTACTCATTTGCCAAATAGTAATTGAAAAATAGTAATTCCTATTCCATTGTGGGCTGACTATACAAAAGACAGACATGGCCAGTCTGGTTGAGAAGGCAGAAAGAACAACTAAGTAGCTAGGAAACAGTGTAGTAACTATGACAAATGAGTAATCCCCTAAACCCTACCATAACATAGACACCCAACTCTGTTCAGAAGTTTTAGTTTGGGCTCATATGATGTGACCAAGTTAAAAGTTTTACTAACAAGTAAACCAAGGCAGTGACAGGGCCCATTTGGCATACTTCAGCCATATCACTAGAACCAAGGACAATGGAGAAGGCAGGGTACCATCACCACACTCAAAAATATGTTTCTTATGACCAAAGGGGAGCCTATGGTTGGGATGGAAGACCAAAGGGACTCAAAGCTAAACCACAGTAGATCCTGTAAAGCTATTTTTTATGGCTTGAACTTCCCTTTCCCTAAAAATATGTGTTTAACCCAAACCATGAAGACCCTAAAACATAAATTAATACAAAAATAATATTATTGCATCTGTAATGGGTAAACTGAAGTTATATAGAAATACAACAAAATATGAACAAAAGGATGATCTGTCTTCTTTTAACAAGAGGGCTTATGTGATGCTAGAGAAAACCTCATGTGATGATGAAGAATTGTAGCAATGCATCCACAAGGCAAGCATTGACAAAATTTGCTGGAAAGCTTCCAGGATATTAGAAGAGGGTGGGGGAGAATTTCTCTACAGGTCACAGAGAGAGAAAGGTCTTGCTGGGTAATTTCATAGCTGTTGCAACTGTGAAAAATTATTTCGTTGTTCATTAGGAATTGTTCAGTGTGTGGTATTTTGTTAGTAAGCGAGTTTAAAATGTTACAAACAATAATACTGCATCTATCTTAGAAGAAATAATGGACCAGTAAACAAAAATAAGAAAAACAAGAAAGAAATTGGTGAGGTCTGTTCGAAGGCCAAGGAGATGGTGATTCCTATAATAGCTGATTCTGAATAGTCAAACAGAACAGATATGAAAAGGTTAGTTCATCAAACACTAGGACTAAACCAAAACAATAATAGTAACAACAATAGCAATAACAGAAAAATGATGATGATATACTAGTAGTGAATGCTTACAGAGGTTTTGCTCTGTTCATATAAACAAAAAATTTTAATTCACTATTAGGTATTGTATACAACATACACATAACTATTATTTTAATCTACTCCTATAATAAAAGCAAATATTGAAAAGGATGGTTCAAGGACAATGGAGACAAAATATGCAAACTAGGATTAGCTGAAGCAATTATTTCCCAGACTCAGCTCTGTGCTCTTTGCCACTATTTTAATCAGTGTTTGGGGATAAAATACCAAAGGAATTTATATTGAAGGAATAAAATAAAACTTAGAAGATCAGGTAAAGGAGTAATAGGTGGTATCATCAACACAAATAGGAGTGTATAAGTTTGAAGCAGGTGTAGGCTCCTGAAGAATCAAACCCAGTTTTTGTTGTTATTGTTGTTGTAGTTGTGGTTGTGGTTGTTGGGTTTGGTTTCATTTTTTCCTATATGGGACAGAAGATTGCATTGTACCCCAGCCCTATGGACTTGGTCCTTTTTTTTTTTACTGAGCAATGCTCATTCTGCTTCAGCCACTTCATCAATGACAAGCAGCTGCATGCCCACTTCCCTCTGTGTTTCTGGAAGCATCTGGAAAGAGACCTCGCTTAGCCCTGCTTCTGAGACAAAGGCATTGTTTCTTTAATAATATGTCTCTTTGGAAACCAACTTCAGACTTACTTCAGAAGCCAGACTGTGCTGACCCTGACATGATGTTCTTCTGGGGAAAGAAAAAAAAAAAAACACGGAAACTGTGGTGTATACCTACAAGAGCAAGGCGGGAGAGACCTGAAGGAGACTTCAGGGAGAGCTATCTAGCCTACAAGACACAAGTACTTCTTTATGAATAAAGATGGAATGGTAAGCGACAGCTTGTTTAATCCTGTGAGGTGTGTGCATGTGTGTGTATGTGTGTGTGTGTGTTTTACAATGTAAGTCCACTCTAAATCACACTCACTGATCTTTACATTACAAAGGTAGCCAGAGAGGGAAAGGCAGGTAGCACTCTTTATGGAGTGTTGAGCACAAAAACAGAATCATAATAGAAACATCCATTTTTGTCCCTAATTCTAGATTCAGTCATTTCTACCATTCTGAGCTGGACTTGTTTGGGCTCATTCAAGGGTCAGTGGTCCAAAGCACTTGGACCAGGCAACTACACAACTTTATGTTCCTGTGAGAACATTAAATTCATATGGCTAGGTATTTAGAGAGTGGGTCTTAAAGTCAAGATAACTTTTGCATATATATTTATTTAGCTTTTTGCTCTCTCCTGATGAAAAACTAGTTCTTAATAGATTGAGGGAAGAGACTCATGAATGGAAGCAAAACTATATCAACCCATTGAGTTGTAATACAAGTGTTGGTTATGCCAGGTTAGGGTAAATGTCATCTCTGTACTCTTAAAAGTCTTCTAGGGCACCTGTACTGTTGTATTTTATTTTATTTGTTTTAGTGCAAAGAGCTTTATTCATAAAAGATGTTGCTGCTTTATCTCCAAATGGCTGAGATTAAGGAATTTTATAGCTTTGGTTGCCCCTGTAATTTTTACATAATTTGGAAAGTGAGGTATTTTGTTGTTATAGTTGTTGGTCCTGGGGTTTGATTTCAGGGCCTGGGCACTGTCTCTGGGCTTTTTTGCTCAAGGTTAGTGTTCTATGACTTGAGCCACAGCTCTACTTCTAGCTTATTTTAAAATTTTTTTTAAATTTTTATTATAAATAAAAATAAAAGTACAGCAGAGAGGTTACAGTTATATAAGTCAAGTAAAGAGTACATTTCTTTTTGGACAATGTCACCCCTGCACCATTTTAATATCAGTCTTCATGGTTCAATATAGTGTCCTATTACCAACCATACCACTACCAAGAATTGGCAATCATTTTGTGGATAATACTAGACAATACATATAACAGACTTTGTGGGTTTTGCAGTATGTATAGTTGCAACTTTATTCTGCCGTTGGTGCATAAAATCACCATGAACAATATGAAATGAGTTGGTATAGCTGTGTTAGAATTACAACTTTATTTATAAAATCATACAGGGTGCTAGAGTGGACTCAATTCTCTATGTAGGTGCCATTAAATAGGTTGGGTGGTATGCGAGTATGTACAAATATTAACTGAAATATGGGAGATTCAAGGGATATCTCAAAGATTGTAATTCCTTAGAAATCCCAAATCAAAGTTCAGCAAAATAAAACACTAGGAAGTGGGTACTCAAAAAAGGTGGGATGTGGTAAGAGTAGAGGAATGAAGAGGAAAAGAGTAATGAAAAGCAGATAAGAGTCCAATGTATTTACTACAAAATTAAGAAGAAGGATGCATAGAGAGAATATTGAAAGAGGTGATATTGAACAGGATATATTGTATTCATAAACTGTTTTATTAAATGACAATTCCTTTGCGCAACTACTTAAACATAATAAAAGTTTTTGAAGAAGTGAAGACAAAAGTTTACAAAGTCAGAACAAATAGAAACTCTAATATAAGGCCTGGACCAGATCAGTTGACTAACTCAACCAATTGGTTAAATTTTTGTAATTTCAACAACAGTATTAGAAACTTGATGGCTTAAAATAACAAGTGTTAATTTTACAGTTGTGTAAGTCCAAAGAAGGCTATGATTCTCATCAGAGCAAAATTAAGATATTAACAACTCTGTAGGAGGTATTTTCTTTCTTTCTTTCTTTCTTTCTTTCTTTCTTTCTTCCTTCCTTCCTTCCTTCCTTCCTTCCTTCTTTCTTTCTTTCTCTTTCTTTATTTTTCTAGCTTTCCCAAGTCACTTGCTTCTCCTAATTCTTGGCTCCCTTCTTCTGTCTTTTAAACCATCAATGACAGTTCTCTGATTATTCTTCAAAAGTCACTTATCTATTGGGAACCACTCATGTGATTGGATTCAATATACCCAGATAAGAATGTGATACTTAGTTTAAAAAAATGTGATTTGCTTTTGTTGTTGTAAATATTCTTCTTTCCCTGGGATTCCAAGATCATAAATTCCTTCATTCTTTCTCAAGAGAACTCACTGTTACTCATTCAAACCAGTAAGACAAACTAGATATCATATTATAGTAGTGAAAGTGCTGAATATAAGAAGACAGAATACCTGGAATTCACAGTTTTCAAAATATAGACCTTAATTAGTTGAAGTTTCAGGGTTTGGGGTAGCTTGAGCAATGCCCATCTTCAGATTAGTTAGCTAAGATTTTATGACACAGATAATCCCAGGGCCTTTTATTAATGATTCCTTTAACATGAGTGGATGTAGATGGAAATGAGTCAAGATAAATAGAAATGGGAAATTTTATTTCATAAAACTGCCTAGAATAAGAAAGAAATGTTAATGAGGACTCACTCTATTCTTGATACACATAGTCTTAATCTGGAAATCCATGGACATTCTTGAAGGAAAGGAAATCTAGGGTGTTCTTGAACTAAGGCAAACTGGGTTAAATCTCTTTTTATTTTTACCTTTCTTATAACTGATTTTTTTTATTATCCTTATTCCCTTCTGTGGGTTTTAATTCCTTCACCTGTAAAATAAGAATGATACAAATACCTCATATTGTAAAAATTAAATTAGATAATGTCTTTTGGGTATTTGGTATCAAATAGTTGTTCAGTAAATATTGGTCATCCAATTACATTCTAATTGAATGGCACAGGCCCCAGGTTAGCATAAGAGTGCATTAGATTTGGACATTGAGGTTTCCCTGGGGTAGCTTGAGGGTATTTGCATTACAAAAGTAAGCCAAAGAAGAGAAAAGCTGAGAAAGTAGAGTATGCACATTGATAAATAGTTCTAAGTGAAAGCAATTTCAGCCTGAGAGCCCTTAGGCTGTCCTCTCTCTCTCTCTCTCTCTCTCTAGCTAGCTGGCTCACTCTTGCTCTCTCTCTCGCTCTCTTTCTCTCTAGGTGATTGTCAAACCCCCGAGATGTGGCCTCTTACAGCAACAGGCATAGAGACAAATTGTCTTCTGGAAAAGGTGGATTTTCTTTAGCTACACTTGAAGTCAAGGTAGGTCAACTACTTGTCAGTATAAATTCCTGAAAAGCTTTAAAAATCTAAAGCAAAAAGGCAAATTATGGTATGAATATGTGTATATGTGCATGTGTATACAAATACATGACTATATGTGTGTACTCAGTCCAAGAAAAACAGGTTTATTGTTGGAGGATAAATCTTTCCCTGACTTTTCCTTCTAGTATTTATTAAGCCAACCAGATGGTTTTTCAACTCAGTTCACTCTCCCTTGCCCATTTATTCCATTTATTGAACCCTTGGGGGAATGTGCAGAGAGTACCCACCAGTGGGGCCAATCATGCCTAGGGCTTCACAACTGTCTATTAAGAACTCGATAGCATAAGCTCTTTTTAGATCCAATATAAAGTACTTCTTTCTTCCCAATGACTTCTGACAGCAACTGGTTTGAACAATAATGCTTAGGACAATTATTAGCCAATTTGTGAGATTCAAATTGGAAATCACAAAGGAAAAAAAAAGAAAGCCAAAAAGACAAATATATTAAAAAAATCTGTTCCTGAGTTTAAATGATATACTTTTGGCACACAGTCTAAAAATTTATGAAACCAATTAACATGAATTTTTTAGTAACAGCTCTTAGAATTTCATGGTATTTCCCCCACAGACATAAGGAGAAAAATAGATCTGACATTAGTATTTCATATTTGAATGTACACCCTTAACAACAACAAAAATATCTACAAAACTATCACCACATGTACCTAGTTTTCCAGGAAATACTTTCTATTGATCTGTTCTCCAAACTCATCTTCACTTTGTGAAACTGTAATGGGACCAAGAAAGCCTAAGATTTGAATCCAGGACAATTATTAGCTGGAAATAATTTTCAGTTGTTTAATTTTAAAGATACTACTGCAAGCCCAGCACCTGGCTAATACCTATAATCCTGGCTACTCAAGAGGCTGAGATCTGAGGATCATGGTTCAAAGCCAGCTTGGGCAGGAAAGTCCATGAGACTCTTATCTCCAATTAACCACCAGAAAACCGGTGCTTTGGCTCCAGTAGTAGAGCACTTGCCTTGTGTGAAAGAGCTCAGGGACAATGACCAGACTCAGAGTTCAAGCTCTATAACTTACTCTTTCTCTCTCTCTCTATATATATATTATGCCGGAGAAAATATAAATGGCTCAATTTTGAGTAGTAAATCTTCTTACATATGTAAAGAGGATGATTATTTGTGCTTTATTGTTTTTGTTATACCACTAAGATTCAATTGAAACCTAGCACCTATGAACCAATGATTATAAATTCCTTGCAATGCTTAGATGGTTCAGTTACATCCCAGAACTCTCCTATCTCATTGGCTAAAATCTCCCTGACTGATAATCAATGAAAGATAAATCCTATGATGTCTTTTTTTCCAGCATTTATTAAGTCAACCAGATTTAATAAAAAAATATGATTTGGGATACTGATATATTGGATTACTTGAAGACGGATAAAAATGAAATCAGAGGGTATCACAAAAAGATTAAAGTCTGGATTCCAAAGAAAATATATACACAAACACTCCCCATTGTTGGGAAAAGTATTGATCATCAGTTTTCTAGAAGTGAATGGCCATTTTAACACTGGTAGATGTTAATTAGCACATTCAGAGTTAATCAAACTGTTCTTGGCAATGCTACTGTTGAATTTTACTACTTGACTGGAAGTGTGTGTAGTGTGTGTGTGTGTGTGTGTGTGTGTGTGTGTGTGTGTGTGTGTGTTCATACATTAACAGTGGAATAGGCAGGAGAAGAGATTTTGCTTAAAACATCCATTGAAACATTACACGGGACCCCTGTGAGTATGTGGACCTATGGAGCAACCAGGTACTGTGGTTTCCGTGATGGGAGGCAGTGAATTGAAAGAGTGACTCAGGGTCTGTTAACATAAATGAAAGGAGACAAGCCTGCTCTCTGTGCGACAGCCTTTCCACAAAGTTTAGACAAGCCAAAGATGTTTCTTTTCTCTCTGTCATTCTCTCTCTGTAGCCAGCAGATGAGTATTTCATAGTGGAATAATTCAAAGTGAAAGCATCCATGAGTAATGCAGCAACAATCATCAAACATTCCTTAAGCCATTTGATCTCACTGGAATATCCACGTGCCTTATCTGCCCTTTTGCAGACAAATTCCACACATTCAATTGGATTTAAGTCTTTCTCTCCATTCTGTCTTTTTCAGTCCCTAGATCCTGATGGGATTATCTGGCATTGGGAAAAGTACTGGCATAAGTTTTAAAATAGTCTCTTTCCACCTCGTGTGCATGAGTGCTCTAGTCAGTGCCAGATCAGTTCCACACCCTGAGTTCCATATTCCTTTATTCATCAATGTCTACACAGTTGTGTGCAGTGTTAAGATATTGCAGTCAAATATCTTCTTCACAAAAGTCATATTAAGACAAACAATGATGGAATGTACTGTAACCTTTACTCCTCTCACAATATAAGATACTGCATATATTAGGTCATCAACAAAGGCTTAGATAGCAAATAAAATTTCTGTAAATTTTTGCTTTTTCTGACTACTACTTCTAATAAATGAAATAAATTGTCTCAGAGACTAATTTATTGTGAAATTGTTAAATTACTATCTTTAAGTAGTTGCATAAAGGACTTCCAATTCTGCAAGTCAAACTGTGGGCTCCATATATCTTGATCAATGTCATTGTGGGAAGTTTTAATATTCACTATTCGTTGGGAAACAATTAGTTCAAATGATGGAAATCAAATTTTGTATCTGTTATGAATACTTAAAACATTTTCACTTACTCAAAGAAAATAATTAATAAAACACTCACATTTTACTGTTATGAAATGGCCTCTGCTTTTAATATATATGGATTCAATTTTATTTGACACATTGCAGTTTATGTAGTTTGTAGAAGTCGAATACTTTTTGTATTCTTGGATAAGCCATTAATGCTTTGCCAGCCCACACAAAATCACATTCAGCACCACGGACAGAGCAGATTTGCTCCTTTCTGAACTACAGCTGTTTCCTGAATTATTTTTTTTTTCTCTGGGAAAACATCCAGACACATGTCTGTCTCTTAATTACAGGAGGAGCTGTTACAAGACATCTTGAATTTTAAGAAGCTATTCTAAAATAAAGAAAATGCACGGACTAGAGGAACTTCTTAAGTGCTTTTCCAGTGTTCAGATACTAATACCCCAGAAATTATGTGAAGATATTTAGATGTTCAGATTATACAGAATGGAAACAGGAGTATAGGAGTAATTATCAATGGCAAGCAAATAGAAGATATTACAAGAGATTTTCAGACCAGTTTTAGAGCATGAGAAGGTGAGTGACACTGATTTTGTTATTGCAACTTTATTCCAGCATATGGGAGCAAGAAAAGTTTAAATCTGGAGTAATGTGGATAAATTGGGGAATTTGACCTTTTGAATATAAAAATAGGTATGTCTATTTCAACCCTAATATGATAAAAATACGATCAAAATTATCATTTTTTAAAATTTTGGAAAAGAGAGAAAGGGAAGATGACAACATGCTTTGTTAAACAAAACAAAACAATGTTTTACATCATTAATACCCTAGAAACAGATTACCTCAGAAGTAGATTGTCTATGACTACCATACGATTATGATCACAAAATCTCGTGGTATTCTCTTTCCCTGTCCACTTTTTATGGTTAAGATAGCTGTTTGGTGTTTGTCTGTTTGTTTGTTTTTGTTGGTCAAGGGGCTTGAACTCTGGAGCCTGTTTGCTGTTCCTCAGCTCTTCAGCTCAAGGTTAGTGCTACCAATTGAGCCACAGCACCACTTCTGTCTTTCTGTTTATGTGGTGCTGAGGAATCAAACCCAGGGCCTCATGCATGGAAGGCAAGCACTCTACCACTGAGCCACCTGCCCAGTTCCTAGCTATTTGTTTTTAGAACTCTACTCATTTATTCAGAGTGTGTGCGTTTCCTAAGTATCTGTAAAATACTTATATATCTTAGTAACTTGGATATGTATTAAATTCTCAGGAATACCCAAGATACAATGTATAGGAAACCAGAACTGCTGAAAAATTCAGGTAATTTAATGGTCAAGAGCAAGAAATGTTTTGTATAAGAAGCTAGTTTTCTTCTTTTATTTTATAGACATCATATCCAAAATGCAAAATGTACTAGGTTTCACTGGGTTATACAATTTCCATCAATATGCTTGACTTTCTTTCCAATGGATATTAGTCTCCCAATGGAAGCAGACTTTCTTAGAAGTCTAAGAATATAATACCAATAAAGAAATATATGTATTCATATATTGTTTTGTTTAATCACACTTTTATCATGTCTGTATAATTTCCTTTAGTTACAATTTCAATTAATAATCACATGAAAAATTATCAACTGGAGAGTAACTCCCTTATAGTATTATCAAATACACTGAATTCTTTTTTTGGAAATGTATTAATTGGCCCTTATTACTCATCACAATGTCTATTATGTATTCCATTTGAAAGAAAAAAGTATACAGATACATTAGGATACCTATCTACATTATATACCTATTTCTAGGATGGAAGCTGCAATTTAAGGCCACAAAATATATTACTGTCCATGTTCTTAATTATGCCACTTATGGACAAGCTTTGATACTCAACCTAGAGAAATATGGACTCCAATGAAGCATTCAGAAAAGCGAAGAAGTCAATAATGCTAGATAAATTAATCTAACCACCATTTCGTATGCTTGTCTGTGTATTTCTTACACAGACACTAAACCTATAGCTTAACATTAACAATTATTTACCTTTCTTTGTACATTTTTGTGGAAATTTTACATTAGAAGTATTTCAATGAGGGGAGAGGAATGAGTAGTTATTGAGTAATTATATACTAAAGTATGGATTTTAAGTTCCTAAAGATTTAAAATGTGCATACTTTAGATTCTTGATTCCAGGTGCAGATATATACATATCATAATAACTGTACCTGATTGAAATTTCTCACCCAAACCCTATTTGTTGAATGTTTGAATCCTTAGGCATGCTTCTTTTGACAAAATCTCAACAGCTCTTAAATCACAAATCTACAAGGAAAATGACAGAGAATGGATGCATTTTGGTCCCTGGGGAGAATGGGCTCTTCTGCTATAGCAAATGCATCAACCCCTACCCATGCCCCCTTTGTTCATATCATGTATTGTTTACTGGGTTCTTTCCTTCTTTGTTCCTGGGAGGAAATTTGCTATTGTGCTCGCCTTTTAAATGATTTCAAAACTTCTATTCATACCCAGTCTTAACTCTTCTACCTACCACTGTCTGATCTGTCATTCCTAAGCACCACTTTATGCCAGCACTTTTTTTTTCAGAAAAACTGTCAAAGATTCAAAACTATTTACAGAATACAAAATTACTTAGCCTGGCATTCAAAGCCCTGAAAAAAATATGAAGACTCTTTTTTTTTCCATTTGTTCCAGCATTACAGATTAAAAATATCATAGAAGTTAGACTAAGTTATATGTTTCCTTTTGTGTTTTTTTTGCACAGATTAATAAAGTTTCTTAAACTTAAAGACTTTCTCATTTTTTCCACTAATATTCTCTTAGGATTCAGCAACCAAATCCTTCACAAATTGATACTTCCAACCTGGAATTATGCGCTGAATTAGGAATCAACTCTACCTGCATATAAGTATGTGAATATATATTTATGTATAAGTGCATTTCATACTATTATATTCTACTATCTCCAGTTCTTGCTGTCTGAACTAGAGATGAATAGCCTCAAATGTCTTTTGTCAAATGCAGAGATTGATAATATCTCCTACCATAAATTTTTCTGAAGGTGAAACCAAACAAGATTTGAGACAACAGTTAGTGAGCAGTATGTAAATGTTGCCATTTTTGTTTCTATGCTTTATCTTGCAATCATATTCTGTCCATCCTCAGTTCTTGACTGTTAACACTAAACAATTCTAGCTTCCCTGCTAGATAATATTTCCTACAATAAATTACTTTGATCAAATTTTGGACAATATCTATCATAATTAATCATTTTTCTTTTCCTTCCTTTCACAACTTAGTAAATTTGATCTAGTATATATATTTCTTAGATTCTCTATTGCCATCAAATGAAAGCTGTCATCACCTTTCAATTGTAATTGTTTATTGGTAGTTGTATCTGCTTCCTTTCTGTTCATTTATATTGTTCATGTAACAGAGTGATAATTAATACTTCAAATTTAAATTTAGAAAATTAAAATTAATAATCATTGTTTCCAGAATTTAAAAAATCCATATATTTTATCATCAACTTGGAAATCAGTTTTTAACTATATCCATGACTTTGATATTTTCCATAAATATCACTGAACTCTAGAGTCATTGGTCTACATTCTGTCCCTCTATCATACAAAGGTATTTTCTACATTTGAGAAATTAGATATGCCAATTCATTTGTTTGTAAATAATTTTGTACTTCTTCTTGTACATCTGTTCAATTTTAACATTTGAACCTCGCACAAAATGCCACCCACTCAAAGAAGACTGATATAATTATTCTAATTGCAATACTTAAAATATTTTATTTCATTGATTTATTACATTTGTAGTATATAATTTAATAGTAATGATCTTGCTGATTTGTAATGTCCTTTTTAATATGCATCTGTCTTCTTCAATAAATCCCAACATAATGTCTTCAGTAAGTGTTTATTGAGAAAATAATATAGCATTTCTTTTTGAAAACCCTTGTGCTAATCAACTGGTCAAGTATAATTTTATCATGTATGTAGCATACAATTTCACTCAACTATAATTCATTGCCAACTTTCTTATTCTTTTTAATCTCCTAAGGTGATAAACTTTTCACTTCAATCATTTTATCACTAATGACAAGCACAAAGATTGACAGATCATTGATGCTCAACCAATGATTAAAGGATGAATGATTAGTTTGTGGTTTTGATACAGTGCATGTGTTTATCTGATCAACATTTATTAAGCACTGTATGTACTGATCAATGTCTAGGTCCTGAAGATACAAGAACATTGAATCTAGGCATAGTTTCTGATGTGTGCTTTCAGAAATCTAAGTCAGGATATTTTACCTATTGATAAGGGTACCATTGGAGCTGGATAAATGTTGGTGGTTGTTCTTGTAGGAGCATGTCTTCTACACTAAAGATATTTAACAGCATCCTATACTCTCTCGACAAGATGTTGGTAATATGGGCATCCCCACACACAATGTTTAGAGCAAAACATATTCTTGACCACTTTAGTATTATCTTCCCCTTTGGTCCTCAGCTCCCCGCATACCTGAGCTCCTCCCTGCCTTGGAGGCCATAAAGCTGGCCACTCCCTTTGTCCGCCAAAATCCACCTGAGCTCCCATCTCCCTGCTCTCTCTTCTGCTACCTGGAGGGTGCCACGTGCTCCCTCTCAGGGCAAATATGGCTCCTCTAATAAACTTCATAATAATCTTTCTCCTGTTCCTGCCTGGGGTCCTCTGGGATGGATGTAAAGGATTCTTTTCAGACAACTAGGAAGTCTCCCCTTGAAAAAGAAATGTTCACCTGTGATTGATGATGTTCTAACAAGTTATCTATATGTACATGCTCAGGCATGTAAGTACACATTATGATCAACGTTATAGAAACAGGTAAAAGCTTCAGTTGTGTAAAGAGGAAGCGGGCTTACATAGTTACAGATAGGCTGTCAATGGAATTCAGAATTGATGATTCCAAAGCAATATTTGGCCTTAGTAAATCAAGCAATCAATATCAGGAAAAAAGTGAAGATAGAAGATTTCAGGAAGAAGAGACAGCATTTATAAAGGGCTTATGGCATGAAAAAAATGTGCGTTTGTGCTGAAAACTAGTGTGAAGTAGTAAAGAAAGGTCCTGGAGGTTAGGTGACTCTGGACAGTGGAAGGGATTATGAATCCAGGAATTTATCAAAAGGTGTGTGGGAAGAAGTAAGAGTTTTTGGTAGCAGGTGTTAAAGAATGAAGTCCCAAACAGAATTTTATTCCTACAAAACAGCTGTGGCTACCACCTGCTGTTGCAGGGAATGAGGCTATTATTGGATATAAAATGGGAGACACTGGCGATTTCATCTAGAGAAATGAGGTTGCACCTAGAGAAAAGGCATGGTTCATAAAGCTATATTATTGTATATAAATTATGTGAATTTATACATTTTTTCCAAGAGAAAAGGTCCTCTTAATGAGATTATTCTCTATCTGGATCGCCAGGCTTATGTTTCTTTAAAAAGTTTCCGATCTTATTTATCAACTTCCTGTTTATCTCTTTCACATTCAGTCCAGACATAGGGCTCTCTCTTTTGCAAGCATCACAGACATTGCTACTCTTTTCCCTCTCTGAGGAGGGCCCCATCTTTGCCTTCAAGGTCTGGTTATGGGTGTCTGTGTGTTCTGTTTGGAAAGAGGGGAGCAAATCACACAAAAGGCACCAAAAGTCCAAGGGCCTGTGAGAGGAATGATCACAGGAAAATTACGGGTTGCTTCCTTCACCCATCACATGCTTCAAATGGTGTAGTTCATGAGCACTATGCACACAAACTGACAACCTTGGCAGGGAGCAATAATGCAGTGGAGGTGAAGGAAAGGAGCCATACTAGAGAATTTGTTCCTGATGTATAAACACACCTTAATATTATGGTGGTGACCATTTGTGATTTCATAGTTAAGGGTCTGTCAGATCACCACATCCAAACCTTCTGTGCATACACAGCAAGCACAATTCATCTCAGTACCACTCAGCATACAAATCTAACTTTATTTTTCAACCACAGAAACAAGTTAGATTCCTAAGAATATGAAAACTGTTCAGTTAGCCAGGAACTAGTGGCTCATACCTATAATTCTACCTACCCAGGAGGCTGAGGATCAGCTGGTAGAAGCCAGCTTGAACAAGGAAGCTCAAGACACTCTTCTCCAATTAACTACCAAACAGACAGAAGTAAGCTATTATTTAACTATTAGAGCACAAGCCTTAAACAAACAAACAAACAAATATATGTGATGGCAACCAGGTCCTGAGTTCAATCCCTAATATAAAGGAAAGAAAGAAAGAAGTAAATAAGTAAGTAAATAAATAAATACTGTTTAATTCACAGCTAAACAAGTTTAAATAAAACTGATTTATAATTTTTTGCCTATTTGCTTGTTTTAAAATCAGACCATGGAGTGACTTCATAGAATGGACTTATTAAATAGCAAATGCTTCAGTTCTGTTTTTTTTTAGAAGATTATTATAGCGAAGCTCATTCCTGAGAGTTTGAGGAAGGCTTTCATTCAACTTTATATTCACAAATACATGTTTTACACTGGGAAGTTAGCCAGGAAAATAAGAAGACAGAAAGAACAAAGTTGTCATCTAGAAGTAGCATACAATTTGAAGGGACAAAATCTTTATCATTATATCTATATAGTTAAGAAAATATAGAAATGTGTAGGATGTATTGTGTGAGTGCCAGGAAAAAAACATGACTGATAATCATGGGGTATCCATCTAACTGGAGAGAAATTTATTTTAAAAAATCAAGGAAGGGAAAAGGAGACCTGGGTTTGATGGAAATAAAAATGATGAGGAGTGAGAATATTCCATGTCTTCCTCCCTTTGACCATGGTGAGAACAATGGAGAACTTAACTTAAAACCTAAGCAAAATGCATTTCTGTTTTGTTACTGAGTTCAGAGTAGAAAAACTGAGGAAAAATTTGAATTTCCAGCCAGCCCATTTTGATAAAGGAAGTTAATTGTTTCCTTACTCTCTGAAGGAGAAATCATGAGGGAGGGGAAATGATGGAAACTCAGAAATCTGTCATTTTTCTTAGAATCAAAACAATTAAATTGATTTTTTAAAAAAATGATGTGGCCAAAAGCATGATGAGCACAGGGAGGAATATTTAGGAAGTGTTAAATATCAGGTAGATTTTCAGTACTTAGAAAAGAGACTGGAAATTAAAAAAAAAAAAAACTTCCCTGGAAAAAATATCCATGGAGGCTGAGGCAAGTCTCTGGAGAAAGCTTCAGCTGTTCTGTGTGCTGGATGTCCTGGTCAGCAGGTGGCTCCTTCCAAGGTGAGGAGAAATTTCAAGAGGAAAACTCACTTCTTGTAACACTTAGGTGTTTACATTTTCTGTATGCTCAATAACAACAATCATCTTTGCCATTCAACAATTCACAAGAAACAAAAAAACAGTCAAGATGGAAAGTGAAGATGAGATTATGAACTTGATTCGATTACCCTAGGTCAAACCTTGTAAAACATCTTTTTAGAATGCCACTTAAGAGGAAAACATGAGAGGAAATTCTTCAGCAGTGTGGCCTCATTTGTGATCATTTGGGTAAATGGTCAGGAGTGGGATTGCTGCATCATACTGGAGCTCTCCACCAAACTATCCCTACAAAAGATACTTAAAGATGCCCTACACATAGAAAACCAACAAGACCATAATAAAGGCCAAGAAACGGCTCCAAAACTGAGAATCCAAGAACCACAGGAAGAACTGAGTTGCCGCAGTCCCCAAGAAGGTGGATAACATGGCAGGAACTCCCAAATACCTCTCAGTCCTAACTCTCAATATTAATGGACTTAACTCTCCAATTAAGTGACATAGACTGTCTAGTTGGATTAAAATGTGAAGCCTTTTAATGAACCTCCATAGTGCTTTCTAGAGTGGTTGACCAGTTTACATTCCCACCGTTTATTAGTGTTCCCTTTTGGCCATTATTATTAGTTTTCTTGATAATGTACATATGGACTTATGAGGTTAATCAAAATGAACGATAAGCTATGAAAACAATAGGTTTTGTGGGGGGGGGGTAGTGCACTGATGAAGTTATTTCTTTTTTTCCTTTGATTTACCCCTTGTTGTCACTGTTTTTGCTTTTAGTACCCTTTGTCTTGTACAAAAGTTTATCTGGTTTGGGGATGGGAAGGGAAATCACAGAAATGGTGACACAAAGGTCAACAGGTGAAACAATGCAACAAGGAGACCCCAAGACACTATGTTGGAAATGAACTTTACAACTTGCGGAGGAGGGGAATTGAGGGGGAGAATGGGAGAAAATGAGGGAAGGGGTAACAATATTCAACAAGAATTGTACATGTTTCCTTACTTTTATAATTGTAATCCCTCTGTACATCGGCTTTACATTAAAAAAGAAGATAAAACGAAATAAACAAATGAAAGTTTCAGCAGCAGCTTCTTCATAGACCACCTTATCGACCTCCTTTGAACCCCTCTCTTATTATGCATTTTCTGTTTCTGTGATGACATGTGAATGCCATCACTTCTAACAATAACTTCTGAGAAATTTTGACCGCACTACCTCCTGCCTCCTGTCTTCTGCATTACAGTTTTGTCCTAAATGCCTACCGGCAAAGGCTTTAAATCTAGTAGAAAAGGGTGGTTTTAATTGCTACATGACCATTTTTTTGAGGTCTTCGTTCATTGCCTACACAGATTCTCAAAAGTCATTTCTACACAAAGGACATTGGTGTTCTAGAAGTACAAATGATAGAAGTGAAGTTTAATTAGATTCTCATTTGTTCATTGCCTCCAAACAGAAGGCTCATTTTTAATAACCCTGTAACCAATCTAATATGATCCTAACTGACCTATTCCCCAAATCTAATCTGGCCCACATAACCTTGTTCCTTGTCTAATGGCACCCTAGACACTATATCATCAGACCATTCTCAGCCTTATAACCCATTGGCCCATTAATATACTTCTGATAATTTCTTTATAAAACATAACCCACCCAAACAACCCTATAACCTTTTTAATGGATTCAGAACCAGCCAATTACCAAACTTGATCTCATCTGCATATTTCCCATCACCTTTTAATGAGCTCTAACTGGCCCTTCAAGTTTCAGCATTAAGTAATGCTATTTCATTCAATTTGTGGCCTTTGATTTTTTTTCAAAACATCTAATATAGTACCATTTTTAAAGCCCAGTTTTTCCAACTTATTAAATTCTTATTTTTCTTGCTTGAGAAAATTGTAGTATACCCTAGTATATTAGTTCATTGTCATTCAAAAAAGAATTTGAGAGATAGAGACATAGAGAGAAGCAGAGAGACAGAGACACAGAAAGAGAATGCACACTTTGGTTCATCTTCATCCTGGTCCTCATCCCTCTGCCCTTCCTCCCCCTCCTCTTCCTCCTCTTCTTCCTTCTCTATAGTAATCTCTTCACATAGACCCCACTTTCATAATCCTAATTATCTCCCAGAATTATCATTTCCAAATGTCATTACATTGGGGCTATGGTTTGAATATATGTATTTCAATTAATTTTTCACCTACCATATTGTGCTAGTGCTCAGTGGAGCTTGGGCAGAAAACTCATATAAATCTACATCCTGTACCACATCTTTATCATTCTACCAGATTTTCCATTAACTTTGGATTTATTTTGTGAGGGCAGATGTGCATAAATGCAAACAGTTGATTACTTGATTATACACCTATTGGTATATATTGAATTGCATATGTAAAGTTCAGCCAGGCAGAAAATATTTACCAAGTAGCATATTCAAATATACTTTCAAGCACGTATTATTTTCTTTATCTTATTTTTAGTTAAGGAGTGTAATGGTCTGGGAGCTTAAAAAATGCTGAGGATCTACAAGTGGCAGAGACAGGATTTGAATTCCGTGTCCCTGACATAAACACTTTAAGATTTTTTGCTCATATACTATTGCCTCTTTAGTAGGATCCTTAGAGAAACATTAGCCTCTTTATTTCAAATTTCTTATATTGCAAATGGAAAAAATAGAAGACCAGAGAAAGGTGAATCATTTTTATGGCTTCCTTAATCTAAAGAAAGATGGTTTACTTGGGGAAGAAGATGGCTGATTGTCCTTGGAAATACAGCATTGAGGCTTTTCAGACTCTATCAGTAGTCTCCACGAAAAGGGAATACAAACCGCATCACTTACCCCGGCAAATGGGCTTCTGGCATTGATGAACAGAGGCACAGGCCTCCTGAGAAAGAATGCAGCAATTTTCATCATGCTGGCCCCAGACATACTTTGTTTACAGATAGATATGGAGCATCACATATCAAAATTAGCATTTGTACTAATGATCACACAGTTCCTGTGGACCTGATGCATCCTCTTAATAGGGCCATCTTTCAGTTATGAAGAGAAGATCAGTCAGTGCTCTTCTAAGACATCATTGCTTTTGTTACTGAGAGTTTTGAAGGATGTGTTTTCCTCTCCACTTGGAGATGGTCATTAACAAGAGATTGTTGTTGAATATAGAGCAGAGAAGATAATATTGTTGCTTATGTTTAAAAAGTAAGATACCAACAAAATGTTCATGAGGATGAGTTAAAAATCCTATTTAAAATCCTACCTACTTGAGCACATCTCGCTGGGCTAATTCCATCTTCCTATATGATAGCTCTTCAACCTTTTTCTCACTTTAAGGGTTCAAAGCAGTCAAAGAAAGCTTTGGCGATAGCTCTATAGATGCTTGGAGTCTCATAAACCTTTCCCCGAATCAACAGGAGAGATCATCCCTCTTTACCTTATAATTAAGATATGAGATTCTAGGGACATGAATTAAGAATTATGGAAAAGAGTGGCTTCCAACTGTGTCTGTGAATAAGAAACACAGGGTTTTGTTAGAGCGTAGAGAAGCATGTTTCTTTCTCGTTAAAAGGTTCTAACTTCTTAACTCTGGATTGTGTCCTAGGACTCTGTATTTGTGCCATTCACCCCAAGTGAACAGATCTTAATGTTCTGAGAAGTAGCACTTGAGCATTACTGAAGAGGTGATGTAGCATATTCTTTAATATATTCAGGGGAAAGAGTCCACAATTTTGCTTATTAATGTGTTTTCTTTCTAATAGTCCTTATAGCTAAAGGGAAGGAACCAGTTCTTCATAATGCTATAACTAAATTCTCAGGACTACAATTTTCTCCAGGTGGAATTGGGTAACAGCTGGTCTTTTAATAACCCTTGAAGACTACTATCAAGTTACACATCCACCTTCTTATTTCTCAGCTAAAGTGACAATATTCTTAAGATTTCCTATTTCCCAACCCCTCTTTTCTTTCAGAGTAGTCTAACTTTTGCAGTAAGACTAACAACTTGAGTGCTGTGCTACACTGAGATGTACTGAAGATACATTTTAAGTTTTTGAGAGGCATAGAAATGCAATTGATAGTATTTGATTTCCAGACTAATAATCTTGTATATGTTCTCTGCATATAGGTCAATGTTTTTGCATTTCTCTAGGCAGATAGAATCTTGAAGCCAGGTAGCACATCAGAGAGCTATACCCCTATTGCTACTAATGGAGTATATGACTTGGAACAAGTCATCTTCCATGCTATTGTTTATTTCTCTACCTGAACTCTAGAAGGTAGCATGAAGTTCCAATCAGGGAAGCATGAGGAAACTTAGGAGAGAATGAAATTCAGTCTATAGCTAGGCTTTGAGGTTGGACCCCCTGGGGTGTGTGGCTTGATGGAAAATGATAGAGAATCAGCAGAGCGTTAGTAGCTTGGGGATCAAAATTGCAGGATTACTCAACAATGTCCAGTGTATGAGACACAATTAGGACAACGCAGCAGGGAAATTCATGGCTAGTTGAGCCAAACTTCAAATGAGAGTATTCTTCCTCCAGCTAACTAACCAGCGATTTTCCTGATTCGTGGATGCTTCTGTTTCCTGAGCTCTGATTCTTGTCTCTGCCCACTCCGGATGTGATTTCTCAGCGTGATCTCATACTACCCCAGCTGTTGGATCAGCCCTGCTGTGGTGGCCCCACTGCAGTGCTGCCAAGCCATTCCCCTGTACACTGTGATCATGCAGATACAAACTCATAGCACGGCAATAGCAAAAGACGAAATTGGAAGTGTGATGTCAGCTGTAGAAGAAAGACAATTTTAATAGAGCATTTACCAAACATGCAAGTCACTCATTAAATAATAGACAGTTTTTAGTGAGTATTATTGAATAACTACTTAGGCTAGTGGATAATGATGGTGCCAACTCCTGTTGTTAATAATATAACCCATTATCTGACTTAATAAGTTAGAGACCAGTCTTAATAATGCCATCTTTCTGATAAGGTGACCAAAGTAAAAGAGTTTTCCTGAGATCTCACAGTCACCTGAACTTCCAGAGCAGATCACAGATGTCCAAAGAAATCTTCTTGAACACCATGATCTTTTTTGGACTGTGCTATTATAATAAATTGCTACAGACTGAGGTGGTTTATAAACCAAAAAAAAATGTTATTTTGCTCAGGTCTGGAGACTAGAAGTCTGACATTACAGTTCTCATGAGTTGGAGTTTGGATCCTTTTCTGGGCTGCAGAGTGTCATAGTCTTATTATCCCTTAACACTGCGTACAGTCCCTCCCACTTAGACTAGACAAATTCAAGGTTGGAAATACAAGTCTGAATTGATGCAAAATAAATGATCACATTTCTATTTCTTGCTGTTTATGCTACAAACTCTCCTACCTCCCAATCTCCATTTTCCCTGTTATCTCCGACTATAACAGTATACAAAATTACTATGACCAAATCCTGTGGTTTCTTCTCAAGTAATGTCAGCATCGCAGCTTTATGTCCTAATCTCTGAAATGATCAAGATGCTGTTGTTTATCCTGTTTGTGTCTTTACTTCTAGGATTACAACTGCTACTAGACAGTGAGTGCAGCTAATCAACTGCAGTCCTCGAATCTCCTCATAGCAATGTTCATGCAGGATGTAATATAGTAAAAGGGTTGGGAAAGTTCTTCAGGAAAGAAATATGGCAAAAACAGGAGGTTACATTGGGTGATGTAAAGGGAAGATGCCTCTTCAGTCATTCTTTAGTAATCTTCAAGACATAGATATGAGCATTAGGTTTAAAAAATGGAAGAATGAGGGGCAGAGGATCAAGGTCTGCATAGTTTAAGACTCACAGTTACAGGTAAGGGTTGGCTAGTCATTACATTTGTTCTGATAATCTTGGGTTAAAGAGAAGTTGTTGATCCATTTCAACAATGATGCTCATCAGACACTATGTTGGAAGTGAACTTTACAAATAGTGGGGTAGAGGATTTAGGAGGGGAACAGTGGGAGAAAATGAGCGAAGGAGTAACACTGTTCAAAAAGAAATGTTCTTATTACCTGACTTTGTAACTGAAATCCCTCTGTGCATCACCTTTACAATAAAATTTAAATTAAAAACATAAAGAGTAGTTGTTAACACTGTTTTCACTTGAGAGAATCAATCTGGTCTCCACGTGATTACTTCTTCAGCTCCAGGATACAGCCTGATCATTGTTGGTGATGAATCATATTTTGTAGGTTATTGTCCCACAAGGCTGTGCAGTTTTTTAGAGGCAGTTTTAGTCATTTGCTATGAAGATGTTCTAGGTCACTCTTGTCTTTCCTATCCAGTCACAAAGCAATTATGCAAAGAACAGCTTAGAACAATAACAAATACAAAATAAAGTAGCAGTACCAGGATCTAGACTTGCTTTCAGTAAACTTGTGATGGCAAAAATAGTTTAAATACCTGTCACAAACACACATTTAATAAACCGCAATCGGTTTGTCACTATGATAAAGAAAACAGCATTAGCCTCTGTAGATTGCCTGTGGAAAAAAAAATCATTTCCCTAGGTCCAATATCCAGAGCTGAGGTCACACAGGAGTTGGGAAGTTTTAATTATAAGTCTTAGAGAACTGAACTTGTGATCCTGTTTGTACTTCCCCATTTTTACTTTCTTTCTTTCTTTCTTTCTTTCTTTCTTTCTTTCTTCCCTTCTTTCTTCCTTCCTTCCTTCCTTTCTTTCTTTCTTTCTTTCTTATGTTGTCAGTCGTGGGGCTTGAATTCTGGGCTAGGGCACTGTCCCCCAGCTCTTCAGCTCAAAGCTAGCGCTCTACCGGTTGAGCCACAGCACCACTTACGGTTTCCTAGTGGTTTATTGGAGATAAGAGTCTTATGGAGTTTCCTGCCTGGGCTGGCTTTGAACCATGATCCTCAGATCTCAGCCTCCTGAGTAGCTAGGATTACAGGCGTGAGCCATCGGCACACTGCAATTTCCCCATTATTAATAGCTAGCTTCTACTTATGATAATGTTATATGATAATAACTGATCATTGTATAATTTAAAAAAAACTTCTTTTTGAGGACATGTACTACGTATTAAAAACAATGTTACTTGCTCTGGTAACCCTCACTCCAATCCTATGATAGTTTCATTATCCTTTCTATTTTATAGGGAGGAAGACAAGGAACATAAAAAGCAGAGCCCTTGAGTTGAAATCCAGATGCTTCTAACTGTCAAATGCATATCTTAGCAGTCACACTGTTCTATCCTTTCTTGTTATTTGTAAAGTTCTCAGCAACTCTGTGCACATCTTGTACTTGTATTTAATTCCCTATCTATGGCAATATGGTGATGCATTTTTCTCTCTTTAAAAACAATTCTTTGCAAAACAATCTGAATCTAATTGTGTCTATAGCATGTGATCCTCTGAAACTGTCCATTCACACCAAGCATAACACAATTGGACGTTCCTTGCTTAGCTCACCATTGGGAAGTGTTAGCTGCTTATTAGTAACCTGAAACTATTTTTTGTTCATGTTTTGCTTTCAAAAGACTCCCCACATCCTTTCTGTTGAGCTGGTAATCCCTCATTTTAGGTGTTGGACAGCTTGCACACCCTACCTGCTGGTATCAGTTTTTACTAATGGACCCTTTCTCTTACAAAAGCTGTTTGCAACTTAAAGAAAAAGAAGAAATGACTAGACCTAGACACTTAAACAGTGGTAACCAAGGTCAGTGACATTGAATCTCCTTGTCATCTGGACCTCAGCCACAAGACAGGGCAAGCAAGAGGTACCCAAGGGGAGATAGAAGAGGGGAACTCCAGGGAGGGGGGAGGTGGATGATTCAGCTGGAGGAAGCAAAACAAATTTAGCACATGTGTTTGGACGGCCCTGTCATTTAACATGCGCAGTCCCATTTAGTTCTCCCAAATATCTTTGCAGATAACTATAACTTGTCCTATTCCATGTTTTCTTAAATGAAATGAAGTGAGGTTCAAGGCAAGCAAGCATCTGACTTCACAGAAGAGAGAAGTAATTTAAAAAATGCATATCATGCTGGCTCAAATTCCTTGAGTTTGTAATTGGCTATGAATGGTTTTGAACCCAACATCTACCACTTCTTTGGAGATGACCTTGAAAGTATGCATCCATATTTGTGTGGGTGTCTCATGTGTATGTGTATGTGTGTTCGTACCTAGAAATTTTCCAATATTAATTTCCCCACTTGCTAAATCAGAGAAGTATCCATTTGGATGGTTTATTAAGAGGATTAAAAGAGATAATCAACAAAGATTTAACTTAGGTAAAAATGAAAAACAGCTGCTGCCCAAATGGATAAGCATTCTTGTTTTTGTTATTATTGCTTTCCTTTGAGGGAGACAATACTCACAGATGAACTTGTTTCCTGCTGAATTCTTTGTTACTTCCACACCAAGACAAAGTCTTAATAAGTCCATAAATAAAAGAATTAAGAAGCATAGGGCAAGAATAATGTGTTAAATAGTTCCTTTGGTGGTTAAAACAAACTTCCTGTCTGGCAAGTAGTCCTAGAAATAGGGAGGCAGTGCCAGGAGGATCTAGAGATTGAGGCTAGTCTGGACTATATATTAAGTAAAAAGCCTGTATCAGAAAGGAAGAGACCTCATATCAATTGAGATATACAGAGCACAGAGCCTAGCTTTATTTCTTTTTCAAAATTTCAAAACGTAGCCACTTTCACCATACTACATTCTTGTGGGTAGCATAATTGTATTTTATTTCTATGCTCAAGTTGATACCTTAGTATTCATAGTAGTCTTATATTAAAATTAAAGTTTTCAACAGGACATAGAGTATCATCATAAAATGACAGGATATCATGCATTTTATGAAAGAAATGAATTTTATTCTTAGTAAGATGAATTCATAGATTCCACCATTCTTATAGTCTTGCTTCTTATGAAATGTTTTCCTGAGTTGAATCACTGGAAGATGGAACAATGTAAAATACTTAAGCAATATAAAACGTAGAGATATGGATTTAAATGTTTCTTGGACCTTATACTATGTGGTACTGGTCAGGTTGTTCAGTCTCTCTGTTTATTTTTAAAAGGATTTGGAAATAAAGGAAATGAGTTCTTTTAGGCTTTTCATAATTCATCATGATAGCAAAACTACTGCATTCCATGTTTGCTTTTATTCAAGTGTAGGGTAATTGTGTTTTATTTCTACTTTCTACCAGGTTTGCTGTTCAATGTTAATTTTTTCTTGTAAAAAGTTAGCATTGAGCTGGGTGCTGGTGGCTCACGCCTGTAATCCTAGCTACTAAGGAAGCTGAGATCTGAGGATCACCATTGAAAGCCAGCACAGGCAGGGAAAGTCCATGAGACTCTTATCTCCAATAAACCACCAGAAAACTAGAAGTGTTTTTGTGGCTCAATTGGTAGCATGCTCGCCTTGAGCTGAAGAGCTGAGGGACACCCAAGCCCAGAGTTCAAGCCCTGCGACCACCAAAAAAAAAAAAAAAGTTAATTTTGCTTGATCAGAATTTTACTAGTCCACATATGACTGTAATTATTACCAGGGGAATTGACAAAAAATAGGAATCCCCACATTCTATGAAAGTGTATCTGCTTTAAAACTCAGTCCTGTAATTTAGTGGAAGCATACAGCCCTATAACCTACTTACATGAGGTTACAGGTGTAGGATTCAGTCTTTCTTTACTTCTGTAATCCAGACACTCACCACTAGCTTAATTTTCTTTTTTTTTAAATAAGATTTTTATTGTGAAAATACCATACAGAGGGGTTACAATTACATGGGCAAGGTAATGAGCCTATTTAAGAAATTTGTTTTTCCCCTTCCCATCCCCAAATTATAAAATATCAAATACGTTATACCGTGGGGGAGGGACATACAAAGCAACAAAACAATCACCTTATAAATATGTTAGAAACAATAGCAAGAAAGAAAAAAACCACTGTGTCCATACCTTGGGGTTCATTTTGCCTAACATCGTCTTATCTGACCTTTTCTGCTCTGTCAGGTTTTATACAAGAAGTATGCCACATGATAGCATCTTTGTTTTCTGGTTTGATATATATATATATATATATATATATATATATATATATATGTATTATATATATATAATGCTCATCATTAGCTTTATTTGTAACAACTAGCATCCAGAAATAGTTAAATGAGCCAATAAGAAGGTGAACAAGGGCTGGGAAGGTGGCTCAGTGGTAGAGCGTTTGCTTTGCATGCCTTAGGCCCTGGGTTCGATTCCTCAGCACCACATAAGCAAAAAGAAAAAAGCCGGAAGTGGCGCTGTGGCTCAAGTGGTAGAGTGCTAGCCTTG
>NW_012267343.1:3465557-3517631 GCF_000151885.1 Dipodomys ordii | reverse complement strand
GAAGAAGAAGAAGAAGAAGAAGAAGAAGAAGAAGAAGAAGAAGAAGAAGAAGAAGAAGAAGGAGAAGAAGAAGAAGGAGAAGGAGAAGGAGAGGAAGAAGAAGGAGAGGAAGAAGAGGAGGGGGAGAAGGAGGTGGAGGAGGAGGAGGATTATTCTGGAATAAATAAAGTGCCTGAGTCAAATATTGGTCATCACTAAACATGGGAAAACAAATAAGCAGTCTTTTCTCTTTTTTTACATTCCCTTTATTTCTCCCTAACTTTTTCAGATTACCATATTTATTCTTTTCCTTTCCCTTGTCCTTTTGTTATTGTATTCATTTCCTTCTACTTTTTCTGCAAAATAAAAAGGTGTATATTAGTGATAGGGGTAGTAACCGTTTGCTTAAGATGTATGCATTGCCAGGCAATTTTCTATGCATTTAACACAAATTACTTCATAATTTCTATTGTCCTATGAATCAGGTTCTTTCCTAAGTCTTAATTTATTAAGTAAATGAGACTAGGGAGATATGAAAATAGTACCTTTCAGAGACGGTTAGAGTCCAGCTGCTCCAACTCTATAATCTTAGGCCGAAAGAAACCTAGGAATCACTAAAGAGCTTTTGACTTTAGGGCGAAATAGCATCAAATGGTTTTTGAATTTTCTTTGTTGTTCTTTCCCAGTTTCTTGGGAAAAAAATCACTTCACATTATTGCCCTGAAAATAGATTTGACGGGATTGAAACTCGGAACCACTCTGGCCTCCACAGCTGTCACAGGCAACCCGACAGCCTCCATAGCTCTTGATGGGGAATTATGGGAAAATCTTGAACCTGTCAGGATGCTTGACTGGGTTCCTGTCCAGTGGGTGAATGACAGTGTAGACATTTCTGTCTCTGCCTGATGTTCTCTCTGGAAGCAACCAAATTCTTAGAGCTCTCCACAGTGTATGTGTTCCTATTAAAATGTTTATACTACTAAGGAAAATGAGCATGAGGTCCGGGAAAGGGCATGGACTGGGAGAGTCATGATGTTTCCGTTATAATCTTTCCTCGGGATTTCCAGCTGTGTCACATGGGGCAAGACACTTAACATCTTCAGACATCCATTTTCCTAATTATTATCTAAAAGCATTGGGCTAGTACACCTTTCAAGAGCCTATTCAGCTGTAACATTCTCTGATTATCATTTAAAACAACCCATACAAAGAGGGCATGCCAAATAATGAATTGCCAGTTCAGGACAGTTTGACCCCAAGGTGAACAACTGCAACTATGAAACTCAAATCATAGGCTACAGGAAACTACCATCTCCACCTGTCGAAAGAATGTCCCCACTGAGTATTAGAATATGAAAAGGAATAATCAGCTGGGACTTATGCAGGCCAGTAAAACAAATGAGTCTCAGCTGTGAGGAAGGTTAGCCCAGTGCTGAGAGGTGGTTAGAGATCTGTAGAAGAGAGCATTCAAGTAAGAACCATAAAGAAGAAAAATAGGCCTGATGTGATCAGAGACTTTATGTAGAGACCTGGCCGTTGCTGGAGCATCACTTATTCGTATCTGAGGCTGTATGTGAGGTTGAAGTCAGCGTTAAGTATCATCCAGCTCAAACTGACCCAGACAACCAAGGGGATTTATTACAGTGTACAGTAGAAAACCAGGAGTAGGAAGCTCTTCTAGTACATTTGATTCAGTAGCTCAGGGAATCTCTGTACAAGCAAGTAGCTTTCTTCCCTCTCTCGGCTCTGCCTTCTTTTGTGCCAATTTTAACTCCATTATAAGGCTGGCTTCACTCCTGGGGTCAAAATTATTAAGCTGTTTCACATATTACATTGCTGAGGAAGTGCTCCAGGGAAAGAGCTGGATAGTTCACCCAGAAGAGCTAGAAACTATTTCTCAAAAGCCCATAGAAAATCTCCTCTCATGACTTATTGACCCAATTTCAGTCACAAAAAAATCACTCCTAAATCATTGTCAGCATCTAGGGTATGATGTCCTCTGACTGACTTAAGTCTCCGTAACCCTATTAATCACTATAGCAGTGGGATGGAGGCTCCTTATTGGATTAGATAAATTATGAATACTATAAGATCTAGGCACTTAATCTCCCCTAAACTTCTGGCAGTGACACATGTGGGAGAGGAAAATTGAGTGTTGGAAAGCAAGAACTCTAGCCAGATCAAAGAAAGCCAAAACCAAACCAAACAAACCAACAAAAACACTTAGAGGAGATGACAACGTATTTCACAGCTGAAAACCAAACCGAACTGATTGAAGCTCAATAGACAAGTAACCTAAATGACGTGTATACAATTCATGACTTAGCAAGCAATTATTAACATAAAAAGGGACACATAAATGAACACACATACACACAGGCACAAAATACAAACCTACACTCATTTTTACATACAATATTCACACCTGCACATATATTTATTACAAACATACAAATGCACATATATACATGCAAACACATACATATACATACACACATACACATGCATGTACACACACATTCATGCATTACTCAATTTCAGAAACTGAATCCTCTTGCAATTCAGAACAGAACAATGCATTGTTAGGTAAACTTTTCCCTATATTTTGTCCTATATCTTGAACTGGCACTGGTACTATAGAATGTTGAGTCTACTAAATGAGTCTACTAAAAGTCTTTTGTTGGTTATGGACTCACCACAATGAATGCAAATTAAAGGTAGCTATTTAATGTAGCACATGAAGTCAGGATGAATAAAATGTGATGTAAAAAATACTTATTTGTACCTCAGTATTAACAATACTAAGGCTGCTAAGCCAAGTCTCTAGACTATGAGCAGATCCCCTCTCCAAATCACCAGTTTAGAGGAGTATGGGTTCATTTTGTTCCTGAAACAAAATACCTGAACCCAAATACTTCACAAAGTTAAAAAGGCTTCATTTGGTTAATGAATCATGGTGAGCAGAGGTTTATGCAACAGAGTACCCTGTATTTTGGAACAGGCACCCAAGCTAGGTCCTAACATGATGGACAAACAGAAATACAAACCTATCTTGTTCAGAAAGGGCTGAGCACATGGTGACCTAACTTTATCAAGACCAGCCTCGGTCTTACAACCTCAGCACCATCGCACAGTAATAAAGGCCAGAACTCATGCAGCTTAGCCCATAACATCAGATCTCCCGTCGTCAGACTAAATTTCTGACCTTGTTACATCATTTGTTTCCAGCCAAAGCAGCAAATGCTAGAGAACTCACAAAGAAAAGAAACTTCATTCTAAGGATAAACAAAAGACTCATGTATCCTTGAAACAATGAGGCAACTGAGGGCTAGCATAATTATGGGACTTTGGTGGGCAAAAACATTTCAATTAGACCTTGGTATGTTTTTATACTATCCTACCCCCCCCAATAAAATTTTCTTTCTTTTCTTATTTCCAATTTTCCCAGAAAAAAAGAGCAACATCATTTTTCCTTTCTCCCTCTACCACCTGTCTCCTTTTTAAAAATTTTTCTTATGTAGGTTTTTTATTTTCTTATTTTATTTTTTGTATACTTTTTATTGTAAAAATACTGCACAAAGGGGTTACAGTTACATGAGCAAGGTAATGAGTACATTTCCTATCAAGCATTGTTACCTCCTCCTTTGTTTTTCCCCTACCATCCCTTCCCTCCCATCTCCACCACTACCCCCTTCCCAAAGTTGTAAAATTCATTTTCAACATAGGGTCTTGTACGTCTCATTGTTACAATGGGTCAACCTGTATCCTTATTTAAGCATTTTGTTTTTTACCCTCCCCTCCCTGAATTAGAGAAGTGTATATACAAGATGCAGGGCACCAACATCAAATATAGTGGGTTATACCGTGGGGGAGGAACATACAAAGAAACAAAAAAATCACACGGTACATTATAAATACATCTTTCTCTCTCTCTCTCCTGACTTCCCAGGCACATACTATTATTTAATAAGTTTTGAATTGATTTTGTTTAAGTACCTCTGCTTCATCCAATCAGAAAAAGTGGAGTGTATACACCCAAGCTTCCATTATTCAAGGTGGCTGAGAAGACTTCCCCTGTAAGAACAGATTTTGCCAGAGAACATTACTTCAAGTAGTATTTATCACAGCACACCTCTATGTGTTAGTTTAAGAATTGCTCTTCTGTCGTGAAAAGAAGGGCTGGACATAAATTTATTACTACATTCTTGATAGGGGCAAAAAAGAGAAGTATGATCAGTTCATCTGATTACCTACAGAGAAAGTCAGACCTCCCTCTAAGAAACATTCTGAAGACACAGAAAACAGAGGGAGCACCTCAGTTTCTTCCAGAATTCACATCTAGCCTGCTGACTTAATCCTCCAGGGACATTTGGCCAGGTAAGAAGAGAATGAAAAGAAATGGGTAAAAAAATTAATTTATAGCTGGGCATGCTGACACATGCCTGTAATCCCAGCACTTGAGAGACTAAGTCCGAAGAACAATGAGTTTGAAGCAATCCCAGTGTAACTAGTGAGGTTCTGTTTCAAGAGACCTGGGATATATCTAAGTGGAAGAACAATTTTCTAGCATGTACAAGACCTGGACTTCAATTTGATTTAATTCAGAGATCTGAAACCCCAGTTCCCTAGGATGTATCACCAAAATAAACTTATAGCCATGACGGTTTCATTCATTTAAGAATCAATGTTATATAATAAAAATGTCCCTTACATGTATACAGTTAACCAAGCAACTTTATTGCCCTGATCTCATTTGAGGGTAGGAAAGGCTATTTGTTTTCTTATTTCACACAGGAGTCTGCTGAGGTTTGTAGGTAGTTTGGTGCCATTTCGATTACATGTCAGGTCCCTTTATTCCCATTCCAATGTTCCTTGTTGCTATATAACGATTTTCACCTTAGAAGAGATCCCTCTTCTATTTCCTCCTTTTCTTAAATTGTATTGACCATCTCCTTTCACATCTTCTTTGTCACATTTTGTGCCTTTTTTGTGATATGTATTTTATTATCTTTAAGTAGTTATGCAATAGGCATGTCTTTTTCCCTCTCAAGAATTTAAGAATATTGGTTATCATTGGAGCTGTCCATTTACCACCCATTCTTTCTTTCATTGCCTTCTATGGGTGTAGCTGATGATAAGTTATCACTACAATATCCACTCATTGTTCTCCATCTAAAAAATAATTGCCCATGGAATGCATTTTTTCTAAGAATAGGATATGTACTCAAAAGAGGCTCCTTCTACTGGCTTATTTTAGCTCATAGACAAAATGTTATTATTGAAGTTCTTTTCTTTCTTTCTTCCTAATTTTACCTCTTTATAAATGTTTACATATAAATATTTCTTTTTTAACAATAGGATCTGGAAATGTATAACCACTTTTTAATTTTTGCTTTTAATTTGATGACTTGGTATGAGAGAGAGAGACTTTTCTAATTTACTTGCACACTATGATGTTAGCATAGTGTTCTTTATACACATGTGGTTCTGGGACTTACATGTTGTGATTTAGGGAAACAGGACAGGAGTAGTGAGATGTATTGGCCAAAAGTTTATTAATATCTATGGGATAGATGAGGAAAACACAAAAATATCGAGTATGATTTGGAATTCTGAATTTATAAAACTGTAGGCTGAACACTGGTTGGCATTATGCCTATAAGGAAATGGAGGTAGAACGCAACATAAAAACTATCTGTCTCACTGGGCACTGGTGATTCACACCTGTAATCCTAACTACTCAGGAGGTTAAGATCCCAGGTAAAAGCCAGCACAGGCAAGAGACTCTTATCTCCAATTAACCACCAGAAAACTGGAAGTAGAGCTGTGGCTCAAAGTGGTAGAGCTCTAGCCCTGAGCAACAAACCTCAAAGATAGTGCCCAGGTCCTGAGTTCAAGCCTCATGATCAACAAAAAAAAAAAAAAGGACTATCTCTCAGTCAGCCTCCAGGTCAGTAAGGAATGCTATGAACTTTGTAGTCGCTCTTTAGTTCCCAGACCAATGTCCAATTAATTGAGTTGAAGTGAGGAACTCTGAAATCATCACTGAAATAACCTTTGCAAAATTCCAGCTGAGTTGCAACCTCCTAAATCACTGTTAAGAGCATAGAGTATTTCCAAAAGGCAGCCAGAATGGGGTGATGGACTTGGGGAGGAAAGAACATACAAGGAAAAGTGTGTGTGTGTGTGTGTGTGCGTGTGTGTGTGAGAGAGAGGGGGGGGAGAGGAAATTCTCTCTGGAAGCTAAAATCATCTTGGAGGGGAGGTGTTTTGCTGTATATTTAATTCTGGATAGCTATTAAAATTGGAAATGATAGAGTTGTGGGGTGGGCTGCTGTTCTGGGAAATATTTCAAACATTTTTTCTACTCCCAGCAGGAATCAAGAGGAAAGGGATGGAGGAGATGGGACTTCATACATACAACTGTGAAGGCTGCCAGGATATAGTTTGCTGCTGAGTAAATCATGCCGTTTCCCATGCACCAACCTAGGAAATTAGGTGTGAATGAGTATGGGAGTTATACAGTGTAAGGAGCACTCCATCTGGAGTAAGAAGGGCTGGGCAGAGTGTGAATGATTCAAATAATAATGACTGAGAAAACCTTGACAGAGCCTGGCTATGAGCTGGGCACTGTCCATGACCTTTGGAATGCAGCTAATTCATTCAAGTTTTGAATCTAGCTTTCTAAAAAAGCATTATTAACCCAGATATAAAGGGGTATAGGACTAGCCACAGGAAATAAACTACAAAGAGCAGACACAGGATAGTAGTACACGATGATGTGTTCCAAGACTTAAACTTAGTGATAAGAGCCATTGCTTTTTAGTGTTCTTGCTCAACAGAAACAGTGCAATGATCAGAGTTGAATTCCAAATCCAGTCTGACTCCCAAGTTTGAAAATTATTGTCATTAAAGAGAGCATGATCTCTTTCCAAGCCCTTGGTTTAAGAAACCCAATATGCCAGCAAATGAGAAACCAGTCAGGGTTGGGTAAATACCAAAAAATGGTGAGAAAAGATGAATCACACAAAATGGTTAGAAAAGAATGAGTGTTCAGAATCAAAGCAGACAAACTGAGAATAGAAAGCTCCTAGTTATGACAAAAAGTTCACTTTAACAAGCTTTTTTTTCCATTCTCTCCCCCCAACTGATTCGATGACAATCTAATCTCAACTAAATTCTCTGGTGTCATACCTCTCTGTTTTTCCATCTCATTTTCTCTCACCTATTTTATTTCCATTCCATTAACCACTGCCTTCTCTCCCTTCCTGACCAATTCATTTTCTGCTTGATCTCAAGATGTTCCCCAAGCAGCAGAGTCCCTAAGACAGCTCTGTATTCTTACTTTGCTGGTACATAAACAGCTTTCGGCTGATTTACTGTCCATCTGGGAGGCAGGGAAAGTTCTACCCTGGGATAGGAAACACTGTGATTGGAAGCAAATAAAAGAACAGAGAGGAAAAAGTATTAAGTCAGGGAATATAATAGAAAGATGACAGAAAGAAAGCCAAAGGTAGAGCTAGGGGTGTAGCTCAAATGGTGGAGAGCCTGCCTTCTAAGTGCAAGTTCCCTAATTCAAACTCTGAAGAGTCAAGTGAAAGAGAGAGAGAGAGAGAGAAAGAGAAGGAGGAGTGGAGAGGGAGGGAGGAGGGAGACAGAGAAAAGTAAGATGAAAATAAAAACAATAAAGTAGAAAGAGATTTAAAAATGAAAGAAAGGAATCAGTTAATAGAGGGAAGATAGGATTAAAATTGAGCCAAAATAAGGAAAACGAGAAAGACAGGGAAAAATATGAGGAAATAGTAAAACGTACTTTAAGAGGGGAGACAGGGTGAAGTATAGTGAAGTTAGTCTGAGGTAAATAAAAATGAAATGAAGTAACAGGCTAGTTGTAAAAGCAGTGAGAGGCAGGGAGAGCCAGCAGATAGAAAAAGAGAGAAAGAGAGAGTGAAGAAAAACAAACCCAGCAGGAAGAAAATATATGTAAGCCAAACGAGATAGAGAGAGAGTCTTGGATAAAATGAAAAGATGATTTTTTCCCCAAGCCTATCTTTCCCCTTGCCTCTGCAAACACATCGTTTCATTTGACAACAAGTTGAGTGACTTTAAATAGCTAAAAACACAAGCAATGCCACAGAGCTGATGTGTTGAGGCTATTGCTCTGTCAGTGATGCCTCTTGGGAGACCCCAGGACTTCGATTAAACTTCAGGAACTATGCAAACATCATCATCTCAGCTAATATTAACTGAAAATGTACTATAAGCTCCTACTGTGCCCAGCACTTTGCATGCATTACTGCTTGGGATTTTTACCAGTAATACTTTAGAGCTACTATAAGTATGTATGGTTGTGAGATAAGACTCTGGGAGACATAGAGGGATTAAAGTAAATGCTGCATGTGTCTAGGTGCTAGATCTAGCATCATACCCAGACAAACCAGCTCCCACAGACCATATTCTTAACCATCAAGTTGTACAAAAGTAAACATAGTTTAGAAGCAAATACTGTGGACAGCTGCGTACATGGATGGTGCTGTATATTTTGTGGTAAGAGACTATGATATCAGAGATCAATAAGGGAAACACTGGTTTCCAAGAAGCTAAAGAGAGTAAGGAAGATGTACAAATGCACTATGTACTTTAGTTAGGAATCATGGTTTCATGAAATAAGAAATAAATGTTGTAGAGGAGAAGTGTAGAAATGTCTTTCGTGGGCAAGGTTTCAATGAAGGTTAGAGGTTCTTAGCAAATATTTTCTATAAGACATCATATTATAAATACCTTTAGTTTTTTGGGGCCACAGGATTGTCACAGCTATCCAGTTTTGACCGTGTAGGACTAAAGTAGCCATTGACAATAGGAGAATGAATAAGAAAAGGGGGAATGGGTTTGCAAGAAGGCTTGTATTAAGAATATATTTGGCAATTGAGGCAAGGAAGTCCAAATCCTTTTGTGCCAGGAGAGTCTGAGCATGCCTCTTTCCATGGGGAGTACTTTTCCTTATCTCAATCTATGGTCGAGGTTGTTCAACAGTAGCCTTCAGAAAAATGTCAGCCTATCCATCTATGAACTAAAAATGTTATTAAAATATATTCAGCTGATGAAAGCAGCTTTTGACAATAATGCTTTGTGATATTTGAAAAACAATATTCACATAAATTCAATTCTACAATAGCTTAAACCATGATGGGCTTAAGAATGGAGCTTGGTACTGGGGTAAGATTATGAAGCATATAAAATTCTAAATGGACCTTGGATTTTAGGATCTTTGTGGTAGGGGGGACACTGAAGTATGTTTGTTTGTTAGTTTGTTTTACATGCTTTTTTTACATGACCCTCAGGTTATTTTGTTTTTATTTTAGACATAAAATGTGAGTGGATTCAAAACTCCAGCAATAACTTTAGGTTGGCATTATAAAGGCTTCAAACCCAACCAGAGGCAGCAGATGCGAAAGCTAAGCATTGTTTAAAAGGTGGGATCCATTGGTTTAGCCACTAAACAGTTGAGGAAATACAATCATGTCGGGCTTTGAAAATACAGAGTGACTTGGTTCTGCTCCCAACGTGAATCAAAGTAGAATCAAATTCACAGTCCTTTTATGAAACCAAATAAGTGTATGTGTACAGATGTATATACTACACATGTTCACATATCTAATTATAGGACTCGGAGAAACATATTTCAGTTAACTTAAGTTAGTGCAAAAACTTAATCACAAATGTTATAGGACCTTACCCTACCAGATGCCTCTTGTGCAATTTCAAATTCTTTACATTTCACCTTTCATTTTGGCCATCTTAGTCATGATTGGCTCAATTTAAGGAAAACCTAATGGTACCTTGCCTTTGATCTGGATTAGATACCTCTGTCTAATTCCACTTGTGTTTCTTGGCATCAAGTACTAGCTGCAAGATACATTCAACATATAAAAAAGCTTTGGGGATATAGGAGGCAGAAAATCAGTAGTCAGGGATGAGCTCTTGATCATTTTGTCGCTGGAAGCTACAGATTGATCCTCTTCATGTACCATAGAGATGAGTTTACACATATCCTGGGAAGCTCTGGTGAGACAGAGCATAGTTGTCTGCAGTGAGAGCCAACTCCATTATACATCCTTAACTTCTTTCTTCATTTTGTGACTCTTGTCCCTGACTTCTCAGTCTTGACTACTTGATCACTTTGTAAAAGAAAACCAACATATTTGCCCCACAAATTCTCTTGTACAGATACTTAGGAAACCTCAGGCAAAAGTCAGCTTCAATAACGAATTTTTGCTCCATCAGTGAACATAGATGTGTGTATGCATGAACAGCCTTCAGGTAGCAATTCAAGTTCCTTCCACTATGTAGTTTTGACATTTATGACCTCAGAGTATCTGTAGAGGGTTTCTGCTTCCTGAAGTAAACATGTTCTATACCCATGTGCTCAATAGACAAATTGGAATCATGGGACCCTTTCTAGATGCAATAGGACCTGGGAACCATAGCTCAGGCTGAATAGTCTTTTCTTACTACAACTCAACTCTAAAAGAACTATCGCTAGCCATTTCTACTTTAATATTCAACATACAAAATATGAGAAATAAGAAAAAATGAAAAATAGAAGTCACCTATAACCCCATTAGTTATAGTTAGCCATTATTTCATCTTGACTTATTTCTATCTAACCTTGATTTCCGTACGTAGTTATAATTATTTCTATGTTTAAACATTCTGTGGTAATTACAGGTTTACATCCCATGGAGTTCACTCAATATTTTATTGTGACCTTATTTTTCCCTCTTGCATTTTATTTCTATTCCCTTTTAGATGTCAGAAAAGCTGAATTAGAGTTGCTGGAGGGTGTACAAAGGAATATAGAATTCAGCAGTCCCAGAATCATCTCAGTCTCCAGGGAGGCAAGGACTAAGAGGTGACTCTGGGGTTGTTGGACTTGTGAGATGTGACCACATTATGGATTTTAACTTGACTATACAATCTACTTTATTTTATAACTTTCAAGGCCTACTTTTTTGGCCCTTGATGGTACAGAAACCAAATTTTAAAAAACTTGCCAACTGTTATGGTACTAGTATGAAATCCATCTATCTATCTATCTATCTATCTATCTATCTATCTATCTATCTATCTATCTATCTATCTATCTATCTATCTCATGCTTTCTGTAGACTTACTGTACTTACTGTATATCTCCTTAATGTAGACCTACACTCTGTATGTCAACAGTGAATATAGTGAGCAAAGGTAATGTCTCCATTTATACACTATACTTGTTTCTTTGAAGTATAAAACAACAAAAATATATAGCATTTAAGAATTATCCACTATGTGAAGGGAAAAGAAAATCTATAGCTAGCAATCATGAAGTGACCAAGATGAATATACTATTATTTTCGCAGTGATAAATTTTTCCCTCTACACTGTTACTATAGCTGGCATAATTTAAACATGAAGACTCTTCTTATTAAAACACAAATCAATCTCAAGCATATCCAATCAAACGTTAGGGATTTAGGTTACCTGTCCTATTTATCCTGATGTTACTATAGAAGTTAATCTTCAAAATCATCAGTCTGTCACTCCATCAACACAGAGAAATTATCAACCATGGTTCTCAGACCCTAGCACAAATATGATGCCAAGAAACTTTCATGGAGGACACTGTGGCATCCCTTAGAGATTCCCATAATGCATGAATGCTCTGGCATTGATGGGCATCCTGGAGAAAAGAGAATTTCCTCTGTGGGTTCATGAGGCTCAATTAATGCTTAAATATGAGGGAAGTTATGCCTAATAACAAACTCTAGAGTTAAACTGACCATACTGAACACTAAAGGAGATACTTTGTTTTTTTTTTTTTTTTTTTTGGTGGTCGTGGGGCTTGAACTTTGGGCTTAGGCGCTATCTCTCAGCTCTTCAGCTCAAGGCTAGTGCTTTACTTTATTTCCACGCAGTTTTTAAAACCATGCTGGAGTTTCTGTGAGAAATTCATATAACCAAGCGTGTCAATTATTTTGCACAGCTTGACCAATGACAAAAGCTCTCAACATGTTATCTAAATTCACAAAGTGCTAAATAGACAAGAAGTGACATTTGCAAAGTTATCTCAAACACTGAAACACCTGCAAATTTCACATTTCCTTGAGAATTTTTGAAGATTTTGACAAGTATTCTAGAATGTATGTAGAAAAATAAACATTCCAAAGACCAGCCTGTTTTGCAAAAAAAAAAAAATAGCAAATAAGTTTGATTATTACTATTATTCATAGAAACAGAAATTATAGTAATAAAATATGATGCTTTTATACAGCAATGATTATATAGACTATTAGGTCAAGAGAAGAAATAACTCTTCAAAACAGCAAAAAGATTTTAAAACCCGAATCATTCATAAATGGCAATTTAGCATATGGTGGAGATGATTCTATAAACAAATGTGGAAAGAGTAAACTATTTGATGGATGATTCAGGAAAGGTAAGATAGCTGTACATTGGAAAGCCATTAAAAGGTCTGCCTTACCTGGAATGAATTCGAAATTTTTATATATTAAAAAACTATTATATAATAGCTTCCAACATTAGAGAACTATAACATTAGAGAAACTATATTAGTTTCTTATTAGGAACGCTAAGGTTTTAGAAAAAGTATACATTTTAAAATGAAACTAGCTGGGCGCTGGTGGCTCACACCTGTAATCCTAGCTACTCAGGAGGCTGAGATCTGAGGATCGAGCTTCAAAGCCAGCCCGGGCAGCAAATACCATGAGATTCCTATCTCCAATAAACCACTCGAAAACTGGAAGTGGAGCTGTAGCTCAAGTGGTAGAGTACTTGCCTTGCGCTGAAGAGCTGAGGGACAGAGTCCAGGCCCAGAGTTCAAGCCCCACATCTGACAAAGAAAGAAAGAAAGAAAGAAAGAAAGAAAGAAAGAAAGAAAGAAAGAAAGAAAGAAAGAAAGAAAGAAGGAAGGAAGAAGAAAGAGAGAGAGAAAGAAAGATAAAATGAAAGTATACATTCTTATTAAAAAATGTTTAGACAGAGTTAACAGATGACCATACAAAATAGTATGTTCTATTTTCAATAAAATAAAAGATTATCAAAATTTTTATAATGTTTGAAGGGAGACGTCAGCAAGATGGCAGTCTGGGAGGTACTGAGATTCCTTTCTTAACCTCACAAATTACAAGAACACCAGTATAGACAATGGAGTTCCAGCAAAGTTCAAGAGTACAGCAGAGAAGTAGCAGAAATCCCAGCGAACAGAGTAAAAAAAAAAAAAAAAAAAGATGAACTCATAAAAAAATCTAGAAAACATTTTGGCAGTTCCACTCCTTAAAAATCTCTGATTCCTTTTTTTTTTTTTTGGGGGGGGCGGTCCGGTTGTGGGACCTGAACTCGGCCTGGGCACTGTCCCTCAGCTCTTTAGCTCAAGGCTAGCACTCTACCAATTGAGCTACAGCACCACTTCTGGCTTTTTTTCTGCTTATGTGGTGCTGAGGAATCAAACCCAGGGCCTCATGCATTCAAGGTAAGCACTCTACCACTGAGCCACCTTCCCAGCCCTCTGTCTGATTCTTTTAGGCTCAGAGAGATCCTCTCAGAATTCCCTTTCATGGAAGAAGATGAGCAGGATGCTGCCAGGATCCTTATCACTGCTACCATACTTGGAACACTGTAAAAATACATAGTCTCGATCAGCACTGAGCTCATCTGAGCCAAGGGTCTATGGGGTGCAATTTGTCAAAGAGAAGAACGCAATACCATATGCTGCTTTCCATGATCAAAGTTGCTTTAGAATCTCTTAATCACGAAGGTCATAGTTACTTTTGTGGTATCCTCTGACATGGTACCTGTGCACCCCACTATTCCTGAGTCCAACTATCACTATACCTATTAATTGCATGGGCATCATTGCAAGACCAGAGAGACATGAATAAGTTAGCAGAGATGACACAAGTAATGAATAGGAAATATAAATGCATACATTACCTATAAAAGAATTAAAGGAAGTGTTTTAAGTACACTCAGTAAGAGACCAAAAATAATTTAAAATTACTAAGGAAAAGCTAAATTCTATAAGGCCTTTAAAGAAGTACAACAATACTACTCAAGTGTCCATCATGCAAAAAAGAAAAATAATACCAACCTCAATCTATGAAGCCAGTATTTATTCACTCCAAACCCAGAAAAGGACACAAGAAAAGGGAATTATGGACCAACCTCTTTAATGAACTTTGATACAAAATATCTCAAAACAATACTGTGAATCAAATTCAATAGCACATAAAAAGGTCATACACCATGATCAAGTATATTTCATTTGAAGATGCAAGAATAGTTCAACGGAGCTGGGCGCTGGTGGCTCATGCCTGTAATCCTAGCTACTCAGGAGGCTGAGATCTGAGGACCGCGGTTCAAAGCCAGTCCGGGCAGGAGAGACCGTGAGACTCCTATCTCCAATAAACCACCAGAAAACAGGAAGTGGCGCTGTAGCTCAAGTGGTAGAGCGCTCACCTTGAGCTGAAGAGCTGAGGGACAGCGCCCAGGCCCAGAGTTCAAGCCCCACGATTGACAAAAAAAAAAAAATAGTTCAACGTACATAAATAAAGACACATAATGCAGCACAAAAACAATATCATAGACCAATATCACATGGTCATCTCAGTTAATGCAGAAAAAAAACCTTTTGATAAAAATGGAATTTTTTTGATAAAGGTTCTGGAGAAACTAGGAATTGATGAAAAGGTGACACTGATCAAGAGGTGTTGTATTCATAAACCTCTTTGTCTAATGGCAACTCTACTGTACAACTACTTTAAGATAGTAATAAAAACTTAGAAAATGAAGAAATATGCCTCAACATTAATTCTATTCATGACAAACCCATAGCTGACATCTTCATACCAGTGGGGATAATGTGAACTCATGTTTTCTAGTCAAAAAGGAAACAAGAACCTTTCTTCCCTCTACTCCCATTCAAGAGTATATAGCATTGGGACCCAGGCCAAAGCAAGTTTACTTTCCTGTTAATTCTGTGCTTCTCTCAATGATCCCTTCCTATAGCATTGGTATCTTGCAACTCTTTCACTTCTCATTCAGTGTGATTTTATTGAGCCTGGCTGGTGTGGTGGTAAAGTATGGGGAAGAAACAAAACTCTATAATTTTATCACAAAATGTCTCTTTTGGCCCTGGGTTTCTGGAATATGATTTTCAAAGGTAGTTTTTAACTCTTACCCTTTCTGTGAGCTAGAAAGGCTTCCTAGGTGCTGATGTGGAACAAATGTCCTTTGCCTCACTGGAATAAATATCTGGTGGAGTCTCTTCCCTTGGACAATGATCTACATTATAAAGAATATTTTCGCAGCCATTATTCTTTTTCCTCTTGAAACAACTATGTGGAGATCAATTTCCTTCCCTCTGGGTGGGAACCTGGTAGGGTTTTTCCTATTTGTGTGGAGAAGAGGAAGCTGTGTAGCATGAGGCCCCAGAAATTTCTCACTTCTCAGGAGGCTTTGGTTAGCCTCCAAAAAAACCATCAGTTAGTTGAATGTTCCTCCAGCTTTATAATCCCAGCAGCTTCTGCTCCAGAAAAGAGCAGGTTTTTTTTTTTTTTTTTGCCTGTCTGTCTATAGTAAGAGATCAGATATTTTCTGTAGCTTCCATTATCTGATGGGTCCAAAAAAGTTGTTGGTTTTCATTTTCTTTAGCTTTTTTTTCGTTATAAGGACAAATATCACAACTTCCAAGCTCTCTACATTTTGAAACCACAAAAAACTCTTAATAGTTTTTATACTGAAAACATGTACAAGCGCATTCGAGTTGATGCCTGGGGCAAAGTATAGTTCAGTGGATGAAGAATGGGGGTAGAGAGAAGGCTTGTAAAGGAACAAGACAATCCCACAACAATATGTCTATTATAAAAGAAACAAGAGAGAAGCCTTGAATGCACGGATAATGGTAGTATGTCGTGAAACCTGGGAAATTCTGATCCAATTATCTTGAGATGGCTCAAGTTTACTTGGACTGAATGGGTTGCAAAGAATGTAACCCACAAGCTTATGTTACTAATGGAATAACTTCAAGTTGACACAGGTGTCTCAGGGAGTCTGGCCCTTGTATCTGGCCCCAGGTTTTCATGCCTTATTGTCACACATACCTTATTTTCCAGCACAACTGATAATGTCTCCAAGTCTGCACTGAAGAAACAGCACGTAGTTCTATTCTTCTCCAGTCACTCTGACCAGCATGTGCCTGTGATTTATTTCTTACAGTTCAGATACGACTGTCAGGCATCATGAATGAGAAGCCAATGATGCTTTGCCCTAGTTTGAGCTGCGCGGAGAGGGATAAAGCAGAGGCATTGGAAGCATCAAAGTCCCTTGATGAAGAAAGTTGAGATAAATATCAGTGGGGAAAGAAGACATGACCAGAAGTCCCATGATCTGAGGCCTATACTTTGCAGGGGGCCCTAAGATTACCAAGCACTTCTGTGCTGTTCAGGATGGGGGAACCTGAGTTGGTGAAGGTTAAAAAGGCTGCAATAGAGCTGCACAGTTAGCTTATGAGCATCCATGCTAACCTCTCAGAAAGAGAGGAAACTCCACCATGCTTGCCTAACCTACAGGTACACATCGTATAGGCACACCTCTTTTCTTATTGAGAATGACTTTGGGGTCCCAGAGGTGTGTGAAAGCAGAAGAATTTAAAGCTGTGAAAGAATTCTCTGTGAAACTGCAGTGCGAGAGACACATATCTGGTTGAAAACAAATGTGATCTGGGACTTCACAAACGTGCCTCCAGGGCCTGACACATTGACAAACCTTGGCATAACCTTGGTCAAGTAATGGACTCTTTCTTGGCTCATCTAGTTGGACTGGCGAAAATACATTTTTACCAACCAGAGTTAAATTTAAAACAATAATTAAAGGCCTGGATAATGCATTCATTAACTGAAAAACTGAATACTGATCTGTGATGTGATGCAACATTGAAAAAAGTAAGGTGATCTTAGACTCCTTAAGGAGGAGGATGTCTGTGAGTTTCTGTCTGCAGTGGTCAGGTTGTCTGAAATGCAAAGAGTAATTGCATTTCATATCTGAGAGGGTATATGCAAATGGAAGAAACTGGATGTTAAAGAGAAAACTCAGAATTAGGGATGTATGCAATCAGGAGCAAAGGAGAAAGGAAATATTAACTGTTGTTTATTTGTCACATGGTCATAGCTCTCCTGGGAACTTTGTTGCATTTCATTGAGTTCTCATCGCTTAAAGAAGCTGTGTGTGTGTGTGTGTGTGTGTGTGTGTGTGTGTCTGCACATACACATGTGTAATTGTGTTCCTAGGAATCAGGCCAAAGCTCTCGTGCACATTCTGCCAGTACTCTACCATGAATTTATACCCCTAACATTGATTATTAATGTCTAAGGAATGAAAGTATAAGAAATTGGATGGACTGTCTCACTGGATTGATAGTCGGCACTGAAATAGATAGCCAACATTTGCCTGGAATATCTTTATGGTTACTCATGCACAATTCCAAGGTGAGCTAGAAAATCTTCAATATGATTTCCAGCCCTCAATGGTACTGGTTCTGTGATCACCAAGTTTAGTTTGTTTACCCAGTCATATTCTAAGAGTCTACAAATGCAAGAACCTTTTCTGATGATGATTTAATAGGAGGGCAGTTACAAGATCTCTTTGCTTTTTTTATTTACTTGTTTGTTCATAATACTTCTCTGTGAGTAAAGCAAACCTACTCCTGACAGACTTTTTACATAGTTCTAAGTACTAAATACTTTATATGCTTTAATTCTTTAAAAATTTCATTATGACTCCTAATGATCAAGAAGATGTGGTATATATACACAATAGAATTTTATTCATCCATTAGAAAGAATGGTATTGTACCTCATAAGGAACTGGAAAACCCTGGAAAAAAATATATTAAGCGAACTAAGCCAGAATCAGAGAAACAAAAGTTGTGCGGTATCCTTCATTTGTGGTAGCTAGAATGTGGCTATACATCTACAGGTAAACACACAGGATGCTATGCAAGTTTTACAAATGAATTAACTGAAGTATAACAGACTCTATGAAGAGCTCAAATGGTATCATCTTTCAGAACCACTAGATGAAGGCCCAACAAAGTCAAAAACCAGAAATGAGTATATACAAGAGCAGGGGTAGGGCCAATAGGAGAGGAGTACACAAATGAAAGGGGAAGGGGAGAATGCAATCAAGAATTATTGTATATATCACAAAATTAAGAAAAGAGGATTGAGTCAAAGGGGAATGAGGACATTGAAGGGTAACACTGATTAAGATGCATTGTATCCATAAACAACTTTGTTATATACCACCTCATTTGTCTAACTGGTTAAAAATAATTTTAAAGTAAATGTATTTTAAAAAGAATAAAAAATATATTAAGGTTAAGTAGTTGTGTAGAGAGGTAATAATTCAACCGTGCATCCTTTTTGGTTCCTATGACTTGTTGTAGAGCTTATTTTAGAGTGATCTCTCAAAGGAAAGATCTGAGGGAACCAGAAAATATGTTATAACCCTTCTCTCTATATTACCAAATCTCTCCATGATTGATAAAAAAAATCTGAGATTGAGATCGAAAAGGATCTCCGTGTACGATCATATTCCATGATGCCCTGTGAGTTCATTGTACATAAAAATGAGAGCTCACCTATTACTCACAATTATAATTTAAAGTGGTCAGTAGTGCTCTTATACAAATCTGAGCGGCAAAGAAAAATAAATGTGTTTTCCTCAGTCATTCACACAATAAGTCTTAGAATCACAGTTATCTTCACTGGCTTGTGTGACATGCTGGGCAAGTTCAGAGTTGTAAGACAAAATGGTTTGCTTGGGGTGGAGGGGAAGGTTTCAAAACTTGAAGTATCTGAACCTCACTGGGGCTGGGAAGGTGGCTCAGTGGTAGAGTGCTTGCCTTGCATGCATGATGGCCTGGGTTCGATTCCTCAGCACTACGTAAGCAGAGAAAGCCGGCAGTGAGGCTATGGCTCTAGTGGAAAAGTGCTAGCCTTGAGCTGAAGAGCTGAGGGACAGCGCCCAGGCCCAGAGTTCAGGCCCCCTGACTAACAAAAAAAAAAAAAGAGTAATAGAATGGTAGCTGAACCTCACTTCACTTTCTTTTCTTTTTTAAACCTGAGTCAATTCTGTGTATTTGTATAATGCTGATCATCAAAAGCCAATAAGCTCAGGTGGCTCAGCTTAATATTTCTAGCACTTGAAATCTTATTTTCTTCATCCATTCATTCCCTCTTTATAAATGTGATAAGTGTTTTCTATGTGTGTTGCACAAGTTGCCAATTACAAAGCAGTTTGGGATAAATAGAGAGCCTGTGACTGGCTAGTGACCTTAGAAAAACAAGGCTCAAGTCCAAGGAACATCCCTCCTCATCAGTAGAGAAATAAATTGCTTGCAAAAGTTGATTTTCTTCTGCTAAGTTCAGATTCAGCTCTTGAACTTTGAGAAAGAATTGTGAGAGGCTGAAATTAATTATGAAGCCCAGGTTGAAAGGGAAGCATTCTTTCTTCTGTGAATTATTTTTAAATCTATATTCTTATTAAAAAGATATTGTATAGAGGGGCTACAGTTACATGAGTAAGGTAATGAGTACATTCCTGTAGAGTTCTGTGAATTATTTTACACCATTGATAGAATCCTTAGAAACATCTGGAAAACAGGATAAAGAACTCACACTCCCATAATTTCCTTCAGCCTTCATCACATCACCCAAGTGAACAGTTTCCCAGAAACTGGAGCAGAATGAATAAAAACACCCATCAATATTCCAACAACATGTCATAGAAGAGAATTGTATTCATCATGGGGCTGGGGACAATTTTTCCTACCACCATAGTGTAAGAAAACTTGAAGATCAGGAAATATGGGAGATTTTTGGTAATTCTAACACCGTGATTCCTCAAAGGTAAATTTGTCGTTTTGGTGTTCTCTAAATGTTTGTATTTTTATCATGCTGATGATCATAAGAACTCTCAGAACTGAAAAGGGCTTTCAAAAATCAGGCCATTTTTAAAAAATTCTCAGATCTCATAAGAAATGTTGTTTACACAGTCTGTCTAGTGTCAAACGCTTCCACAATTTTTACGAGTTTTCATAGTGCTTTTGCTGCTTAAAATTACTTTCATGATAGTACTAAAGGACTGTCCAGTGTTTCAGAACAGTATAACACCGTGATGTGCCTAAAGGGAAAAGCACATGCTACATAGATTTGTGTTAGTATGACATACCATGCAGTTGACTAAGTGCAATGAACATGAATCAAATTGTATTTATATCTATCTCTGTCTGAGAGACTAGTGGTAGATAGAAATAGACACAGATTAGAGAAATACATGAGAGACAGATAGTCCTTTTGAATAGAAATATACATAGCACATGATTAGGTATTGATTAGTTGATGACCAAAAGCTTGCAAGAACCTAACCCTGCATTTTCTCTAACATTGTGGATCAGCATTCTGTAATTCTGTGTATGAGGAGCTAAGCAGTATAACGTCTATGAATGAATCACCCAATTGTTTTATGCTAAGGATGATGCTATGAGCTTAACTTAATTAAGATAAAAAGTTTGAGTTTAAGAGAATGGTTTGCTCTTATAGAAAAACTCTAAAAACAGTAAGGAAACATGTTAAATCTTAGGTCACACTTCTTGTGAAAGCTTTTTGGGAAACCTTGCCAAAAATATACAATCTGTCATTCAACTTGGTTGTCAGTATCTAAAAAGACTACCTTCTCAGCTTCTCAAGGAAACAAATGCAACAACGCCCCCCCCCACAGCCTATATGAAATTTCCAAACATGAATGAGGAATCATCACAACTATTGTTATTGCCTCTTGCTGACAAATTGTGAGAACCACCACTCATTCTGATATCCTCTGCTTCTGCAGTTCCATCTGTCAGACAAAAGAAAAAGTCCATTTGGTATGGCCCTCCCACTCCCATTACCCACGAATAATGAAAAAATAATGACCTCTCTTTCCCACGTTGCTGAATATTTTCCCTGTCAACTCTGATGTGCTCATAATGGGTGCAGACAGATTATTTATGACCAGGGAAATTAAATATTATTTCATTTCACCTAATACAATCTGTGGTGTCTCCCAGCTCCCAATTCCTTCCCATTAAGGTGATTGTCTTTTCTGCTCCAATTGGCTGCATGCTGTTGGGTTGTAACAGCACTGGCAGAATGCTCGAAGCGTAATGGAAGAGGGAGAAATGGTGTCATTTGCAGAGTTGCCTTCCCTGTCTCATCTAAATGAAGACATTTGGTCCCGGTGAGTCAAAACCCATTTTTGATGAGTTTACATGCATTTGGACTAATGGAAAAGGACAGCTACAGATATAATGGATTTCCTGAACTGGAGGTTTTCTTGCTCAGAGCTACAGAAACTCAGAACTGAAAGAGTGACTTAAGGACACCTGTTTTCAGTCTCTTATTTCGCTAAGGAGGGGGGGGGTTTGGACTGAGGATCAGAGGAGTAGAGTTGTATAGAAGACCTCATATAACACCTTTCTATCATGTCTTAGTCTAGGTTTGCATACAGCCATTAAAGGTTCTGGTTTTTTGTTTTGATTCTTTTCAGACTCTCATTTCCTTTTCTAAGAAATCAGACATATTCAAACTTTATTTTTAAGGTTTAGAGACACGAATCATTCTGAAACATGGACCATGCCTTCATGCCTCTGCCTTTGACTGTTTCATTCCGCTAAGAAGTATACATAGGTTACAAAGAAGATCAACTTTCCTTTCTGTACACTTCTTCCTTTCTCTTTTTCTTTCCATAGGCTTTGATTCTTAATATTGAGCCCACACATACCAAACAAAATCTCAGTACCAGTTTCAGGATAACTTCCTGCGAGCCATGAAAGAAAGGATTAGTTTGTTCCTTTCTTATTATTATGTTTATTTCATACCTCCTCTGAGCCAAGGCATGATCATCTAATGTGTAAAAGATCACATGACAGAGTTCATATATAAACCCAATCAGTCCCCTTTCAGTGGCCAAGTTTCTACCCCTTATTACACTTGCTTGCCTGACTTGCCAATGGTAGGAGAGCAAAGAAGAGAAGAGAACATTTGCATCAAATAATGTTTTCACATATGTGAAAAGTAAACATGTTAATCCTACTGAAGTTATCAACTGGCTTCTCACCAGATCAGATACTTTGGTATCATCTCTTTTAATCCTATGGCTAAAAGAGAGAGGGAGAGACATTTTGCTTCCTTTCATTTTGTTCTTTTATTTATTTAGGGTTTGTCTTTGTGTTTCATTTTTATTTCTTAACTCATAGAAAGTCCTAGATTTCAGCTTATGTTTTGAACTAAAAGCTTAGGGATCATGATCTACTTGATTTCACTTTGGATCTTTAAAGTTTTGTTAGGAGGATACATCACTCTCTACAGCTCCTTTCTTTCATATTATTTTATGGTTGTGGCATTGCAGAGCCCAAGTTTTGGCTTTAATGGTATTTCACTCTAGGAAGATACAGATGATACTTGATCAGCTCTTCCACTGTTGTATGCCATGACAGCTAAATTCTCTTCCATGAATTACAACAGAATTACTATGCCTTTAATCCCAACTGGATCAAGAAATGTAAACAAATAACCTCCCTTCTTCTTAAGAACTATTACTTGTCACACATTCCCTGGTCCTAAGCCCTGTAACAGTCATTGGTATTGGCTGCAACACCAGAAAGGTATTGAATGCTTTTGTGGAAAAAGAGTAAGTGTTTAAAATAGAGCCTCCAGTAAAGTGGACCCAAGAAGAAATACTTCTGGACACACGCATAGTAAAAACATCAGACATGAATAGCAAGGAACTGATTTTAAATGCCACAAAACTAAAGGAGTTATAGTCAGAATCAGAATTACTGCAGACCTCTCCACACAAACCCCCGCCCATGAGAGCCTGGAATGGTATCATCCAAGGCCTGAAGATCAACACCTGCCAATCCAAACTGATCTACCCATTATTTATATTAGATGATAAATCCAAAACCGTTTCATGACAAGAAAAAATGAGAGGAATTCATGATCACTAAACCAGCATTACAAAGAATTTTAAAGAGAGGAATACAATCTAAAGAAAACAATGAAAGTAACAAACACATCAGAAAAAAGCATTAGAAGATCAATTTAATAAACACAGGAAGAAGGGGAAAAATACAAAAAAAAACCCCACAAAATACAAAAATAGCAAAATTCAAAAAAGTAAAATCAATTAAATGGCAGGAAACATGACACATCTCTCTATATTAACCCTAAATACTAAAGGACTCAATACTCCAAGCAAAAGAAGAATAGATTGGATGAAAAATAAGATCTATCCATTGTTTGCATTCAGTTTTGGGGTATTTTTGAATTCAATAAGCTTCCACTAATTATAATATATATCTCTTTTAATATATTGTGTGTCACATTTATTGAATAAATAGAAGATATTAATATCTAATCTTAGAATAATTCAGATACAGACATTTGCACAAAATGATGTACTTTTAGATATAAAGAACCATCAAGAACATCATAAAGGTTGTCAACCAAACTTATAAAATAGCCCTATTGCAAAAAGAAGAAAGAAGAGAGGGAAGAAGAGAAGGAAGAAGAGGAAGAAAAAGGAGGAGGAGGTGGAGCAGCAGCAGCAGCAGCAGCAGCAGCAGCACAATCGCAAGCATAGGGTCTTTCTTTCCTCTACCATCCCACAAAAAAAAAAATTGAGGGAACAAACACACAGCTGCTTTTCTGACTGGGTGCAGGCAGCTACAGCACACTTTTGATTCTGGGTCAATCCAGTTCAATAAATTGACAAACTCAGCAAAAAACTAAATCATCAAGTGGCAATTGAAAAAAAAAAAAAAAAACAGAAGCCAGAGCTCACAATGTGAAGGGTAAACAAAGGAGGAGGCTGCAATGCTTGATAAGAAATGTACGCATTATCCTGCCCATGTAATTGTAACCCCTCTGTACAGTATGTTCATACAAAAAATTAAAATATATATATATATATCCATACAAAAATCTTGCTCAAAGCTTTCTATGAGATATATCACTAAACATGCAATAAGATAGCTAATATTATTGTAACAGCTTTTCACATGAGGAAGTTAAGTATTAGGGTGGCTATTTGTCCAACATTATGTAGAAATGGGAAAACAAACCTTTCTTTCAGTTGCAAGGTTTATGTTCTTCTTGACTACGTTAAGTAATCTTTCAAAATTAGTTTTTTTATTTCCTTTATTTGGCAATTAAGTAAGAGCCTTCTTATTAAATTCGAACTCAGGGGCACAAAAGGGACAGAGTCATGTGCAATTAGATGGATATTGAGACTATAACACCAACTCTGGTCCAGTTAACTAGGTTTCTGTGTATATATCTATGCGTGGGGGTGTCAGTGTGTAAACTCAGCACCTAATGTTCTCACTGTGCCTAGTGCCCCATGATTTGAGCTCTGCTTCCAACTGGGCATTTTACTGGTTGATTGGAGATGGGAGTATAACTGACTTTCCACCATGGCTAGACTTTGAGCTTTAATCCTTCAGGCCTCCTCAGTCTCCTGAGTTTATAGGACTCTAGCACTAGGGTTCAAAGAGATTCTGAAAATACACAACAAGCGAAAGAAACCAGACAGCAGAAAATACATCTGTTTTCAGTGGGCAGAAAACATTCCCCAAATTTAACTGCAGCCTGTGGAGGGACTCTGGGGTAGCCATTTTCCACAGGACCCTGAATACCACTTAGATTGTGATACTCCTTCCAACGTGGTTACAACTTCACCATCCCTGTACCACTGAGTCAGTACTTCAAGAGTCAAAGTCACAGTTTTGTCATCTACTTGGCCTACTCTAGGCCAACGGCCTGTCTCTACCCATACCTACACAACAACATTTAACCAGGAGGTGGGAATAGACCTATTTGCTTTCTCAAAATGAGAAGAACTGATTAAGTATTAGAGTAGTTAGTGTCTAATTTCAGTGGCATTGCGTAAGTGATAACAAGGTTTTAAAACATGTGCACATGTTTGAGTTATGCCCGCTATCATAGAGAACAATGAGCATTTAACTGAGGAAGATATTCTTTTCTTATTTTTATAAATTTATTTTTATTGAAAAGGTGATGTACATAGGGGTTATAGTTACATAGGTCAGGTAATGAGTACATTTTTTTGAACAGTGTCACCTCTTCCCTCATTTTTCTCCACAACCCCTTGTCCCCTAAGTGGTACCCCAATTTTCAACCATGTTTAGTGAGTATTACTGCTATATTAGTTCACCCTTTGTTCCACTATTTCTGTGCTTTCTCTTCCTCTCCCCCAAATAGATAAACATACATACAAAACAAAAGGTGCAAAAATTGAAAATAACACCAAAATGGGGGAAAAAAACAACTCCAAAAGAATTACAAAAAGTAATTTTTTTAAAAAAAACCCCTTTTGTTTCTATTTCTTGGAGTTCATTTCAATAGACATTATTTTATATGGTCATATGCATTGCAACATTGTTTACTGTAGCCAAGATATTGAATCAACCCAATGTCCCTCAGTGGATGAATGGACCAGGAAAATGTGATACATATACACACACATATATATATATATATAATGTGTGTTTGTGTGTATGTATATATATGTTTATATGTATACACAATGGAATTCTACATTTCCATCAAAGAATGATAGTGCCCCATTCATAAGGAAATAGAAAGACTCAAAAAATTATACTAAGCTAAGTAAGCCTGACCCAAAGTAACAGGTTGCATGTTTCCCCTAATTAGTAGTCATTATAATGTGCCTATGAATCTACAAGTGAACACAATGGATGGTAAAAGACAAAAAAAATTATATTTCAACATGATGAATTAAACAAGACTCTAAACATTCATACAAAGAGACCAAAGGAGAATATTCTTAGAAGAGGAAGAGATTCCTCTGAGAGATGACGTACATGTGGATAAGGCATGGATCTCATAAAGCATCACACAATAATCCCTCATAACCTGTCACATGCTACAGTTGATCCTAAAACACAACGTTCCCTCGCTGATTTCAAAGTACTTCCTAAGAACCAGTTATGTAGAGTGTCGTGTTGGGTACCTTACATTCATTTTCTATCCTCAAAGAAACTGTATTGTTACTGCCTTTGAATAGAATAAAGTGAAATTGAAATTCTATTTCATTTTTTCTACTAGTATGCTGGAATTTATATTCACATACTTTCTACTTATGTACTTGGATTATTCTGTATATGTAAATATCAACTGAAAACTTTTAAGTAATTAAGATAAGCAAGATGCATTGCATTCATAAACTGCTTTCTTAAATGACAACTAATTTACACAACTACTTAAAGATAATCAAGAAAAAGACAAGAAATTAAATTCATTTTCGACATAACGGCTTGTACTTCTTATTGTTGCATCTTGAAACAGTAGTAGAGGGTAGAGATTTTGATCTGAGATCTGCTGTGAAACTGCTGTGAGTCCTTCAGTAGTTCAGTAAATCTCAGCTTTAATTAATCTCCTTGCATATTAAATGGAGTTACACTTGAAAAAGCTTGTGTCAAAATAAGAAAAAATTGTCTACATGGTCTAGATTTGATTTTACTTCTTCGTAAAGAAGAATATGCGTCACAGAACACCAGGTGACAGAACTTAACTGACAAAGAATTTTGATAGTCCTTTTATATCTCCATTACAACTTCTCTGAAAAAAAAATCACTAGATACGTCACAAGCTTTAGACCTTCTGTTTTTGTGGCGTCAGCTGTCTGCTAGAAAGTCATTTTTGTATCCATCCATTCATCCACCCATCCACCCATCCTTTTGATTATGTAGTCGTCAGACACAACATGTGCTGCTGTATTTAGACCACTGCTTAGGAATTAGGATGTTTGTTTGCTTTCCTATTTTAGCTCTCCTTCAGGAAATGGATAAGGATTAATTTTATCCTTTGCTAGGAAATCACATATAGGAAGTATGAAATGTAACATGAGTCTGAAGGAATGGAGTAAAGAAGATAGGGAAGAATGATGGAAGGGGTGATTTGTCAAAAAGCATTGGATACATAAATGAACATGTTAAATTGCAACCCCCCTTGTGCAAACCCCCATTTGAAGATTGAAAAATAAAACATAAATGGAAAAGAACATAAAACCTCATTCCTCATATCTCTGCAGGTGAGAGAAAAATATTATCTTCTCCAAAGAAAAATTATCTTCTCCAAAGAAAAATATTCAGAAATGTTTCTAATTTCTTCTAACCACATTTCTCCTCTCTTATTATCAATAGAAAGAAAAACATTCTAATTGGAAGGATAAAAAAAGGAATTCAACCGAATCATTCCAGGAGCTTCATGGAGCTTTCTTTCAGAAGTGTCAAGACCTAGTCTTCCTCCTTCATTTACACCTTAAATCTAGTGGAGATAAAGTGATAACTTACACCTTCCACCTCTAAGGGGTTGGAGGATGATTCTAGAGCAATATACACCTGTGGCTGTAGATAAAGTTTATTATTCTCAGACTACTTTTCTCTCTTTGGACTCAGATATTTTGATGTGCATCTGACAATTGAAACACGCAGGAAATCAGAACTGTGTATGATTCATAGATCTTCTGAAAACTGCAACTTAGCCCATTTTGACTGCAGTTTCATTGGGCAATTGTGTCTTTGTCCTCTGAGAGTTGCATTGTTGGAGAGAAAGCATAATTTCCAGAGGAAACATTTTTCTCAGTGAACGCAGTGGCCATTTCATTTTCTGTTTTTCTTCTTTTTATAAACACTATTCAATTGATTTTAGGAGAGGACACACCAGTTTCTCTGTCTTTCCATTAATTGATGCGATTTGATTATCTCACCCCACTTTCTCCTCCAAAGATAGGAAAGTACACCTAATCATACAGCCAAATACCAACAGACACTTTTAAAGAAAACATAAGGAGAAATTTAACAAGAATTCCCCCACCGTGTATTTGTAGGTTCTGAAAAATAAATAAAATAATAATATCTAAGTTTGAAGGATAGAAGCAGCCAAAATAATCATCTTTTGTGTGATCTGGATTCTCCAGTGAAATGATACTTAAAATGAAGCTTTTCTCTCTGGACAATAGACTGTCCTCTATTATATATGTAGCCTGTTGACACTGGATTGTACACAATGTGATATGATTTTGCTGACTTGGTTGTTGGAATTCCACCACATATGCTATGCTTGAATAGTGAGGAAGAAATTGGATTTAGTAACGTTATTAAAGATGATTGACAGGTTATCTGTACCTAAGCAGACCAGTACTTTAAGCAAAAGTTGTTCTTATACTAAGAGCTCAAACCGCCTCATGTGAACTCATACATTCATTTATTCACTCATCCATCTAATTTGGAAATATTTATTCGCAAATGGCTTGGTTTCTAAGTTCCACAAAGCAGAAAAGAATGTTAAATTCTAGCAGGAGAGAACTAACAATAAAAAAAATGAGTCAAGTTAATGAGTACATTTCTTTTTGAACAGTGCTATCCCCTTTCTCATTTTCTCCCAGTTCTCCTTGTGACTTCCCTCACCCCGAGTAGTAAAGTTCATTTCCAACATAGTATCTAGTGAGCATCACTCATACATTTGTTCACTCTTTGTCCCACCATTTCTGTGATTCCGCTTCCCTTCCACAAAGCAGATTTTAGATAGATAGATAGATAACAAAGGGCACAGAAATCAAAAAGAGTGACAACAGGGCATAAATCAAAGGGGAAAAAAGAAATAACTGCAAACGGTACATTATAATAAACATCTTGCTTCCATTTCTTGGAGTTCATTTTGATAAACTTCTGTAACCCCTCTCTATATCACCTTTACAATTTAAAAAAGAAAGCTTAAAGGGGAAAATATAAGTCAAGGATGTTACTTAAAAGGTATTAAATTCTAAAGAAAATAACTTTTAAAAATTACCAGGACAAGAACTGAAGTTATGGCCCATCCTTGAATACAAAGCAAAGGAGACCACAAGGCCCCAAGTTCCACTCCTAGTACTAATGCATACATTAAAAGAATCATCAAGGCAAAAAAAAATAGTATAACTTTTTATTAGTAACTTTCTATATATATTAACTGTATAAATTTCTAAAGTACAGTGTGGTCTTTAAAAAATTATACATAAAAAGGATAATATATATATGTATATATATGTATATATATATGATAGTAACAAATTCATGGTAGTGAGTAAACCCTTTGCCTTAAACTCATCATTTATTTATGGTGAGTACAATCATTCAAAATCCTCTTATATTTTGAGATACACATGCATGATTTAAAAACGTGTTCTCCCTACTTAGCCCACAAAGCAATTAAACATATTCTTCTTATCAAACTTGTATCACTGAGCCCACTCACCAACATTCAAATAGAGGACCCAGGTAGCAAAGCCCCATTGTGAAGAAAAATGCATCTGAACCAAGACTTGAGGGGTAAGAAAGGGAGCCATGAAAGACCAGGAAAACCATACCAAAAGGAGGAAACAAGTTTAAGACTCTGTCCCAGTTATATGTTCTTTCAGTTTGTGTAATAGGAACTGAGCAGTAAGAGTACTATGGAATAAGATCAGGAAAAATAATTGAGGTCAAAGCTTGTAGAAGATTTAAAGTCATCAGTTTTGTAAATACAGAGTCTGAGATGAGAATCACTGTAGAGTTCTAAACTTGTAACCATGGTTAGTATGAGATGATCTCCCAAAAGTAATGATTCAAGCCTCAGTACAGACACAAATTAAGATGAATTTATAAGGATACAGAGTTGGAGGTGAGGACAGATTTTTGCCAGTGGACGTGGCAAAACCTGGACTTCTAACATTTTGAATAGTAGAAAAGGAAGATTTAATGAAAAGAGTGAAATAAGAGGATGTTTGTTCTGGGATTAGAAGGTTTTTTTTTGTTATTTTAGATACAATGTATTAGAGCTATCAAATAGAGAGGTAAAAAATAGTGTGCTGGGTGTCAGGAGAAATGATGAAACTCTTGATACACATTGGACAAAAGTCAGCCAGAACACTGGATATGGTCATTTTATCCAATGATCATCATATCCATCTGCATGAGTTCAGGTAGTTCCTCTATCTGAAATCCACCAATACTGCAGTGCAGATGAATATATGAGGAAGATGCAAAAGAGATGTGCCAAAAGGGGAAGATAAGAAACAGCCAGTAGAGAGAAGAAAAACCAGAAGAGTGTAGTCACCTGGAATTAACAGAGAAGGATATAACTTGTCATTCAATTCCCTTGGTCAAATGAGATGAGCACTGAGATTGGATACAGGCCTGAGAAAAGAAGGGGTTGGTGAGCTTGACAAGAGTGGTTTTGCAGGGGTTGTATTGCGGAGAGCCTGCTTAGAGTGGACACACCAGAACAATGCTAGGTAAGTTAAGAGACCCTGATTACAGAGCATTCAGTGCTATGCTTCCTTGTGTCTCAGTCACAATAGGTATGAATTCGATGCATCAACAATTCTGATAATATACTCTGCAAGGTACCTTAAATGTCCACCATTCACATCCCCTTAAAATCAGGTGTGATTCTCATCCTGCTTTAACAAATGACTTATGAGCAGAGGTGACAAGTGCCAATTCAAAACAAAAGCATCTAAATTTGGTGCACTGTGATTCATTTCTTTCTTCTTTTTGCTATTGTGAACAAAACAGTATGATGGGAACTTGGTTCAATAGAGTACAGGTATATTTGTGCGTACATGCATGCATGTGTGTATGTATGTGTATGTGTGTACATGTGACTAGGGACTGAACTAAAGAACTTCTTTGTGCTAGGCAAATTCAACACTACTGAGCTGTATCCCCATCCTTGGTTTTTTGAGACAAGGTCTCACTCTGTAGCCTTGGATGCCCTGAAACTTACAGTGTAGGCTGGGTGATACAAAACACATGACCTTCCTGCTTTAGCCATTGGGATTACCAGTATGTGGCACCACACCCTACTACAGGCCAGAAATAGATCTTCTATAAGGCTAAGCTATTCATATGGTACACTGAAAAGTAAGCATTTCAAAACACTGAACTAGTAGATTGTTGGTTACTATATCCTGGCAAAGCTTATTCTGATTGAAGCATACCAACCACTCTTCCTCAGTTGAATTCTGTGACTCAAAGTGGTAGAGTTCTAGCCTCGGGCACAAGAGCTCAGGGTCAGAGCCTATACCCCACAACCAACAAACAAAAAAATAATCTTTAGTATGACAGGCTACTTTCCTTCCCTCTTTGTGATATCAGGGCACACATTAAGAGAAGACTTGGATTCACTCAACATTATGAGATATGTGTTACATACAAAGCTTATCCTCTGAAAACTGACACAAGCTGTGTAAGATTCATTCCTCCACTTCAGCTCCTTAAGGAAGCTCTTCATTAACACCATCTATGTACCAGGGGAACGGAGTAGGTAATATTTTCCCATGTTGCATCTCATATGAGTTCATGGGACCCTGATCACCTATTTGCCATTTATGAAGTTAAATGCAGTTGAATTATGTGATTTGTAAATACAGAGAGAGAGAAAGAGAGAGAGAGAGAAACACCCACAGATGGGGAGAAAGAGAGAGAGAAGCAGGTAGAGACATAGAGACCAGCAATGAGTGTGTGTGTATGTGTGTGTGCGTAAGAGAGACAGAGAGACAGAGACAGAGACAGAGAAAAAGAGAGAAGCAGAGAAAAACAGAAACAGAGAGGTTAGTGATGGAGAGAAATTGTCAGGCACATACAAAGAGAATGGAGCAGAATATTGAGTTACAAAGAACAAAATAAATACCTATGCTCTGAAGAAAAGCAGGTTAATTTCCATTAAATATATCCAAGTGAATGTATAGTCTTTCTAATATCGAATTCAAACAGTTGCAGTACTACAAGGGAATTGTGGCTGATAGAAAACCTGGAACAGCATGCCAAATGGTTTTGAGTTCATTTTTTTATCCTTTTTTTCCTTTCATAAACTGTACCCACAGACCATTCAATTCAGCAAGCCATCAAAGGCTGTGAGATATTACATCATTATAATGCCGTATATATAATTCATTCACCACGTCAAGGAAATGGTGATAAATTTAGGACTTACAAGGATCATTTCACATATTTCATCTCAAGCCTTTTTAAATAATTTTTATTTTTTAAATTCCCATTATAACTTCCATCAGCTGGTATGCCACATTGTGGTCAAAAAAATTACTCAGCTCCCAAACGTGATGTTGCCCAGTGAAATCTGAGTGCGACTTTGAGACTCAGTACTCAGCCTCTGGCCTCTCAGCTTGTTAATCTCCTGGGAATGAAAGTGGTACATGGGCCACAATTTATCGGGCTTGGTGTGTGCATTGAGAGTGGCGCTCTTGCCTTATGGGTTTCTGAAGGACAAATTGAAAATAAAAATATAGTATTTTATTTCCAAAGTTAAATCTCAGTAGATGCCTGGAGCTGCCAAAAATATAAAAAGAGTTTATTTTTGTTCATTCCACCTGTATGGATCATCTTAGTTCATTATGTGTTGTTATAAGAAAATATCCCATTCTAGGTACTGTTATGAAGAAAAGAGATCTATTTAGATCAAAGGCTTGGATGTTTTCTAAAAGTCCAAGATGAAGCAGCCCCATCTATTAATCTCTGATAAGGGTGGAACACTTTATATATCAAGGCAGGCAGCATAGGTGAGACAGATCACACATTTGGAATGATCATCTACAATAGGCAGCTCTCCAGTCAGCTAATCTAACCCCTCAAGGACCAATTCATAGCTGGGAGCTGGGGGCTCATGCCCGTAATCTTGCCAATTTAGGAGACTGAGATCTGAGGATTGTGGTTCAAGGCTAGCCCAAGCAGGAAAGTCTATGAGACTCTTATCTGCAACTAACCACCAGAAAACCGTCAGTGGAACTGTAGCTCAAAGTAGTAGAGCACTAGCCTTGAGCAAAAAGAGGCTCTGAGTTCAAACCCCATGGCTGACCATAAAAAGCAAGCTAATGTACTCTGTGTGTCAGGGAGTCATCTCAATGATCTATTGCTTCCTGGTTTTTTTTTTCTTTTGTCCAAGACTAGGACATGAACTCCCTACCTGACACATTGGCTATCACTGTACTAATTGAACCTTGCTTCTAACTCCTTCAACTTAGTAGCTCTACCACTATTCAATACTTAGCTTGAGGACCAAACTCTGCCTTTTCCAGCTTTTGATAACCTGAAGTATTCAATTTCATACTAACATAGCTACAGTGTTACAATGTTTGCCTCTTTCTAGACTTGACCATCTTCTGGTGTGTCTTTGTCTTCACGTGACATGATGACATTATCATCTTTGTGTGTGTGTGTGTGTGTGTGTGTGTGTGTGTGTGTGTCTACATCAAAATTTTTCTCTTTGAATAATGATTTCATTACTGTCAGATTATAAGCCAATTTAATGACCTAATTTTAACTTAATTTGCATTTACCTAATGGCACTAGGACTTAAATGTATCTCCCCTTTTTTTGGAAGGTGTGATAGAATTCAACCCATTAACATGTGTGGAGTGTTAAGAGTGACAGAAATCTAGAAGGAATGCTGGGTTAAGATTGCAGATGGCTAGAATCAGATTGTGAAGGGCACACAATGTCATGTGCAGGATCCCTTGAATAAAGACAACTCTAATGACAATTTTTAAAAATGGACCAAATGTGATGTGACAGTTCTATGTGAAGGGTAAAGCAAGCATTCAGATGGAGAAGAAGGAATACGTGACAAGTGAGAGCCAAGGGAAGTTCTTCAGATGTGATGACAATAGACGCAAAGTGGGAAAATTGTGAGGAAGACACAGAGTGTCATTTGATGTTCTGAGCCTTCAGGTTTTGAATCTGGGCATCTGCTAAGATTACTCACCAAGATAGGAACTGCATAAATGCAATAAAGTTGGTGGGGTATTACAAGAGACAGTAGGCAACTGAAAAGTTTAATTTAGTACTAGTTTAAATGTGAAAGAAATGTCTTTTCAGGCCAGTAAAAACAACATAGGAAGGTTTCCTGGTGGTTAATTAGAGATAAGATACTCACAGGGACTTTTCAGCCTGGGCTGGCTTTGAACTGTGATCCTCAGATCTTAGCCTCCTGAATAACTAGGATTAAAGTTGTGAGCATCTGGCACCCGGCTATGATAATTCTACTGAATCAGCTTCCAGAAAAAAAAAAGTAGTTAAATCACTTGAGAATCATCTATTTAGAAAAAAAAAATCAACATTCCAAAATGGATTGTGTAGCATTGTGACACAAACAATTGAGTTTTTCTAGCTAAGCTCCTTAGTTTTCTTCTATTAAAATTATTTTTTAATTCCCATTTTATATTTATGTCTGAGACTACTGATTGGATTTGGGCTTCCATTATCTTGGACCCTCTTCACAGTAAGCTAAAGGGGTAAAAATAAATAATGATAAAGGTTAATATTTTCCTTCTGTACATATGCGAGAAAGATTTTTACCCCTTTTTTTCATAAGTAACTCTACTTCTCTAATGATTAGGCAAAGGGAATAAATTGCTGGCTAATTACATTTGCAGATGGCATTCAATAGCAAGGGTATATTAGGATAAAGGAAGAAAGCAAGAGAACTCAGAAGCTTTGTGCTCTGTGTATGAAAAAATGGAAGGGCATGAGTCAGTGTGTGCAATTACATCTGGCAGATAGAAAGGGTGAAGGGAAGCTGCTGGATAAAAGAGCTACTGGACATCAGTGAGAGAGCATTCGTAGGAGGAGCCAGAGCTGGACAGAAATATCTGTGTGAATATTAGCAAACATTATTTTAGTCTAGGTTAATACCTCCACTGGTGTGTCAAAGATTTCCTATATAAATAATTCTAGGGAGAAGCACCGAAAACTGTACCCCTAAATCAATTTTGATGTTTGGCAGAACTGGTCTCATGCCATATTCCTGGTGATATAATGGCTTTTCAGTCATTAGGGTTTCATTGATTCTCGAAGTAAAATACGTGGCCTGCAGGAGATTTTTTTTTCATTTTTAATCAGTGTTTTTAATTGTGCTAAGCAACGAGTTTCTTTATAGTATTTACACTTAATGTGATATTTACTCTTAAGTAATATACTTTCATCATAAATGGTCTTGGGACCCTAGCTTATATGGTAGAGCAACTGCCAATCATTAGATCCTAGAGTCAAACCCCAGGACTACGAAAAGAAAATAGACAAACATACCCAAGGAGACAAAAAGCCACCCTTTGTTTGGGACAGGATAAGGATTAACATGTCACAAGAGTTTGGTACAGAGGCAGCTGAAGATGCTTTTGAAATCTTCACTATGAAATAACTTGAAACATCAACTCAGAGACAATCAATGCATAGGAGTGTGTGAGCCTAGGAAACAGGAAAGTGCTACCTAGACTTTGCTATTGAGTTTGCTATAGAGTTTTGTGATTGCCAAACTAAAACATCGATGGTTGGCAAAGTAATGATCCCAGACATCAAGCTAGAATTCCTCCTCTACACAAAACACATGGCCAGGTGCTATTTTTGTCATTACTTTAAGAATATATCTGATCTTATCCCACGCATCTTCTGATGTGACTTCCCAAAGACTTGCAGCCACTAGTTAAAGGATAATTGCATGTACCTCCATCTCCAAAATACCAAACAATGTTGCTTACATTTATTCCGACTTCCTGTTCCCAATCCTTAAGCAAAGAAAAGCCCTGTGTCTGCAGTGAGCCTGACATCTTACTCTGTGGCACCGGTCCATAGTTGTTTTCCTGCAAAATAGTTTCATTCTCCATGACTGAGCTTCTTTGCCCGTTGGAGGAAGCCAACAGCCTATTTGAACATAAGCCCAATTTCTCTCCCACTAACCATCACTGTCATAACTGACCATGTTGGCAGTCCTGCCAACAAGGAGCAGACAGGTTGACTGACAGGAAGCACAGATCTGCCGTTCACACAAATCTAGGTAGGCAAGGGAGGGAAAATAGGTATGCTGGGCCTGTCTGGCACCGACAGCTTCAGCCACACCAACATTTCAATCAGAACCATGTTAGTCAGCCCACGTGTCACTCAAAAGAGGTACCCAGGGGTGAGGACTCAGAGGCAGCTAAGTCTCTGTGCTGCTGGAAAGAGAGGGATTATGAGGTCCAGCAGCGGCATCTGTGTCACCTCACTATTATTTTTTACTAGATAATTGGGACGAAGACCAGTTGGGTGGTTTTATTCTGCCTAAGAAAGTGACAGTTCATAGTGGGCTGGTAGAGGAGGAGACTCCACGGTTCATAGGGACTGTCTAAACTGGCAGGAACTGTCTAGTGCATCTAAGGAAGTTGAGTTTTGTTTACTCTTTCTTACAAAGGAGAGGAAATAGCAAGGACAGACATACTTCTGAATGCCAGTTTAAATTACGTCAGCACTTAATTATAGGCACGAATATACATCTATTCATATGGAAATGCACATGCCTGTATAGACACCTGGTCACAAAAGTAGTGAAACCATAAGCATATATGTAGGCAAAACACTCATATTCTAGTATACATGATTATAGATCCACATATTTAAATGAACATTCAGAAAACACATATACACAGAGACATTCATTTGATGTACATGAAAGTGTGCATGCACACACACACACACAACACACTGATATGTAAAAGCACATGCACAGTGCAGGTAGATTCACACATTTATGTTCTTAGTGGCTCACATGGGGATGAGAATTCATGAATTTCACAAACACAACACTGCTCAAGAATGAATTTAGAGTCAAAGTGAGAAAGGATGGAAAATATTTATACCCTGGAGTTTCTACCTGTCATCACACAAATCACTTTCAAGTTGTAAAACAGAAGGGGGAAAAATTCAGTTCCTAATAGGAGTCGTTCAAGGAGCTGTGAGATCAATTACATTTTATTTTCAAATATCATTCAGAGAAGTTTACCGAATAGTCTGGTCTCACCTCCAGGGTGGAAAACCCAGCTGGAAATGGTAGTGGGAAAGGCCCAGCAAAGTTCAAGGCAAAGGACAGCTCTGAGGTCAGAATAGAGACTTTCATCTTTTCTGGCAGGAGAAGGAGATTTGAAGATTTCAAGTGCCCTGATTCAAGTAATGGCCAGGAGGGCTATTCAACATGACACTAGTCCCCTCATTGATTGCTACATTTGACTTGGTCAATTCACATTTTACAAAAACATATAAATGTATATGAAAGCAGGAAAGAGCCTCAGAAAACTCTTCTTTTTCTTTTTCTTTTCCTAACCCACGGAGACAGAGATTGAAAGAAAAGTTACAATTTCCCTAATATCACAGAAAAGAGGGTGCATAGCTTAACATGAGCTTAAGCTGCTCTTTTCCCAGGCTTCGACCTCCATCTTTCCCCCTTAGACATCTGTTTTAAGAACACCATCCCTCTAGAACAGAACTATAATTTCTCAAAGACCTTTATAAACGTTCACCTAAGGAACTCAAGTGGTCCTAGGACAGCCGGGGGCCAGGCGACAAGTAGACAGCAGGCAGAGGGTGGGGTATTGGCCAGAGCTATCACCAAGGAAAACCCCAGGGGGCATGAGCTCAGTTTCCCATAGGAAAGCCTCACTGCCTAAGAGATCTGTTTTATTCACACAGGTTCTTCCATGACCAGAGCCAGACTCCTCATAGCACCACAGGATGCTGTGGATAAAAAGCAGCAGAAATGTTCAGATGATGTTCAGAGGGGTTACAGTATATTTCTTTTTAGACGATGATGTTACCTCTACCCTCCTTCCCAGTTTCAGTGCAGAAAACTTAATAAGCAAATGAACTCAGCACTAGTGAAAAGATCAAAAAAGGGAATGATGCTGATCAAGATCTATTGTATCGATAAACTTCTTTGTTATATGGCAGCTCCTTTGCACCTAAAGATGATACAAAAGTGTATACCAACAAACAAACAAAAAAGGATTTTACAAACCCATGGAGACAGAAAGGGACCATCACAAAAGTCAGATATTACCATGAAATGTTTCAGCACTTTCATTTAAAACATTTGTTTTTAAGCTTACTTAAAACAAGTGTTTTCTAAAATCTTAACTATAAATGATCTGGTTTGATTGGGAAGTAGTTAATATCAATAAGGTCTTGCTAACTCACTAGACACTAAAAAGGAAATATACAACTTGGGGGGGGAGGGAGGGCAAAAGGGAAGAAAGGGGAGAGAAGTACAGTTTCCTGACTGTGTAAATGTAACCCCTCCACATCACCTTTACAAAAGATAACAACTTCAGTATATCATTACAAATTTTATGTCACATAATTGCTTTTTTAATTTACATTGTTATTATTAAGGTAATGTTCAGAGGGATTAAATTTTCATGAGTCAGGTAATGAGCACATATCATTTGTATAGTGTCCTCTGTTCCCTCTTTCTCTCCCAGTACCCCCCTCCTATCCAGTGAGCTCTATTGCCACACTTTTTACCCTTTGTCCCTTGAGTTCTGTACCCTATTCCCCAAAGATATACACACAGTACACTATACATGAAGAATAAAAGACACAATCATCAAGAAATAAAAATTTAAAAAGAGGGGCTGGGAAGGTGGCTCAGTGGTAGAGTGCTTGTCTTGAGCTGAAGAGCTGAGGGACAGTGCCCATGCCCATAGTTCAGGCCCCATGACTGGACCCCAAAAAGAAATTTTAAAAAATCTATCTGTTTTCCATATCTTAGAGTTGGCTTTGAATAGCTAGTTAGCTAGATAAATGTAATATAAGGAGTGTGTGTGTGTGTGTGTGTGTGTGTGTGTGTGTGTGTGTGTGTACTTAGGGATTGTGCCTTTTTCTCTTAAGTATCTTCTTCTGGTCTCACTGTGGGTGAGTGTCTAGAATTCTGTGTAATTTATCATATACCAGTGTATTTTCAATCTAATTTCTGCATATCAGACAGAACATGTTCCCTTCATCTCTCTGAGCTTGGCTTACTTTACTTAACATTATTTGTTCTAGTTCCATCCATTTCTCTGTAAATGATATAATTTTATTCTTTTTATGGCTGTGTGAACTCTCACTGTGCATAGGAAAGCACTACAGGAGGAGAGGAAAAAGCAAAATGTGAGTTATTGAGAATTTAAATTAGTGTATGAATTCAAAAGATTTTTTTGTAAACTTTCTGGACAAATGCAAGGATAACATCATCCCTTTTATTTATATTGCTGTCCTTGGGACTGAATATTAGAATTCTTTTAAAGTTCAGTCAGGGGAGCTGACCTGAGCTGCCTTGGCTAAGAACCATGGAGTTGGTAAGCATCCCTAACATGATTTTTATCATTTCTCATGTTGGTTCTGGGATTTTATATTTTTAGGGATGTTACTCAGTTGCTATATCAGAGTAGCTTTTGTAGTAAAATAATGGAAGGAACATGGAACAAATCAGATTTTCCTTTTCTAGATTCATGAAACACAGTTGTCTCGTCAAAGTTCAGAGAGGTTTGTCAGAAAGAAAACTGTTTGCCTTTATCCAGCAGGGAATTTCTAACGCTTTTACATTTTATGCCCTTTCTTAAAATGTTTGAGTCTTGTGCCATGCCTACTGCTCTGCTTTTTTGTTTTCTTGTGAGTGTTGCAGTCTTTGCTTTACTGTTATATAACTTTAACATCCTGAAGAGGAATGTCCCACAGAAGACAAATCCAGAATATTCTCATGTATTTCAGGGCCTTGATTTTACAACTTGGGATAGAAAAATCAGAAAGAGAAATTAAATAAGTTAACAAGATCATACACCCATTAATGATAGAACTACAACCACCATTGTTTTCTTCTTAGAGTCCACATGAAACACAGTTTGGTAGTAGACATTGTAAATGCTTTTTTATGCTTTCCTTTTCTTTATGAGCTGATGCCTGTTTTTTTAAATGATGATTTTTTTTTGTCAGTTGTGGGGCCTGAACTCTGGGCCTGGGTGCTGTCCCTCAGCCCTTCAGCTCAAGGCTAGCGCTCTACCACTTGAGCCACAGCGCCACTTCCGGCTTTTTCTGCTCATGTGGTGCTGGGAATCAAACCCAGGGCCTCATGCATGCAAGGCAAGCACTTTACCACTGAGCCACCTTCCCAGCCCCTTTTTAAATGATATTTTTCAAGCACCCACTATCATCTCTAGAAAAAAAACTTTTCATCCACTCTTCGAACATTAAATCTGAATTTGTTTATTCATGGAATTTTTCTTTCTCCCAAGTAGATATGAGCTCCTGGGAGAGTTTACATTTTATATTTTTTGAATGTCATTGTAGCTCACAAGGTCCCTGTAGACACACAGGAGGTGCTCAGTACCTGTTTTCTCACTTACTGATTGAAAGTCCGGGGCAGCCCCAGTCTTGTGCCTATTGGAAAGAGCCTGACATTAAAGCAATAAAACGAACCATTTTCCCTACAGAGTTAGTCTAACATTAATAAAAGCTTCATGTTGCACTATTATCCTCTCCCCTATTATTCTCACGCATTTCATGCTGAATATAAATGTCAGAATTCTTTATCTATCTGCATGTCCATGGGATTTACTGCTGCTGAAGTAATACATGCTGTGACTTCCAGCGAAGGAAACCTTGTCCTCAGTGGACCATGCTCTCCATCCTTCCCTGGTCCTTTAGCAGCCACATGGTGAGGGGAACTGGGAAAGGAGCGCTGTCTCTGTTATCAAAAGCCAGAGTTCAAAACCCCATTCCCTTGATTTCCAATTCTGGATAGCTTATGCATTTTGCTTCTACTTTCTGGATTAGAGGGTAGCAGAAATTCTGGGCTTAAGGCACCTATTTTCTATTTGTACAACACTACGTTCTCCTTAATAAAACCATGTTCACAATGTACATTATGTAAAAAATAAGCTAGATAACTTGTGGGTGTCTGGGCGGGGCTGGGGATAGCTAAAGAAAGGGTGAGATTTTCAAGAAACTTTATACTCACAACTGGATTTATGGGAATACTCAAAAATAACAATAGAAAATAATTAATAAATAAAACCAAGTTCAGATACATATCCTTCCATTTGCCTCATGATCAGGTGATGCAAAGTAGAAGGTTCTTCCTCTGAAAACAGGGATATATTCCGAATCAATTAGAGATTCTTATTAACCCAACATGCCTCCACAATCATCTGGAGGGACTGTTCAAGTAGATGTTGCCTACTAGAGCCTCTGATTGTGGCCCTATAGCTCAGGAAAGGGCTCTGGTAATTCACTTATCTAACAAGTTTCCATATGATACTCACAATGTTGGACTGAGTTTGTGCTTTTTCAACCATCAATGTATGATGGCTAGAGAATGAATCACATGTCTTTGACGATTTGCTTGCGGTGCTTTGACTCATTCTCCCACACATGGGACTGAAGAATAGGATAGAGTTATAAATAGTTTATTGGACCATGTATCTAGGAACTACTGAGAAGGAGTCAAAATATGCAGTAGGGCAACTAAGAAAGATGTCATGGACAAATCAGGAGCATTTCTTTCTGTGAGCCACTGAAATTTTTACTGCCAGAGACTCTATGAAGGGTCAGAATTTAGCACACCTACCCCAAGTAATGAGATTATACTTTTAGCTCCCTTTCCTCCCTTCATTCACTCTTTAAAGTTCTTCACTTCACTCTTTAAAAGTTCACCTCTTTGGTGTTTCCATGTTGGCCCATTGAACAGGCTGAACACACTGAGTCAGCTTCATCAATACAGCTTCCTGAAGGAGAAATCAGAGTGATCCACAGGACTGACCCAATTGCTTGCAAGGTTTCTGGGGATGGGCCAAGTGCTGTCAGGGTAGGAAGATAGGAAAGAAAATTACCTCTTCGATCACATTATTGAAAAATTAACATAGCATGACTAGAGCCACCATTTCCCAGGATGTATTGTCATGAGGGATGACAAATGGTATGACATTGTTTAATACAGTGGAATTAGGTTTCTTCTTAAATGTATAAATCACAAAATGTTAAATCACATGGTAGGTTGATTTCCTAAAATGCATCTGCAGATGGTTCATAACACTCAAAGTGATGTACTAGGTCTTCAGGCATCACCTTAGCGCTTTCTAACATTGCCGAATTGTAAGACGCATGCAGACCTAAAGATTCACCTTCTTCATTCAACCCCATCTCCAGATGACCTGGATACATATTAAAGTGTGCAGAGCGACCTGCTTTATTGTGAGGGAGGAGATTGCTTCTAGGTGGCATTATCCCTGCTTGGTTTGAACTTTACTGTCATCATTGACACCTTCGCGCCTCCTTCCAGTCCTCTTAGCCCTCATTTAAAAATAAAATTACATCAGCCTATGGAAATATTTCCAAATCTGTAATTGATTGCTGGCTAATTAGTCTGGAAGGTAATTTTTTCTGTAGGAGTTAGTTTCCCTAAATATTAATGAGCAATTAGAATTCTAATTCTGCAAACAGACGACATTGTGAGTTGAGAGTGAGTAGAGGGAGGTGAAAAATAAAAAAGAAGCACAAGTAAACATGGTTATATATTATATAGAATGGATTAGAGGTTCTACGTGGCTTGTGTTTTGTTTTAAGCCTGACACCTGGCAATTTGAATGAAAGGAAACCATCCAGCACCAGGGTGACCCTCATAAACAAATGAATCGCCCGCTGGGAAAAAGGAAACAAACAAATAAAACTGTTTAACAGAGAAAGCAAGCAAATGCCACGTTCTAGGCTTGCATAGAAGAGAGGGGGATATGTATTTAGCCTGAGATATTCCTAAGCAGAATTTAGCAACGTGTGTTTCTTCATACAATTTCATGGAGGAAAAACTAGTCATGTCTAAACTAGAAATTCCATGGTCAAAGAAACTCAGAAATATTGGGAAACGGTCATACAATGGTTAGTGGTTTGTTGGTGTGTTTATTTATTTGTTGTTATTGTTTTTAACAAAAGGTGAGTATTCCTGAAGTTCCATTCTCTGATTTTTTTCCTGCTAAAATTTTCAATCATGTTCATATTCCTGTACTCTCTGCCCTGGTTACACAGTTTTTATCCTGTAGAAATGCATTGTTAAAAAAAAATCTTAGTAAGTTTGGATCACTTTTCTACTTCCAGTGAGTAAATTAATTTTGTATTTATTTTTATTTATTTTCCAAGAGTGGCAATAATTTGTTTTTTAAGTAATTATTATGGGATCTTCTACAGACACCCCCCCATTCAGTTTGTGGATTTTACCAAAATCTTTCTTCTTTTTTAATTAAATTAAAATTTTATTATCCCTATGTAGTTATACGAAGTGGTTGGAATTCAAGATGCCAATTTATGAATGGAAATACAAAGATCTCTTTTTTAAATTTGAGATTCCTTATGCACTTAAAAAATCATTTTCTTGCTGGGCACATGTGGCTCACACCTGTAATCCTAGCTACTCAGGAGGCTGAGATCTGAAGATCACATTTCAAAGCCAGTCTATGTAGGAAAATCCATGGGATTCTTTTTTTGTGTGTGTGGCTCAAAGTGGTACAGCACTAGCCTTGAGCTGAAGAACTCAGGGATAGTGCCAAGACATAGAATTCAATCCCCATGACTGTCTTAAAAAAAAAAAAGAAAAATACTTTTCTCAGATAATCTTTTCTTCCACTTCTCCTGTCTTTTAGGATGTCCTCCTAATACTCTTCATAACAAATAATTCATTATAGTGATATTTCTTTTTGGGAAATTAGATAGTCAATGTTTATTTCTCCTCTTAGAAAAACATTTAAAATATTTTTAAATAAGCTTTGTGTTATCCATCTTTCTATCCCGGTGCCTAGTATACAACTAATGCATAAGAAATCATTAGAAAATATTTCTTTTAATACCTCAACAAATTATGAATCACTCTCCTGGCAAGGCATGGGGCTTTCAAGTGGATTTGAATATGGGGAATTTTTTCCAGCCTGGAAGTAATATTCCATAGAATATATTTTGAGAAATGTTTTTCTGAAGTCAATTCCACTCCTCCTAAGTGTGAAAAGAGGAATCGAAGTTCTAACTAAATTTCAAGCTCTGACTAGCTGTGTGACCATGGGCAAAGTTATTTCAAGCTTGAGCCTCACTTGTGGAATGATGAGGCTAGGCAAGATTATCTCTATCTTCCTTTATAGCTCCTAAACTCTGAAGTTCTAATTATACATGACCCTGGTCATGGCGTGAGCTTTTGGAGAGTACATCAAATCAGACTGACCTCATTTCACTCTAGGGTATTTTTAGTCTAGCATGGAACACTGGGAAAAGAAAGTCAATGCTGCATACCTAGCTACCCATGAGCCATTTCGCACTGTCTCTTCCTTTATGTCTTTGTAGAAAAGAATAAGAAATTGGGGCTGGATGGAAGTGTGATGGACTGATTTTTGTATCAGGTTGAAAGATAATACCCAGGAGTGTTAATTAATAGATCAATGGTGACTCTGAAGACAGGGGCTAGTGACAGCCTACAGCAACTGTCCTTTATCCTGCCTTCCTCAACACTTCTATCCATGTCTTGGATGAAGAGTGAGATCTTATAGTCATCAAATATGTAGGTGACATGGCAGTAGGAATATGTTAGATGACAGAATCAGAATTCAAAGTGATCTCAGTAAACTTCAAGAAATAAACTATATCCAAAATGGGAAGAATCTTAGAAATATAAAAGGAGATACAAAGCTGCAACCATGTGGTAAAAAAAGTACAATTATAAAAATAGGTGTGTAACTGTATTTGTGTGGGTGTTGTATATGTGCCTAAATAAAATCGGGGTTTTAGTTCATACAATCAAGACTGCAGGTGTGGCTGAGCAGAAAAAGGGCCTGCCCAACCAGTGCAAGGCCCTATGTTCAAATCCGGGGATCAATCCTGGGACCACTAAACACAATCAACTGAACACAACCTCTAATTATTGACAAAAATAATAAAACAATGTAAGGTGACCACTCAAAAGAAATGCTTGCTACAAGTTGGTGTATTTCATAAAGAGAAATCCAACACAATGTATGCTCTGGCATATATGATACATGTCTCTTATTCACTGAGTCTCCCAGGTTCAATTTCAACTTGTTGTTTTTCTTTTTCAAAAAGGTTTCATGTAGTGCAGTGCTGTTAGCTCATACCTATAATCCTATTGACTCAGGAGGCTGAGATCTGAGAATTATACTTGAAGCCAGCCAGAGCAGGAAAGACCTGAAAGTCTTATCTCCAATTAGCCACTTGAAAACCAGAAGTGGAGTTGGAGCTCTCCATAGTAAAGTGCTAGCCTTGAGCAAAAAAGCTCAGTGTCAGTACCTGCGACCTGAGTTCAAGCCCTATGACCTACAATAACAACCAAAACAAAGATTACCTGCAATGTATTAACATTTGGAAGTTTCATTTAACTTCTTATCATTATTTATAGTAGTAAGGTCTTACAAAAATGCCTCCCAAAATTATAAATCTCTGTAGCCACTTTCAGGGACCTTAATGACTTTGATCATCCTTAACGCTCATGGCATCATTATAGCCAGCTCTAGCTAAATCTCTGCATAAATATCAATTTCAGTCTTTAAGATTAAAGCATAGAACATGAACACAGAAGAGGACAGACATTGAGGGCAGGTACAGAAAAAAAGTGATGTGGTTAGAAGAAGAGAAACTAAATTTTGAAGATAATAATTATGTCACCCTCCCCAAGTGAAGACTTTATACCTCTTTGATTTAACCTTAGAAGACTAGTGTTTCTATGTGAACAGGATATAAATCTTCTTGATTGCCCTCACCATTCCCTGTGATTACTTCAAAGTCTGGAGCCTGGAATCAATGAGCTGACAAATCAATGAGCACTGTTCTTTTCCCTTAAATATCTTTAGTCATGAAAAAAAAAGACTATGGAGTTTTTTTATTTTTGTGTAACTCAATGGATCAGCTAAAAAAAAATCTGAAAATGAATATTCATTCCATGTAACATTCCCAAATATGTGATGGACTATTGCATTTCATAGTAAGTTCCCTAACACTGGAAGAATTCAAGCTAAACTAAAGGCCCATTATACCAGAATTACTGGATCTAAGCCATGGACTCTGTTTGGTTTGGATAGGTTCTATATTCCTTAACACTTGTTTTTTTTTTTTTTTCTTTTACACCAAATTCGTGCTGGTACAACAACAGTAACAAAATAGACTACTTTCTGAATATCTCTTGCCTTTTCTACCTCCGAACCTTTACTATACCCATTCCTCTGATTTACCATTTCGAATTTTATGCATAAAAACTTGCCATTCTTTTTTTATTTTTTCTTGTTGGTCGTGGGGCTTGAACTCTGGGCCTGGGCTCTGTTCCTCAGCTTTTCAGCTCAAGGCATATGTGCCAGCACCTGAGCCACAGTGTCACTTCTGGTTTTCTGATGATTTATTGCAGATAAGAGTCTCATGGACTTTCCTGTCCAGGCTTCCTTTGGACCTCGATCCTCAGATCTCAGCCTCTTGAATAGCTAGGATTATAGGCATGAGCCAACGGCACCCGGCTTCTTGCCATTCTTTATTTAAAAAAAAAATACCCTCCTATGTGGCTTTTGCTTTAGGAGATTGAATGAAGAAATCTGACCCAAAGTACTAATATCCTCCTCAGCTTTTCTATAGCATTCTTACCCATGTCTATTTCACCATTTTCACCTGGCATTACTGAGCAATTTCTGATCTAACCACCACCACCACTATGCAGAGGAGAAGTTCACTTGTGTAGGTAGATACACTAGTCTGTCAATCAAAGCACTTACCTCTTGTGCCATATTTCTGCAAAATCTTTAAAGTAAACAGCAAGATTACATCTATTATTTAAATCTTTCAAATACTCCATTATCTACCTATGAACAACAGAACATTTGCAGTATTTTTCCTTCCTGTCTTAGTGTGTGTAGGAACAACATTAAGACCTATTTTTTTTTTGCTACCCAATTGGAGAACAACATCTGTCTACCCTCAAATGGCATTAAAAGGGGAGAAAAATGAAAACAATGAATCTGCTTGAAGTGCCTGCACATGAATGCTTAAAGGTGACGGAAAGGAACAAGGATGACAATAATTATCACTTCATTTTGGTCGACATGTTTGTTTGCCAGCATGCAATTTCTTTTTTTAAAAACATATGCTTTTTATTGTAAAAATACTGTACAGAGGGGTTACAGTTAAACAAGTCAGGTAATGAGTATACTTCCTATCAAACATTATTGCCTCCTCCCTTGTTTTTCCCCTACCATCCCTTCCTTCCCCACCCCCACACCTCCTCCCTCCCCATCCACAAGTTGTAAAGTTCCTTTTCAACATAGTGTCTTGTACATCTCATTGTTACAAGGGTCAAACCTGTATCCCTATTTCAGCATTCTGTTGTTTCCCTTCCCCTCCCCAAATTAGAAAAGTGCATATACAAGATGCAGGGTATCGGAATCAAATCGTGAAAACAGGGGTTATACCATGGAGGAGGAACATATCAAAGAAACAAAAAAAAATGACATAGTACATTATAAATACATTCAAAACAAAAGCAGGAAAGAAAAACAATTTGTGTCCCTATCTTAGGGTTCATTTTGCTTAACATCACCTTATGTAGTCATACGTACATAGCTTTTGATCTTTTCTGCTTGATTCAGACATATACTAGTTATTGCAAATAAGGGAAACCATGAGACCTATTTTCTTTGAGCCTGGCTTCCTTTACTTAATATAATTTTTTTTCCAAGTCTTTCCATTTCCTAACAAATGGGTCCATGCCATTCTTTCTGATGAAGGCATAGAATTCTATTACACAGACCAATTTTTCTTGATCCATTCATCTACTGAGGGGCATCTGGGTTGGTTCCATATCTTAGCTATGGTAAATAATGCTGTAATAAATATAGTTGTGCTGGTAGTTTTAGTATGGTCTTGTTTGTTATCATTTGGGTAAATGCTCAAAATTGGGATTGCTAGGTCAAAGGGGAGCTCTATGTGGAGTCTTCATACTGCTTTCCAAAGTGGTTGAACAAGTTTACATTCCCACCAACAATGCAGTAACATTCCCTTTTGGTCACATCCTCTCCAGCATCTGTTGTTATTAGCTTTATTTTTTTATTTTTTATTTTTATTGTGAAAATACCATTCTTAATTATAGCCATTCTAACTGTGGTGAGGTAGAATCACATTTGCATTTCTTTTTTGCATGGCAAAGGACGTAGCTAGCAAGATCAATAGAAAGCTCATGGATTGGGAGAAGATCTTCACTAGCCATACAATGGAGAAGTGTCTCATATCCAAAATATATTAGAACTCAAAAAATCAAATCCCCCAACAACAAGTCCTCAAAGAAACAACTGCCCAACAAATAAGTGTGTTAAAGACTTAAAGAGAAACTTCTCTGAAGAAGAAATAAAAATGGCTAATAGACACATGAAGAAATGCTCAACTTCTCTAGCATGCAGTTTCTTATTTAAATAAAATGGAGGGGTTTGTCATGTTGCGATTTTTTCCCCTCACATTTCTCTTTGGACATCAATATTTTTGGATGCAAAAATATTTAACTAATTGAAAAGTGAATGATTACATGAATAGATAGGTTAAATTCTCCCTTGAAATACTCTTTCATTTCAGAAAAGAAGATAGAAGATGGTAAACGATTCCTGGCCAGGTATGTGCTTGATTTTCAAGAACACTGAAAATAATCAAGAATCACTGTTATCACAGGTCACCTCTCTAAAGTCTCAAAATGGTCTTTTCTCTATTTTTGCCTATTTTTTCCTTTGTTTGGAACAGTGTTATCCTTCCTTCATTTTCTCCCACCGGTTTCCCTCCTGACTCACCACCCCCCCACAAATTGTAACGTTCATGTCCAACATAGTATCTACTGAGTATCACTGTTGTATCGGTTCACCCTTTGTACCACAGTCAGATAAACTTACATACAAGACAAAGGGTACAGAAATAAAAATCAGTTAACATTCCTATTTTGAAGCTGAAGAAAGTGAGGCACAGAGGGCTTAAACACTTCACTCAACATGTGAGTGCTATCACTTAGCACAACTGGAAGTCAAACTGAGGTAGTCTGAGACCAGCAGTCCCGACTTTATGTCTCTGCCGTTCTGCTTTGCCATCCCTAGGACGACAAGCCATTTACTTTCACATCAGGAGTTAATGTATCCCCCCACCCTCACCATGATACAAGACGCAACTTGAAAAACTGCATTAAATTCACAGAATTAACGAATGGCAGGACCTAAGGTTGGACTTAGGAGTCATCCAACACTCGCCTTTGACTATTCTGTGCTCCTCAAGTGCTCTCTGAAATAGTCACATAGGGTGAGGGACTGATTTTGGACTTTCTTCTTACCTTCTGAATTAGCAAGGGAGGGCTCCAAAGGTCCTATGATCCTTAACTTACAACACTGGTTATGTTAAGTTACAAATAAGTACTTCTTAGGAGTCTAAAAGCAGCTGGAAGATGAAAAGCTAAGAAAGAAGAAAAAGAAAGAAGCATAAAGACAGAGAAAGGAGAGAGAGAAACGGAGACAGAGACAGCGAAAGAGGAAGAGGCAGCTTCAAAACACGAATTGGGAAATCAGGTGATCTTTGTAAAGGGTGTTTTTCTGGATTCGTTCTCTGGAGTATGACTGACAATGAATTCTGGAGTGTGCTTGGGTCTTGAGAACATGGATAAGAGACAGATCAGAAGGGCAGAAAAATCACAGCTCTGGAGACAATTCCTACCCCTGCCTCTTAATCACCCTTTTAGTTCAGATGTGTTTATCATTCTCTGTGCGTTTAAAATTCCTCTCTTTTTAAGATGCTTTCCCTTTGATGGTCTGCATAAATAAGTGAATTAACACATGTATATCAGCAGGAACACAAGAATGCTACAGTCACTTGTTTTTTCTCTGCCCGTGTTACTTCACAACGCTTGGATTTCTCAGGTTGATTTCATTGCTAATTCTCTCCTTACTTGGAGCTGCATTCTACCAGTTGTTGCACATTTCCAGTCAACTGTTTCCTTTCCGCACATATAACTGTCTCTGAAGGAAAACATTTCCCACTTAACATTGCAATCATGCTTGGGGAGCAGTGAAGATCTATTATCTACTAGCATTTCCATTTAATCATGATGAAGGGATGAAGGAACACACCAAAACTATGAATGTTTAATGGGAAAAATGCAGACATTACAGACGGGCAATTAGGATGCTGGAAGACAAAAAATATATATCCTTTAAATCCTGGATTCCAGTATTTTCTCTATGTGAAATACCAGTTGAGGAATCACATTTAATTTTTTTGTGGAAATTTAAAATTGTCAAGCCATAGAGGCCTTTTTTTTTGTTAATGAAACTCTTCAGCAATGTTTGTCATGAGAGGAAGGAGAGCAAAATGTGAAACTCACATTTCTACATTACTTTGAAAAAATTCATGAGATAAAAAATGAAGCACCCCTTTGCAGATAGAAAAACCAAGGCCCAGGAAGACAAAGATGATTATGGTGGTCCATTGTCACTCAGGAACCATCAGATGCCTGATGGTTTTTTGATGGTATTCTTATTCTTTATTCCCTTCCCTAAGCCCCAGTGCTTCCTGATTCTAGGAAGGCAAAATATTATGGGTGAATTCCTTTTTCTATCTTTTTCAATCTCTCTTTTTAGAAACTTTTAATTAGTCTCCTACTCTCTGCCATTATTAGTATTTGTTATTAAGTAGTAAGAGCCATTCCTGTTCCCTCCCCCATGCCTGCATCTCTCTCCAAGGGTCTCATTCTGAAGTTTCTGGTTTTAATTGTTATATTTTTTCACCACTGATCAGTGGAGCTTTCCTAATGATCTCAACTCATTTGGAGAGTTTATAGCTCCAGAACAGAACTCCAATAAAAAAAGAAAAGGAAAGCTTCCCTGGGAATTCCCTGAGGACTTGCTCCTGCCAAAAACAGAACTGCTTGCTATTCACCACTTCACTTCCACACTAAGGCACCCTCTTTTGTGAAAACTCCCATGCTTATTTACAAAAAGTGTCCTCCTCCTCCTCCTCCTCCTCCTCTTCCTCCTCTTCCTCCTCTTCCTCCTCCTCCTCCTCTTCCTCCTCCTCCTCTTCCTCCTCCTCCTCTTCCTCCTCCTCCTCTTCCTCCTCCTCCTCCTCCTCTTCCTCTACCACCTCCTCTTCTCCTCCTCTTCTCCTCTCCAATTACTTTCCAGGATATGATTGGAGATTTCTTCACAAAGTTGGTTGGTTTTGGTTACTATTTATTAAAATATGGAAAATACAATGCATTATCAAAAGAAGGAAAGGAAAGGAAAAATTTCTTTTATGAGCCAGTTACCTCTCCAAGGAAGGAGATGAAGTTGTGAAATGAGTCCAAGTATTCATAAACAGTTTGAAGTCTTCTTATGTAAAAAAAATGCACATACTGAGATCTATTAGAATTCTTACATGGAAAGACACAGGCTAGAACTCACACCAGAGTATAATACTGGTATTTACTCTACACCAGACCTAGTTCTAAGTGATTGTATATACATATTCTATTAAGCCTCACTATACCCTAACAAACATTTGTTTTTTGAGTGTTTGTGTCTCTGTGTGTGTATGAGAGAGAGAGAGAGACAGAGAGAGAGCGAGAGAGAAAGAAAAAGAGAGGGAGAGAGAGACAGAGAGAGAGAGTGTGAACTGAGACTTGAACTCAGGGTCTGTCCTTTAGCTTTTTGACATTTTTTCAACATTTTTCTGGTTAGTTAGAGATAAGAGTCTCATAGACTGACTTTGAACTACAATCCCCAGATCTTAGCCTCCTGAGTATCTAGGATCCCAGTTGCAAGCCTCTGGAACTAAGCTATATACGTGTTCCTAGTACCGTAGTTTTGCAAGTAGAGGAGCAAGTGGACTAAGAATATCTAAGTGAAATATTTTAACTCCATAAACCAGCTTAACAGGCCCATATCAAGCATTGAAATAGAAACAGCAATAAGAGACCTCCCAGCTAAGAAAAGTCCAGGACCAGATGGTTTTACATTGGAATTTTACAAGGCCTTCAAAGCAGAGCTCATACCAATACTCCTCCAACTCTTCAATGAAATTGAAAGAGAAAGCTCACTACCGAACACATTCTA
>NW_012267343.1:3454672-3462727 GCF_000151885.1 Dipodomys ordii | reverse complement strand
AAACAAAAGGAGGAGGCTGCAATGCTTGGTAAGAAATGTACGCATTATCCTGCCCATGTAATTGTAACCCCTCTGTACAGTATCTTCACAAATAAAATTAAAAAAAAAGAAATATTTTAACTCCAGAGTTTGTCCTCACTTCTTACTTCATGGTTAAACTGTGATCTAAAGACACACAAGCCAAGAAATAAACTTCCTTATTTTACAGTTAAACCCTTCAGAGACTTATATATAATTGAATTTAGTAACTGTGAAAGCTGTAATATGGGAAAAATACTCATACCATATTCATTTAGAGGAAAGTAAGAGAGAAGGAATGCACATTGTGCTCCCTTCCCCAATCGCAGGAAAAGAAACATGGATGATCAGAATCCAACTCTCAACCATCAAGAAATGAATGTTGGGGTAAGTTACATATCAGTTTGAAAACCTGCTAGACTTTCTGAGCCATGCTTTTTCTCATCTGAAAAAATAAAATGACTATTTTGTCATGGAATTTGACTAAGAATAGTATTAGATATTCTATGTTCTAGAATAAATTTTAGTTGCACATAAATTATACACTTGATTTTTTTTTCTTCCTAGGTTCATAAGAGATATTTGGTAATAAGGTAAGTATTTCAAATAGTTGGACAGGAAAATCTTTCTCTCTCTCTGTCTGTCTCTCTCTCTCTCCCTCTGTTTGGGGCTTCAGCTCATTTTATGTGTTGCTCCTCCACCAAGGAACTAAACCAAGGAAATTCTCATATACATTTTGAAATAGATAACTACTTCCACCTGACTCTAACTCTCCTATCTTAACTCTTACAACTGGAGAGAGAAAGGGGGAGGGAGAGAGAGGAACAAAGAAAGAGAAGGATAGAGAGGGAGAACAGAGAGACAAAAAGAAAATAAAGTGTCAATCAAATGAGTATATCAGTGTCCTTTCTAACCTTGCAAATTCCCATAAAGTATATATTGAGCCAATAAAAGATGTAAATTCCTCTTCTTAAGGAGAAAAAAAAACAAAGCAAAGAGAGAGGAAAATTTATTCACAGTCACAAAGCTTGAAATTAGAGAAATGCAACTAAAACTTGAGTGTGGCAAAAACCCACATGATTCAATTGCTACTGCAGAGAAAAGAGGACTCTGGAGTTCTGAGTGAAGAAGAACCAAGTCAGAAAGTTTCAAAGTATATTTCCCTGGTAAAGTTGTTGACACCCGGAGACTCCAAGGTGTCCTGTGAGATTGCAGCAACTGAGCTCAGTCAGGTTGGAGTAGCTGGTGAACAGCAGCTCAAACCCATGAAGAGAAAGGCCAAGGTTTGAATAGTTGCTTGTAAGTCCTGTGATTGACAGTCTAATTTTCCTTTTTGGTGCTTGTCTCAGAGAGCTTTTCTATTCCCCAGAAAGGAAAACCTTCATAACTCAGAGACTGTAAGTAGGTGAAGCCAGTAAGATGCTTAGTGATTTACAAATTCTAGAGCTTGTTATTAAAGTCTGTTGATACCTCATCTCTTATGTGGACAAGTAACCAGAAAACTGCAGGAAAAACATCCATATCTCACTATACTCCAGAGCTAAAATTTTACATATTAGTTCACAATTCTTAATCCCAGGAGTAAATTTATTTTATTTTGTTTAGTATTCCTTTAAATATTGGATACATAATCTTTGAATACTCTTGCAGATGTAAAATACCTTCCACTTCAGACAACATGGCACACACAAAATGATGGCCACAGTTGCCCTCCTCGGTTTACTAAACTCTGTACACAGAACTGAAAAACTACAGGTGAAAACACAAAACATCATTATCAACAACGATAAAAATTCTCCAGAGAGTTTAAGAAAATATGCGTATTTGTGACTGTATGGTTCAAACTACAAGATATATCCAGGTATCCACACAATGTATTATGAATCAAATGGGTTATGGCAAGTTGAAGATTTTAGCATGCTTTAGAACTGTTTTTTTTTTTTCCGAGTGAGGTGGCTATATTGATTAATTTTCATTTCACTATTTTAAATATACATTCTAAGGATTTTTGCATAAATGTTGCAGGAGAGAAGATTACATAATTTGCAACTCACTAAAGAAGAAAAATAAGCCTATACTATGAGAAAGAAAGAAAAAAAACATAAAATGTAAATTGGAATCACAATAGCTATCTATTTTATTGGAACAACTCAAACACATAATAAAATAATTTTGCAACCAATAATTTCTGTAATCATAATAAATGTAAATCAATTGTTTTTATATGTAAAAGATTGTATTGTATAATACGTATCAATAATATGTATCAAATAAACACTGCCTAGAAACTAATATGAGAATTTCCAAAACATAAATATTGGTTTGAAATATCACAAGAAAAATGTCACAATAAACCTTATAGGAAAATACTCATAGATATATTATATTGCTAAATTTTCTCATTGAAATGAAATTGTTAGGTACCAACATAACAGAGCAAATACAAATAAGTATATAAATAGTATATAGGTGCACACAGATACACATCAGCAAAAATACATACAATCAGAAATTTAAAGAAAGTGATCTAAAGTACTCAGTAAAATAAAACTATGATTTAAAGTACAAATAAATCAAGAAAGAAATCACAATGAACATCAATAATATTTATATCTGAACAACTACAAAAAGTTTATCCACCTACATATTTGTTTTATCGTAGTCATATCTAAAAGCAGTCAAGGGTTTCAAGCTCTGTCCATTAGAAACAAAAAGGGTTAAAGAAGCTAAATTAGAAATTACTAAAATAACTAAAGAAAGTTCTAAATAAATTAAGGCTTGATAATAGAGCAAAAGATTATAGGTGCATGTGTTAGAGAAAGAGAAAGGAAGAGACACAGAGAATATTAATAATATTACAGACAGGAAAGCTAATAATACCAACAATTACTATTACTATAACTAAGTGCAGGTTGTATATTTTTCAATAAGGAATATTAACATGGTTGACTAAATTACTGTCATAGAGGAAGAAGAATCTAATCACAGTGAGCATTGTTAGTATTTCAGTATGCTTAATGTTTTGCATAAATGGCAATACTTCCCAAGGCTATCTACAAATTCAATGCAATACCTATCAATATTCCAAGCACATTCTTGACAGAAATAGAAGAGGCAATCCAAAAATTCATATGGAACAATAAAAGACCCCGAATAGCAAAAACGCTTCTTAACAGAAAGAACAGTGCTGGAGGAATATCAATACCAAACTTCAAACTCTACTACAAAACCATAGTAACCAAAACAGCTTGGTACTGCCACAAGAACAGACCTCAGGACCAATAGAATAGAATTGAAAACCCAGAAATGAACCTACAGACATATAGCCATCTAATCTCCAATAAGGGAGTTAAAAAAAATAGAATAGAAGAAAGACAGCCTCTTCAGTAAATGGTGCAGGCAAAACTGGTTAATCACTTGTAGAAAACTAAAGCTAGATCTTTATATATCACTCTGCACCAGAATCAACTCCAAAAGGATCAAACACCTCGGAATCAAAGCAGACACTCTGAAAACATTACAGGATGGAATAGGAGAAACCCTAGGTCTCCTTATCATGGCCCGAAATTTACTTAATAGAGACCCAGAAACAGAACAAATCAAAGAAAGGTTGGACAAATGGGATTGCATGAAGTTGCAGAGCTTCTGCATGGCAAAGGACATAGCTAGCAAGATCAATAGATAGCCCACCGATTGGGAGAAGATCTTCACTAGCCATAAAATATACTTGGAACTCAAAAAATTAAATCCCCCAACAACAAATCCTCAAAGAAATAACTGCCCAATAAATAAGTGGGCTAAGGACATAAAGAGAAACTTCTCTGAAGAGGAAAGAAGGATGGCCAGTATACACATGAAGAAATGCTCAACCTCTGTAGCCATAAAAGAAATGCAAATCAAAACAACATTGTGATACCACCTCACACCATTTAGAATGGCTATAATCAAGAACTCTAATAACAACAGATGCTGGAGGGGATGTGGACAGAAGGGAACCCTACTGCATTGTTGGTGGGAGTGTAAACTTGTTTAACCACTTTGGAAAGTAGTATGGAGGTTCCTCAAAAGACTCCACGTAGAGCTCCCCTATGACCCAGCAATCCTACTTTTGGGCATTTACCAGAATGATCACAAACAAGACCATACTAAAGCTACCAGCACAACTATGTTTATTGCAGCATTATTTACCATAGCTAAGATATGGAACCAACCCAGATGCCCCTCAATAGATGAATGGATCAAGAAAATGTGGTATATACACACAATGGAATTCTATGCCTCCATCAGAAAGAATGACATTGCCCCATTTGTTAGGAAATGGAAAAACTTGGAAAAAATTATATTAAGTAAAGTAAGCCAGGCCCAAAGAAATATAGGTCCCATGGTTTCCCTTATTTGCAATAACTAGTATATGTCTGAGTTAAGCAGAAAATGTCAGATAAGGTGATGTTAGGGAAATGAACCCTAAGATATGTATTCAAATGTTTTTTTTTTCTTTCTTGCGATAATTTCTAACACATTTATAAGATTATTTCTTTGTTGCTATGTATGTCCCTCCCCCACCAGTATAACCCCTGCTTTCACTGTATTTGATGTTGGTATAATTTGTGGAGGGGAAGGGGAAAAACAAATCGTTTAAATAGGGATACAGGTGGACCCATTGCAACAATGAGATGTACAAGTCGTTATGTCGAAAATGAACTTTACAACTTTGGTGCGAGGGGAGGAGGGGAGCGGGGAGGATTGGGGAGAAGACGGAGGGGGGAGGATGGGAAGGGATGGGAAGGGGAAACAAAGGAGGAGGCTACAATGCTTGATAAGAAATGTACTCATTACCTTGCCCGTGTAATTGTAACCCCTCTGTACGGTATTTTCACAATAAAAAATTTAAAAAAATAAATAGACCAATAGGTCTCATTGAGGTTTCATATAGATTCTATATAGCACATTATAAATTAAGAATTCAAATTCCCCAATATGTCTCTCAGAGAATACAATGGAGGGGAAGCCACCCCTTAACTTTTTATTTTTGAAGATGGAATAACCTTACAACAACAAAAAATGTCATGCACTGGTGGCTCATGCTGTAATTCTAGCTACTCAGGAGGCTGAGATCTGAAGTTCATGGTTTAAAGCCAGCCCAGGCAGGAAAGTCTGTGAGACTCTTATCTCCAATAAACCACTAGAATACCAGAAGTGGTGCCATGACTCAAGTGGTAGAGCACTCGCCTTGAGCTGAAGAGCACAGGGACAGCGCCCGGGCACAGAGTTCAAGACCCAAAATAAACAAAAAATAAAATAATGTTAAAGGATGTGTCAGGACTACTGTGTCACATTGTCTAGAATAAAACTCTCATTGAACCAGGAGCAGAAAGAGAATTCCTTAATTGATTTCCTGATTCTGATATCTCCCTCAAAAAAATGCATGCATTGGATATGTATGAGTTGGAGATGTGTGAGTCCTTAACTTCAGATGTGAATATTTCCTGTCAGTAGGAGCTGGATGATGGCCAAAGAGGATTTATAAGGAGTACAGCAGTAATCCCAGCAGTGGGAAACTGAGGTAGGAGGCAGCTGAGGTTGAAGGATACTGAGTTTGAGGCCAGTATGGATAATGCAGAGAGACCCTGTCTCAAAACAGTAACAACAACAAGCAAGACAAAACAAAGGCCCCTCTAGACCCCCGCCTACCCCTCTCCCCCACCTCTCCTGGAAATAAAAAAAAGCAAAGAGGAGGAAGGCACCCTGGGTAGCACACTTGATTTGTTTTACCATGCAATGTTCTTCACCCTCTGTTAGCCTGAGTCCCACCAAATTCTGAGCAGATTTTGGTTCCTTGCTCCTAGACCTCCTATCTTCCATAACTGTGATAGAAATAAAACTCTATTCCTTTAAAATTCTATCTCTCTATCTAGTTCTATTTTTGTGGGTTATTAATTTATTTATTTCATTTGAACTCAGGACACCTAGGCTCTGTCCCTGAGCTCTTTTGCTCAAGACCAGTGCTCTACTATTTTGAGCCACAGTGCCACTTTTGGTTATTGAGTAGTTACTTGGAGATAAGAGTCTTGCAGGGACTATTCTGCCTGAACTGGCTTTGAACCTCTGATGTCAGCCTCCTGAACAGTGAGGATTACAGGCGTGAGCCACTGGTACCTGGCTTCATATATTTTCTGATAGCAACTACTATACATATATACATATATGTATATATATATAATATATATGAGATACTGAATTAAGGATATGCTTTCAAAATTCTGCCAGAGATTCACAAGAGAAAAACACCTACACACATATATGTAAGTGAGCTACACAACACAACCAGATAAACAGCTTAGGAATGAAAATTACCGTCTGTTAAATAAACAGAACAGCTCTGAAGAACAGTTTTTCTGATGGGAAAATCTTTGAAAGGAATGTACATCCTATACCACAAACTAAAATCAATTTCAGGTAATTTAATTAGTTGCGTATGTTAGCAAAATTAACCAAACTTTTTCAAAGAAAGGATAATAACATTACGTCTCTACGTGGCATTTTTAAGCAAATCACCCGAACAAGACAGAAGATAAATTTAATATCAGAACGTCTTTAGCATTTATTCATTGTACAACCCACAAAGACACTGAAAAGACAAGCCACAAACAGAAGATAAGTTCAGCCACACAGATGACAAAAGATTTCCATGCAGAATGTTTAAATACTCCTCACAAATCAGGGAGGAAGAGACAAACTTCAAATTAGAAAGGGGAGGAAATGTAGAAAAGACACGATCCTGCGTCTCACTGCATAGAAAATATGACTGATTCACAATAATGAAACCATGTTCATATCATTATCAAGGACCTAGCACAATAAACTTCACTCAAAAGTTAAATAAATCTAACAAGTGTGGTTATATGAATAAGGGTAAGAATGAAGAATTCACCAGTGGTGACTATGCAAATGAATCCTTCTGTTTTTGAAAAAAAATTCAGGTAAAATATAAGCAAATCACACCACCAAATGGAGCTATTCTGCTGAAATTTTAAAGACCAAACAAGTAGTCGGTTAGTATTTTGTATGTGGAGGTGCTGGTATTGGGACTGAACTCCGAACCTGAGTGCTCTCTTAGGGTTATCCCTCATGGCTGACAGACCACACTTGAGCCACAGCTCCACTTCTAGCTTTTAATTGTTAATTGAAGACAACTGTCTCATGGATTTTTTTTTCTTGCAGGGGAGGGTCTGGGCTGGCTTTGAACCTCAATCCTTAACCTACTGAGGAGCTAGGGTTACAAGTGTGAGCTACCAGCACCCAGTAACAAAATTTTTAAAATGATTGTTAGGGATTTCACAAAAATTTCAGCTAGGGAAAGGCAAGTAGAATGTTTCTAAACCAATAACAATATTTCATTTCTTAAGCTGTTGCTGTATGAGAAAATAAATTATTGTTTTGGGTAAGCTTCATATACATTTTACATTTTTATGTATAAAGTGTATTTCAAAATTTAAAAAAATAGTATAACTTTTAAGCAAAATACATTTGGTCATGTGCAAGCAATATATGAACCAAGAGAATTTCAGAATGATGCATTATAATGGGAAAAAATACCACTGAGTCAGGGCTAAAAAATGAATATGGTAAGTCCTGGTCATGAATAAGTAAGTAGGCTAAGCAGAGCTGAAAGTACAAGTTTTATGAAAATGCAATATGAAATAATTATTATATTTTACTGTATTGATTAAATTAGGGTTTAGTTAATGGGAGTTAATATCATAACCTTTTGTCCAAACAGAAGCAAATAATTAGAACCAGATACCAAAAATATTTTATATAATTATAAAGTTAAAAAAACGTATCTATTTAGGAATATATAGATGGGCATATGCATTTCCTATTAGTTGAAATATTCTTTTCTCATAGTTATTCCAGACTTTTTATTTCTTTTTTTTTGGGGGGGGGTCCGGTCGTGGGGCCTGAACTCTGGGCCTGGGCACTATCCCTCAGCTCTTCAGTTCAAGGCTAGCACTCTACCACTTGAGCCACAGCGCC
>NW_012267343.1:3307422-3454622 GCF_000151885.1 Dipodomys ordii | reverse complement strand
TAGCACTCTACCACTTGAGCCACAGCGCCACTTCCGGCTTTTTTCTTTTTGCTTATGTGGTGCTGAGGAATCGAACCCAGGGCCTCGTGCATGCAAGGCAAGCGCTCTACCACTGAGCCACCTTCCCAGCCCCAGACTTTTTATTTCTGTGTGTGTATTTATGTACTTGTGTGTGTGTGTGCCATTCCTGGGGATTGAACACAGAGCCTGGGTGCTGTCCCTGAGCATTTTTTCTCACAGCTAGTGTTCTACCACTTGAACTACAACTTCACTTGGAGTGTTTTGGTGGTTCATTGGAGATAGAGTCTCATGGACTATGCTGTCTAAGCTGCCTTGAAAAGCCATCCTCGATCTCAGTCTCTTGTGTAGCATTAGCCATGAACACCCAGCTCAGACTTCCTTTTTACATCCTTTTCTGTGCTTAGAGAGCCCTTTCTCCCAACAGCTCTTACCAACACCACTTCTCTGCTTGCTTACACTACTCTTATCTTTTCTGTCTTTCAATACTTGTAATAAGGCTTTAGTCAGCATATCAATTTGAGGACAATGCATCTTGATCAATGTGACAATTTTCAGCATTTCCCCTCAACCCAGCTCTACTCATCCCTTCGTACTACCTAGTTCCATTTTCATATATGTAAATTGAATATGAAAACTGAATTTATGTATGTAAATTGAATGTTTTCACCCACCCTTCCTCTCTACCCCTGCTTTCCGATGCCCCCCAACACATATTCTAGCTTCCTTTATTCATGTTAATTACTTCAGTGACCAATTGTGCATTAGTTGATTTAAAAGTTAAATGATTGCTTTGAAAAAATACTTTAATGATAAATGGTCAATATTTATTTGCTGAAAATATTTGCTTTTCAACTTGAAAAATACTATCCATTAAAAATAGCACAGCATTTATGTGATGTTTCTCATAATATCAATGAAAATGTTTAACAAACTCCAGAGAAAGATGCACAAACTTGCTGAAAGTTAGAAGTGAAATAGTTAGTATAGCAACTGGCCCTGTCTCCTGCCTGTAATCCTAACTATTCAAAAGATTGAAATGAGGATCATGGTTCTAAGCCAGCCTGGGCAGGAAAGTCTTTTACACTCATATCTCCAATAAACTGTACTCCCAAAAAGCCAGAAGTGGAACTCTGGCTCAATTGGTAGAGCAGTAGGCTTGAAAAACAGAAGCTCAGGGACAAGGCTTAGGCCCTGAGTTCAATCCCCAGGACTGGCACGTGTGCAAGCGCACGCACACACACACACACACACACACACACACACAAGCTAATGAAGCAATAAGGTAACACTTCATGTGCACTAAATGTCTATGTATCTCTTCAGTGCAGATGGATATAAAAGTAGTTATAATCTTTCATTAAGGCAAAATAATCAGATACTAAAATTAAAAATACCTTTAATATCTGAATAGGTTTCTCTTCCACAAAGACAGACTTAAACAAGAGAGATTTATAGATACGCTGTTTATTGCATCATTATTCATAGTGCAAGAAAGTAGCAACACAGTGACAGAGGTGAAATGATAAAATAAATTATAGCACATTTATGCCAAGGGACTATTTGGGGGGCTATTAAAAACAATGGATTAGAACTATACTATCTCACAAAGAGTTTCATAAGCATTATGCATTAGGAAACTAAGTAGAAAATACGTATAACAAAATATTACATACACATTTATATGTAAATATAATACACCTATGTATATGTATATAAAATAGATGTCTTTTATATGATAAAATAAGACTTTATGTTTTTCTTGTTATTTCCTTTCCTTTTCTTTTTGTTTTTGCCTTTAGGTAGTTGTAAAAGGAGTAAGAAAATTCAGAGATTTTTACCAAATTTCCTCTTGTAACACTAATCTAAAGATCACATTGTATGAAGAAAGTCACAGGACTAAGAAAGAGTCCTCGCCAATAAGATGGAAAACGAAATGTATTGTGTTTTTTTTTTATTATTGTCAAGGTGGTGTACAGAGGGGTTTCAGTTACATAAGTAAGGTAATGAGTATATTTCTTGTCAACCTGTTACTCCTTTTCAATTTTCTGCTACTTTCCCTCCCTCAAACCACCCCCCAAGTTGCACACTTGGTTTCCAACATATTGTATTGTGTATCTCTCTGTTACAGTGGTTCCCCCGCCTTGTCCTTTGTCTCACCATTCTGTTGTTCCCCTTCCTTTCACTAATTCAGATAAACATATGTACAATATCAAGGTACAAAAATCAAATATAGTAACAACAGAGGATATACCCTAGGGGGAAGAACATAACAAGAGAAATTTTAAAAATCTATAGTACATTAAAAACAAGTTTGGAGGATTTTTAAATCCTAGGACAATATGTTGTCAAAGCTTATTTCTGTTATTTCTCATTATTATCTATTTCTATATTATACATTTCTATTATTATATGTTATATTCATTATATGTTATATGTTATTGCTCATTAGAACAGTCCTAAATCAAACACTCAGTATCTTTTATGAATAGCCCTATTTACAATGTGCTATGATATCTGTGTCCTTCAACGTTCATCTAGAAATCTTGTCACCAATGAATTGATATGGAGGAAGACTTTTGGGAGTGACCTGATCATGAGAACAGAACTTTCATGAGTAGGAACATTGCCCACAATCCCAAACTAGACCCCAGGAGCTAAATTGAACTGTTCACTATTGTTGGCAAAGACTACCATCTGTGAGTTAGAAGAGGATCCCTCACCAGAAACAACATCTTCTAGTGTCTTACCTTACTTTTCAGTGTGCAGAACTGTGATAGATTTTTGTTGTTTAAAAGCAACCTTGTTCATGGTATTCCATTACATGCTTAAAGAATCTACACCTCTCAGTCTACATGGGATGTCTACTCTATGCCTGCCTCGTTGGCTCTTCATTTGGGGCAGAATTCAGTATGAATTTTCTTTGCATATTTTTTTGTCTTTACCTTTTTTGGTACTGGGGATCAAACCTAGGATGTTATGCTTGCTAAGCAAGCATTTTTCTGCTGAGCTTCATCCCAGCCCCCATTTTCATATTTATAACAAAATACTTTATTAAATTATTGTCTTTAATAAGTCAGAGCAAGTTAGTGGGCAATCTCAGAAATGACAGGTTCCATGGACATAGAATATGGTCAAGAAATAATGAAGTGAGCACATGTTCACCTGACCACAGTTGATACAGTTGATTATTTTTCAAATATTCAGTGATGTTATTGTCTAGTGCTATTCTTATCTATAACTTTTTCCTAAGTTTTATCTTTTTGAGCAGTGAACTCCTAAAAAATTAATATTCATTTTAAAATATCTACTGAATTTCAGTTACTAAAGAAAACTGATGAATGTAACAATAAAAACTATTATAAGCTATATGCCAGTGGTTCACCTCTATAATCTTGAGATCTGAAGATCCCGGTTCAAAACCACCCAGGCTGACAAATCTGAGAGACTTAGCTCCAACTACTCACTTGCAAAACACCAGAACTAGAGGTATAGATCAAGTGATACAGTATTAGCTTTGAGTAAAAAAGTCAAATGAAAGCTTAAGGCCCTGACTTCAAGTCCCAATACAGGCACAAAAATCAAACAAACCAACCAATAAAAAGACTGTTTATAAGCTGTCACTATCTATTGTGAGGTACATTGTTGTATCATTGACCACAAAAAGATAAAATGCACAAATATGTTAACAACCAGAAGTTCTTCAAGGTAACAGTTAATCTTGAAAATTATTCTTCAAACAACTTAGGAGTCTATAAGGAAGTAGCAGAAACGGTAGCTATAATTATCTAAAATGTGTGACTTTTCACTGAGGGCAAATGAGTATTTCAGTTTCTCCTGTGTTTTATTTGACATTTTTCCACCTGAAAATTATAGCAAAAGAAGTGATCGCTGCCGGCATGATGGCTCCATTACTTCAAGAAAACCTTCACAAATTAGCAAATAGACAATTAATAAAATAGGTAAATAGCAAATTTTTAATGAAGCTTTTAGATTTGAACTGCATGTTCAAAATCTCTGTCAAAGGATTCAATGTCATGAATTCCAAAACTTCTTTATGTTTTAATATTCAGAATATTAAAGATGCACACTGAACTGGAGGTAGACAATAAGGAGAAAATTCTTGAGTTGAAAGTAACTACATTTAGCCAAATACTAAAAAGAATTATATATAAGGAAGTATGTTTGATTATTTGGTCCTATAAAACTGCTCATCAATATGAAATTCTTTAAATGTAAGAGCAATGACCACAGCTATGAAAAATGTGGGCTACAAAAGTTACAGATTTTACTATCAGGAATACAAAAGTATACTCCATTTAGCAAACTGGCACAGAGATTATATAGCCCATTCATTGAACTTGCCCTTGACATTGAATTAGCTCATAGAAAGAATATTTCCTCACATAAAATCACAGACATATAAAACAATATTTATAAATGATATCAGATACTTCATATTTCTATAACATAAAACTTGGGGAAAGATTGTACATGTTTTATAAATAATAGAAGACTGTATTGAAGAACATTTTCCCGAGGGAAAAATGAGACCATATCAGAAAGAAATGTACTTAAGACAATTAATTTAAACTCATTCATATACATCAATAATAATTGTCCTACTCATTCAGTTTTAATGATCCAATAACCAAATATAACAGTATCAATTTTGTTTTGTTTTAATATACAGATATATATATATATTTAATAACACATTTGTAAAAAATGTTTTAGATATAATTAAAGGTAATACCCAAAGTATATAGTACACTTTTGAGTTTATTCATTCTCAGTCTCATACATTATACAGATTTGAACAAATCCATAATCATATATATCCACTAATATAGTGTATTATTAAATAAATCAACTAAATATTTCCCCTCAAATTCTCTGTGCTTGCCATATTTATCCTTCGCTCCCTCGATCCCTGACAACTAGCAATATCTCCCCTGTGTTCATGGTTTTGCATTTCTAAAATTTCATATACTTCAGATCAAATGGTAATAACATTTCCAGGTTTATATACATTTAATTTTCCTCCATGTCTTCAAATGGGTTGACAGCTCATTTCCTTTCAGCAGTAAATATTATTCTATTAATTGTGTGTACTATAGTATCTATTTAGTATCTATTTAGTCACATTCTGTAGGACCTTTGGTTTCACCAAACATAGACCCTTATAAAGAATACTCGTAGAAGTATCTGAATATGGGTTTTTGTATAGAATTGGCTATAACTTTTCAAGTGCTTTGAACTAATACAAAAAAAACACAATGATGGAATCCAATCTTACCAGTATATTTAGTTTTATTTGAAAATACCAACTGTTCTGAAAAATCCTGTAACCTTTTACATTTCTACTAACTAAAAGTGAGAGATGCTTTAGCTTGAAATCTGCATTTTGTGCTGTAAGAGTTTGGGACTTGCTTGTTTTAATGTATATGTTGTAGCATCCATTGTTGTTTTAATTGGCAGTTACTGAATGATATATGATGCTGAACATCTGCATATCATTTGTCAAGATGTTAGTTTTTTTTTTCTGGTTTTTAACAGAGAAGTTTGTTGTCTTCTGAGAGTTTTATAAAGTTGCCTTTTTGGTCTGTGATCATTAGTTAAATTTCCTAAAAGTTGTAAAGACTATGACAAGTTTTGTTTTTATTGTTGTTTGATTATTGTAAAATTTTCATGTTTTCATCAATAATTGTCCCAGTGTTACTGATGGAGAACATTGCCTTTGCTTCAGTGTATGGCCTTTACTCTTTCATATAAACAATCCATTGACTGAATTTATGTGAGTTTATCCTGGACTCTCTGTTATGTTCACTTGATCTATTTTCCTCTTTTTGCTAATATTATATTGTCTTGATTAGTGTAGCTTTAGAATCAAACTTAAAAAATAATATTATGAGTCATCCAGCTTTGTTTAACCTCTTCACTATTGACTTTGCTTTTCTTTATTCTTGGTTTTGTTTTGTTTTTCTCTATCTCCAAAAGAACCAGCAAAACCATGCTGGAGGCATGGTCCAAATATTAGGACAACAAGATATCCTAGCTAGTTCAAGGTCCTGAGTTCAAACCCAAGTAGCCAAAAAAAAGACAGGTATGTGTAATATTTGTGTTGGATTTGTACAATATTGGGACTTCAAAAATGGTTGCATCATGGCCAGGTGCCGGTGGCTCACACCTGTAATCCTAGTTACTTAGGAAGCTGAGATCTGGTGATCGCGGTTCAAAGCCAGCCCAGGCAGGAAAGGCTATGAAACTCTTATCTCTAATAAACAACCAGAAAACTGGAAGTGGCACTGTGTCTCAAGTGGTAGAGCCCTAGTCTTGAGCTGAAGAGCTGAGAGACAGTGCTCAGGCCCAAGTTCAAGACCAATTACTGACAAAAAAATGATTGCACCATTAATTTTGAAATATTTTATGTCCTTTATAAAAACGACTGAAAAACACATGGATAATTTAAACAGAGCAGAAACTGAGTGGAAAATAAGGATGAAGTTTCAGATTTGGCAGACAACTATGGATGTGTAATTTATGTCTGAAATTATGGTAGACATATAGATCTGTTACCTCACACAGTCCTTTTCAGACAATGCCCATTTTATAGGTAAGGAAACAGATTTAACAAGGCATAAAATCTTAGGTAATGTTACCGAGAAGTAGATCCTAAACAATGTCATGCTTAATCTATTCCCTTCTCTTTGGGTAAATTCCAGTCTTCAAGTCTGCTTTATTTCTCATAGTTCATTTTTAGAAAAATAAATTGATTGCGGAGGGGAGGTAGTTTTGCTTTATATATTTCTTCCTCTTACCAAACTTTAGATCATAATGACATTTAATGACTTCTGACTTATCTCAAATCTTTGTCATCCCTTTCTTTTTCATATCATATCTGTGGAATTCTCTACCAACAAGGCACATTACATTCCTGTACCTCCCTAAAGTTTTAGATTTAACATTACATTGTTCTGTTTAGGTATACCTGCAGCTCCCTCAGGTTATACACCTCTTACCTCATTTCAACATACCTTAAAGCCTGAGTATCCATTGTCATATTTCACAGTGATGGAATTCCTGCCTACCTTACAAGGGTATGAGGCAGGAATTTTTGTTACTTGTCTCTCAAAATCCAGATCTGATCTACTATCAACCACATGGACTCAGAATAGTGATATTCTTGTGTCAGCAAAACTCCAAATCCATGTGGCATACCTGAAATCACACCATAAAAGGCTTCCTCAAGGCAGAGACAAACATGGAAACCTGGGTTTTTTTGGGGGCCTGATGTTCCAAGTCTGTGTCAGGGAATTATTCTAAAATGTAGGTCTTGCTCTCCCCCAGACTACAGGAAAACATCATAAAACATCCAAGTAAGTGACTAATTCTTGCACTTTGATCCACATGTAACCCATTTGGATGGTTACCTTCTGCACTATGGGGTGATATCATGAATGATCTGGTGCTGTTTTGAGAACACTCTCTACTCTGAGCCCATCCTCTAATGGATCTATAGTAAATACTTCTAATATTTCAAACTCTATGGAAGGTACAGCCTGCTATGTGGAACAACACTAAAAAGAACTGTTAGGTGTTGTGTGTTTTCATTTTGAATGTCCTAAATCTACAAAGTAGATAGCTGTTCCTGACCTAATTTATGGTGTAATAAAACACACCAATCCCCAGCCTTGTTAGGGGAATACAAACAAAGAGCTTCCTTTGTTGTTTATGGTTACTTCACACCAAATTCAACTTATGATGGGAATTGAAAACGCAGAGAAGAGGGAAAGACACTAAGTTTAGGAAAGTGAGAGAGAAGAGCAACTACTCCTGACATTGGATGCCAGATTGTGACAGGCTCCACATTTCTTCAGCTGCCCCCCTCTCTCTCTCTGCTCTCTCTCTCTCTCTCTCTCTCTCTCTCTTTCACTCTCTTTCTTGCTCTCGCTCTCTCTCTGTCTCTCTTGCTCTCTCTTGCTCTCTCTCTGGCTCTCTCCCTCTTATTCACTTTCTCTGTCACACACACATATGCACACATACTCAAAAACACACAAGTGACAGAGGTTTCAATTTAAGGACTGAAGAATGAAATTGAAATTGTGTTGTCTCCTCCTCTGTCTACATACATCCATGTAGGGAATAGAGAATGGGGTTCACATATAGGTTGGGCTTTGAGGACAAATTACATAATTTTTTCTGAAAGTTAATAAGCCAATAACTTATTTGCTGAGTTATATGTAAAAAATAAAGCTTGTAGCACCTGGGGAAGAAAAAGGTGTCCCGTAAAGTCAAAAGCAAATTTCTTCTTTGCTACAAGAAACAAACCTACTTAGAGGCTTATGAAATAAGCTTAACCGAATCATAAAATAATTTAGAATACAGCAAAGCAATTGCTAACATACACGTAGCAACAGAAGAAATATCAACTGCCAAGCACTTATGTTATATGTATACATATACTTGGGCTGAGATGGTTTTATGTTACATCTTGGTCAGTCTTCATCATAAGGTTATGTGGAGAGGGTGCTTATTCCTCACATGACAGAGGGAAAGCTGAGACTCTGAGAGACATTGTTTTCTGCAAGCCATGAAGAGGTTAAATGAAAAGGAAATGAGGTAACAGATCCCAGCCTAATTACAATCATTAACAGATTGTTCTACTTCAGAAAAGTTATTACAATGTTGCAATTGGTTATTTTCTCCTGATTTTAAAGGAATTTTCTTTTGAGAACAAGTATTATGTATTTATTATAAATATTCAAATGACTTCAATATAAAGACAAAAGATAACCATTATCTGAAATCCACCATCCAGTGATAATCACTTCATGTCTGGGAGAACATTTTGGAATATTTCTCCAGGGATGAATATCTTGAAATATGTACATGATCTTAAACAAATGAAAAATACTGAACATACTGTTCTAAAATTTGTTTTATTTTTCACTCAGCAATATGTCATGGGCATTTTTCCATGTCAGTAAATATAGATTTGCATCATCATTTTTAATTGTGGCATAATCAAAACCACAGTATTTTAGAGAAGCAAAAAGACTGGGTTCTCATTTCTCCAGTCCACCGTGAAAGTGCTCCACGTAAATTTTTGGCTGGTAAGCAGGTTGTTTTTGTTAACTATCGTGATCCAGAATACTATTGTGAAGTATTTTAGCCTAATTTTATAGATCTGTATCATAAACCTGTAAGCATGAAGCCTGGCCCTGGTGTCTCACACCTGTAATCTTAGCTACTCAAGAGGCAGGGATCTGAGGATCACGGTTCAAAGCCAGTCCAGGCAGGAAAGTCCATGAGACTCTTATCTCCAATTACCCACTAGAAAACCAGAAGTAGGACTATGGCTGAAAATGGTAGAATGTGATCCTTGAGCACAAAAGCTCATGGAGCATGCCAAGGCTGTGAGTTTAAGTGTACAACCAACAAGAACAAAAAAGGGAATATATGTCCACATCATTAAACCCAGTTATTAACTGTGATTTTTTTAACTTTCTAAATAATGCCTCCCCACAGACAAATGCCTATTCCTCTTTTCTCCATAAGTCAGAATTTATAATACTTTACCATACTGTACACCTTCTATCTGATTTGCTCTGATGAATATATGAACTGAGATCAGATCTGGCTTTGTAGTATAACCAGCATAGAACATAGTGATGTCTTGCAACCCTGTGATTAAGATACCTAGTCTTCTAATATAACATAACACTGAATGTGTCAGATATATGAATAAATGTTTATATTACATAGAATTAGAAACAGTCCATGGATATGTGTGGAAACTTTCATTCTGAAGTCTTCATTTTTTCAAGCCTGTAAAGTCAGTAAAATGAGCCACAAGACTTTCATTCATACTTACTAAAACAGCAATTCTTCGAAGTCAAGAAGAAACCTGAAGATTCCACATAAATCTCCATGGAAGTTAAAATAAAAAACACTCAAAACCAACTCATGCTTAATTTTAAAAAATTGTATCACACCATTCATTGTTGCCTCAAATATTTCTCTCCTTTAGGTGTTTACTATCAATGGGTAGTTGTACAAAGCGGTGAAAATTCAATAAGTTAGGACATTAAGAGGACAATGCCTCTTGATCAGTGTCACTCTTTCCATTCATGCTCTCCCATTTCCCTTTCATGTCTACCCCCAAATTGTGCAATACAAAGTTTACAAAATGTATGTTGAATACAATGACTGCATTTTCCCACTCTTCCTCCCTCTATTCATGTGCAAATACTTTTAAACCTTGACCAATGACATATGATGCAGGGAAAGAAGATGTATTTGTTGGACTACCTACTAAAAACAGTGCTGCAGGCAACTTGATCTAATGGTAAATGCTGAAATCAAACACTTGATTAGGTAGCTGAAGTAAAGACAGATTAAACTTGTGAGACCATGCTTCAAAGTCAGGGTAAAGTTCTCCTCTAGAACGAATATCCGAGCTGCTGTTGAGTTTTATTGTTATTTTGAAGACAGCTGAGAGTCTGGCTTGAGTAATTAAAATGCTAATTGGAAATTCACCATTCATCAGTGGAAATCACAGTGAGTCAATTTGCTTTTCTTTCTTTTTTATTTTTTTATAAAGTATTTTCTCAGATGATGGCAGATGTTGAGGGTGTGAATTCATTGTGTGCCTTAGATGTAGAGAAATCTTCTATTCAAGCTGGATTTCCCCCACCCCCTCTGTATTTTTGTTGATTTTCTACTTAAATTAGCCTTCCCTAATGAGACGAAGATTCGATGGCTATATCTGTAATTTACTGGCTGTGAAATTAGTTAGTCTGGATAATTCATCCCATGGGTGTGACAAGGGAGAGATCACAGAGTTAACTACCAGGTGAGAATGAAGAATATAAGAAACAGCTCTTCTGGTATTATAGCCTTATCATTTCTATGTGGATGCTAAGAGAGATTGTGTATGACAAGACTAGCCTCTAGAGGCATTGGAGTTCAGTAGAGTCAGGCTTGGCACTTCACATTGATGACCTCCAGGTACCAGTATTTGGTGCATAGTAGCTGTAGTGACATTTCCATGCTGATTAAACAATAAAATCCAGCTTAAAGAAAGGGGATGATAAGCAATGAAGGAATATGCTATTTAAGTGATTAGACATTACTTTGAAAAGTAAGTAGGAGCGGATTTAACTTCCTTGAGTTATTATGGGAACTCCTTCACTTGACCCTCAAGTATAAAATTTGGGGAATTAGATTAAAGCGCTCAAAGTAAAACTTCATGTTCAAGAAGTTAAAGATAAAATTTTGTATATAAAGGAATACATGAATGTTAATGTTACCTATATATCTACGATGGAGCTTATAATTTTATGCCTCACAAGTGTTTAAGTAAAATAAAATGACATATTTCTGTCAATTTTAGTTGGCTACATTATTAAAGAACATCATTTCCTAATAATACTATCTATAAATAGTGATTTTTTTGTATCACAAATTTAAAGTGTGCATTGTACAATAGTTATATAATCAACTGACAAGTCTCAATAGTGTTCTTAATTTAATGCAAGTCTGGTACAAATGATGCATCCGTGTTCCTCAACAAATGTTTGTGGGGGGAAAAAAACTGGATGCAAATGCAAAAAAGACCATAAATAAGAATAGAAATTGGATAAGAAGAACTAATAAAAGTAACTAACTTTGTTTGCTTACATTATAAGTCAAATCAGAAAAGTGTTGGCAATCTTAGAAACTATACAATTTACCAGTAGGTGCCAGAAGCTAAAAATTATGTTGGCGACATGAAATTAATCCCTAATAACTAAGTGAGAACTTTCAGATTAGTATAGTATTCATTAGCAGCAGTATAGAAGAATTCAAAGTCATGAAGATGCACAGGGAAATGTTTTATTCCGTTATTTATTAATTTATTTAATTATTTATTCATGCTCCTCTCTTTTTAGAGCTTTTGGATTTCAGTACAATTCTGTCAAAAAATAGGTGAACATGACCTAAAGGAATAGAGACACAAATGACCACTTACTGTAGGGAACACAGCCTTTACAAAAAATGGCTTAGAAGTATTACTAAATAATGGACTTCCACAGCCTTCCACAGTCAATATTTTAATGAAAGAGTATAACAAAATTGAAATCCCAGTGAGAAAATTTGGTTTCAAGTGTTGTAACATTTAAATATTCAGTATTCAGGTTTGAATCATAACAATGAAATCAGAGAGCATGTAAAAATATTCTCAGTAAAGGATAGCATGTTTAACAAAATGAAATAAATTGACAAGAAACAGTGCTGAAAATCTTAATCACAAGACTTATGAAAGACATAAAAAACTATCATATAATGCATGAACAGAATGAAAATATCGTGAATGGGATAGAAATGATAGAAAGGAACAAAATAAAAATTCTGAGCCTGAAAACTGAGAAAGAAAATCCTGAGCACAAAAAATATCAATTTATTGTTCAACTATAGATTCAAGTAGGAAGGAAATAAATTTTACATAGAAAACTTAAATGATTGAAACTGGAGAAATAGAAATAAAATGAATAAAGAAAAGCAATCAAAATGTAGGAGCTGGGAGAAAATCTCAAGTAGACACACATGAGCATTATGTGAATACCAGGTGAGAGAGAGCAAAGGAAGAAAACATAGCTTGGTAAAATAATGGCCAAAACATTTCCAAAATTTATGCACTACAAGAATCTACAAATCCAAGAAATTGGGTATACTGAAGAACCATATCAAGGTACATTATAATGTACTCATCAAATGTCAGATGCAGAAAAATAGTCTTGAAAGCACTGGAGACAGGTATATCACCACACATAAGAGTTCCTCAATAAAATGAACAGTTGTGATCCCATCAGAATCCATGGTGTCTTCAAGACAGTGTAACAACTTTAGAGTGTTGTAAGACAAAATAAAACCAACCTAAAAATATCCTACTGTAAAAATTATCTTTAAATACTGAGAAATTTCAAAATAATTCCACACAAATAAAAGCTGAGGAAGTATATTACTACTAGAAAGGTTCCATAGTGTATGCTAACGAGAGTCTTTTCGGTGGAAATAAAGAACAGTAAAGAAGCTGGTTGCTAGTGACTCACACCTATAATCCTAGTTACTCAGAAAGCTGTTATCAGAGGACCAAGGTTCAAAGCCAGCTCTGAGATGTGAGATTTTTCTCTCCAATTAACCACCAAAACATTATAAGTGGAGCTGTGGATCAAGTGGTAGAGAACCAGCATTAAATGAAAGATCTAAGGGAGAAAGTCCAAGACAAATGTGCACAAACTGCAAATCTCTGATGTTTAGTGCACCAGTTTTTCAACAACTGAGACCCAGAATGAGTTTACAATACTGAGCCATTCCTAGGAGTAATCATGTAACAACCTGGTTACAGGCTGAGGGCACTGGAATCCTTCCATCATGGAAAGAGAAATAATATAATACTTACTATTGATTTTAAATTTGTCCCCCTTGACAGGTGCTGCTTCTGCTAAAATTATCCCCATGGATTACACAGTGTTGTATCCATTATTATTCCATGCAGCATTTCTTCCAATCAAGGCATTCAATGCACAGCAAAAGAAGTATAATCTTGAGCCCATATTCATGGAATTCGTACACTTACCATGTTCCCCACCATCTTGAAGCAGCCATTTTGATAGAAAGGCAAAATGTCTTTCTGTTTCATCAGTGTATAGCAGCAGCTATGTAGTATTGAAGGATTAAAATTTTGAGGCAGTGACCACTTGTTGCTTGTTTCTAGCAGAGCAACACATGGTGGTAATCCAAACACCTGCAAATCTGTAGCTCGGGGCTCTCCTCCTAGGCTCCACTGTGCCGGAGTGTAGGACAAGGCCCCAGCTGCAGCCCCTTTAATTAAAACCTTAAAACAGCTGTAGAGTCTGACTTTCTGTGGTCTTCTTGGTGGGGGTCCTGCAACCTAGGCACAACAGTATCACCTTGCAGATCTGTGGTGGTATTCCTTGGGTCTATGGCTGGATGTGCTATGTTTCAGTGTCCAAAACATGATACCAATTCTTCTGTAGCCAAAATTCACAGGAATCAAGAAGAAATTGAAACATAAATGAGTGAATCTGGCAGAATAGAAATAAAATGAATAAAGAAAAGCAATAAAAATGTAGGAGCTGAGAGACATTCTCAGACTAGAACCCAGTATAACTCTTTGCTGCCTTTATGCTACAAGGGCCTAGAGATTGTAGCTACAAAAGATGGAATGCTTTTACCAGAAAGCAGGATGATTTTGCCCATCCATTTGGATTGGTTATGAATATGATCAACAATAATAACAGATGCTGGTAAGAATGTGGCCAAAAGGGGACCCTATTCAGTGTTGGTAACAATGTAAACTTGTTCACTAACTCTGGAAAGTAGTATGGAGATTCCACCAAAAAACAAACATAGACCTACCCTATTACTTAACAACTCCATTCCTGGCATTTATCCAAAAGATCACAAACCAGGTTATAATAAAGCTACTAGCACAGTCAGATATTCGTTGCAGCCACATTCACCATAACTAGGGTATAGAATCAGCCCAGATGCCCCTCAATGGAAGAATGGATCAAGAAAATGTAGTATATATACACAGTGGAATTTTACTCATCCATTAGAATGTATGATATTGCATTATCTGTAAATAAATGGAAATAGTTGGAAAAAATTATATTAACTGAAGTAAGTCAGGCCTAGAAAAACAAGGTTTTCATGGTTTCCCTCACAGATCCAACGTTAAACACATTGGATAGTATGCAATAGTTACAAATTATTGGTTAAAGTATTGTAGATTCATGGGAGAACTCAAAAAATGTAATTCCCTAGAAAGATAAAGTCAACGCCCAGAAAAATATTCACCAGGAAGCAGGTACTTACAAAAGTTAAATAGGGATACAGGTGGACCCATTGCAACAATAAGATGTACAAGTCGTTATGTCAAAATATGAACTTTACAACTTTGGCAGGAGGCAGGGGGAGGGGGGGAAGGGAAGGGATTGGAAGGGATGGGATGGGGAAACAAAGGAGGAGGCAACAATGCTTGATGAGAAATGTACTCATTACCTTGCCCATGTAATTGTACGATATTTTCACAATAAAAAAAGAGATGGGGTGGGCTTCTTTAGGGGAGAGGAGTAGATGAATAAAGAGGAGAAGTGGAAAATAATGCAGTCAAGAATTCAGTGTTATATCCTATAAAATTAAGAGAAGTAAGAGCAGTGAGCCAAGAGGGATGAGTGAAAGTGTTGAAGGCTGATCAAGATGCACTCTTAAACTGCTTTAGTAAATGTCAACTCCTTTGTACAACTACTTAAAGATAAATAATTTTTTAAGAAATTGGTTATCTACTTGGCCTCCTTCCTTAAGATGGAAATAAGAAAGAATATGTCTGTAAAATAATTCTTTAGACTCTTCCACACTGTAAACATGCATGTGAATAAGATCAATGGAAAACTAAAATCATCCATCCAGGAAGTACTTTTAGTTTCCCAGAACTTTCAACAACTAAGGTTTAGGTATATCTCAGATACTTGCTGAAGACAGGATGAATGATGATAAGAGTTATAAATAAGAACTAGGACCATGTGGCCAATTATATAAATGTGAATTTTAATGGCTATACATATTCTTTAATTTTGTTATGAGCACCTTCATATGAAAAGGAAGAAATATTCATAACTGTGAAATATTCATATCATAATAGTCACATGGTTTTGTGATATATATACAATGTGCATTTTATTTTCTTATGTAACCTATGCATTGACACTGGTATTTAAATATTGCCTATTGTAGCTCATAGTGTTTAGCATCAGTTATATAAGGAAGACAATTTAATGTCAATGAAGGATTTACTTTTGTCTCTCCCACTTAGGGAAGGGGTTATTGAATATTTGGTTATAGGTAACAGTTGTATCACATTAGGTGAAACTATGATCTCATAATGTCGTTATCTTGACATTAAATATAACTTACAGAGATGAATATAGGAGTTAAGTTGAAAAGATAATACTAGGCACAACTTAAGTGGGCCCCAGAGTGTATAGATATTGTCCATTTTGTTGGTAATGTTTTCCTCTGAGTTTCCCATTTAAATTGAATGACTGAAGGAAACAGAATTTCTAAGGAAAGCACAAATGCACTTCCACAGTAAAGAATACCCCCTTTGAGGTAGAACGTTAATTTACTCCTGCTTTTGGATTCAAGTAGAAACAGGCTCTTCTTGGGTCTCAGAGTTACCATTTGCATTGGCACTATGGCATCAGCTTTTTTTTTTTTTCCAAACAAAGATATTCCCTGGCCTCACAGCCTTGTTCTCCTTTTTATTCTTTCTAATCAAATTTACAATTAATTAGTTTCTATGCCCCATAGAAAAGATTTTTATCCCAACAGTAGTTGGGATAAAAGATTTAGACAGAAAATAAAAAAGAATGCATATTTATGTTTTCAAACATTCTGATTTGTATTTTAAATTCCCTTGAATTTTAGGCCTTAGAAGCCATCCAATTTCCTTCTTGACCTATACATATACAAGTCTAACAATATAGACAACTTGAATGCTATCATATAATTGAATGATTTAACTTTAGAATTATTCCTGGAAATATTTCAGGTAAAATGCGATCACTCTTTTAATGAGTTACATCGGTGCTGCTGGAATGTGGGCGAACTCAAGAAAAGAGGACAGCATAGGAATTGCTATCAGATATTATAAATTTTCCCACAAATTCCATATAGAAGTATGTACATGTTTCATGTCTTTTATAAACATTAATTATAAAATTAATGGCTTTAACCCATTCAACAATTAAAAGCCAAATCGTGTATATAGGCTTGTACTGAGGAATATAGAGAAGAAAGCAATGCCTTTTTTTGGGGGGGATGGAGATCTAAAACATAGATCCTCTTAATGGGGAAAGTTCTAGATAGTATTGTCCTAACACATTCAAGTGCTAGAACTGTAAAGAAGTAACTTAAGATTCACTTTAATTTTGAGACTAGAATTTTGTAATGCAAGATTTATTGAGATATAAAAATGTTTAAGAAGGGACAAGTTAAGATAAAGGACATATTTTATGTGAGACAAAGGTATACAAATATAGACTATATTAGAGGGACAAAAGTACTTTCATAATGTATTCATGAAAATGTGTTCTGGATGAGCACAATGATGATGTTAAAAGGACTGAGCATTTCCTTTATCCACATAGTATGATTTACATTTTGTTTATCTAATTTAAATTAATTTTCATTTCAACTCTCAATACATGTTCAATTATTGTCTCAAGCCTTAGCAATTAAGAAAAATGTGAAAATTCAGATATGACCAACACATAGAGTCCATGTAGGGGGAAAATCGTTAAGATTAGTTTCTGGATATTTTTACCCAGAATATGTGTGCATGTGTGTGTGTGTGTGTGTGTGTGTGTGTGCACGTGCATGCGTGCAAGTGCGCATGTGCACATGTTCATGCCAATACTGGGAATTAAATTCAGAGACTTTCCTTCCTGCTTATTTTTTACCCACAAGGCACGCTACCTTTTGAATCACGCTTCCCCTACCCTGAAAATGCATTCAAAATAACATTTTGAAACTTCTCTCAAAAATCTATACAGTTTCTGGAAAGGAGCCATATAAAGTGTGAACAGTCAGAGAACATGAGTCAAATTAATGGAATAAGGCATTGCATTGGCACTCTTATCCTAATTGGCATTTATGTTTTTGTATAAGGTACACTGTAATGTTTTGATTCATGTATAAATTATGGAATAAAGAAATAAGTCCAAATTAACTATCACTTCAGTAACTTACTTTTGGTGATGCAAACATTGAAAATATATTCTTGCCCAATCCAATTTCAAAGCTTAAATGATAAGCCATCATCATCTGCATGCTGTACAATAGATCTTGAAAGCTCTCCCTTCCATCCAACCGCATTTTTCACATTATTCAATGTTATTCTCTTCACCTCATAAAAAATAGTGTAAGAAATCTTTAAGCCATAAATATATGAGAAGATATAAGAGCAATGTACAATGCTTCTCTGAAATGGTATGGTGAGTATAAATTTGGTAAGACTGTGACAAAGAATTCATTACTACAGACTCCTCTGCTCTATATCTCTACTGAAGTCAGAGACCTACTCAATGCTCAAGGAGCTGATTTTTTAAATGAAGGCATTAATGCAATATCATTAGCATAAAGGGTTTATTGTAATCAATAACATGATGAAGATAAAATATTTATTATTTAATAAATATTAACTTTTTACCACTACCATTATTCTATTTTAAAGAATGAAATCAGAACCAAGCTATAAGGATTTGACTGCTGCTACAAAATCTACTGTAGCATCTTTTAGTTAATCATTGGAGAAACCAAAACAAAACCAAATTTGAGCATCATGAGAGCTAAATTAGTTCCAGTTCACATTTGGACAGAAACAAATAGAACATGTAGAACAACTGTTACTAAACCAAAGACTACATATTTAGGAAAATGACATATTCACGTATCAAACAAGCCAATATTCAAAGTCAACAAGTTCTACCTCATTGTTTACTACTAAAATAACCTCTTAAATTGCATATTCCTGCTTGCATACTTCTGCAAAAGATTACTTATACATGCTTGAGTATTTCCTTGATGAAGGATTCCTTTTCTCTTGGAACCACAGAAGTCTGTCATGGATAATTGTGAATGCCAGAAAAAGTCATGCATGTATTAAACCAAAACATACCCTTTGAACTAGTCACCCTTAGCTTAGTTCTGTATCTCAGAACTGTACAAGACAAGATAGAGCTAGACTTGAATGATAAGAAAGCACAGAAAAGAAATGAATACTCTTGTTTACTCATGTTTACTTGAACTGACAGAAGAGGAATTTTGTATTCCTTTCTTTCTCTTCTCACCTCTTCTTTCTCTTGCTATTCCTTTACCACCTGGATATTTGTGAAGAAAAAATTTCTTATGCCATGTAGGTTATATGCTACTACATGTAGTCCTAAGTTATTAGTTTGGAAAAATACCACATTTTCCTTCAAAATTGTAAAGATCTGTCCAAGGTTGAAACAGCTGACTGACACTAAAACACAATCCAATGGTTATACAATCATGGCACATTTCAAGTTTGAGACTTGTTTATTTCTTACCTTGATTTTATGTAATAAGACCACATTTAAGATTACTCAACAGGAGGGAATCTGTTGATTTTGTGAATTTCATTGCCAGAAGAATATGTATCTATTTTTCATTTGTCTCAAAAACAGCAAGCATACAAAATGACTTTTCTTCCCCTCTTTGTCATTATCTTCAATTGTACACATAGTTCCCCTTTTCCACTCTAAATTCAAGGCATGACTCTGCCTTGTACCTTTGGAAGGAGAAAGTTAAAGAATGCAGTGGAGCAATGAAGCAGAGACTCTGGAGCCGGCTTGAATGGTCTGCTCACCGGGGACTAGCAGGAAGATTTGGGGCAAGGGAAAAGTGGGTCTTTTTAAAGGAGACAACTTATTAAAAATTCTATCAGCAGGATACCTAAGGAGCTTCACTCTAGGGTAAAATGGAGAACTCACTTATGGAAGTCAATTCAACTTCATTTCTGATCCCGGTGGAGGCAGATGGAAGAAAGAGCTGGGTAAGATTTATAATGAAAAAAAAATCAGGTGGGGCAATGGTTGAAATCAAGAGGAACAAGTTATCATCTTACCTGTTATTCTGAAATATCAAAATGACCTTGGACAAGCTACTCATCCTTTCTGAATCTCATTTCTCTTTCTCTGCATATTAAGTGACTGCACTATTTTTCAAATGCCAGCTCTCACGTTTGATGTTTCCTGATTCTAGACTCCCTTAGTGGTAATACATGTGAAGAACTACTGAAGGCATAGAATAGGATCTCTCTGTTTTATGGCCAACTTTTGGAAAGCATTCCAGATGTATTTGGGACATGCCACGCTTCCAATTACCTGAGTGCAGAGATGCATGATGCTGCCTTTAGTCACTGACTGACATTAATCATGTCAGCTCCTGTTTCTACAAGAATGACTGCTTTAATGGGAAACTCCAGCCACTGTCAACATGCCAGGGGGTGTGAAGAAGGAAGGGCAGATGAATGGGAAGTTGTTATTAAAAGAGAAATGATGGATGAGGTGATTGTGCTCCTGTGAACTGAGAAGGGCTGGGTTTGGAGCATGGCTTCAAGTAGCCCATTGTCTCTGGAGCATATTTCAAAATGTGCAGCAGTGAATTGAAATTCCTATATATTATGTACCTCCTATATATATATATATATATATATATATATATATAGGAGGTACATAATATATAGGAATGATATATATATATATATATATATATATCATTCCATAAGATAGATGCTAGATAGCACCAAAGTTAAGAATGTTGCCTGTGTACTCAGCCTGGTTTTCAAAGTTGTCTTGCTTATTTTCAAACTATGTGAATGGCTGAAAATCTAACTATTGGGGAAAATAGTAAATTTGGTGAGGATGTTCTGGATGATTCAATCCCAGATGCTTACAAAGGATTATTTTGTGGCTTGGCACATGCTAAATCTTTCTAAAATGGGGTCTTGTCACTATCCTTTCATCTTACATTTTATTTTTCTTTATGATTTTGACTATCATTTTTTTTCATTTAATCCTTGCAAAATTCTGCAGTATAGGGTAGGAATTATTTTCAGATTGCTGACATGGAAATCTTATTTCCAGAAAGTATTTAGAGTCAGATAAGTTCTAACATTGAAGCCAGAACAAACATTGTTGATTTGCAGGCCATCAAGTGAGTGTGTATGTGTGTGTGTGTGTGTGTATGTGCATATATATATATATATATATATGTATATACATATATATATATATATATATGCTAAGTTTCCACGGTCAGTTTGCTTTGTGCTTTTCTATAGACTCAAAACTATGCAGTGAGATATGGCTTGAAAGGAAAGTGATTTACTAGTGCTAGATGACTAATTCGGATCAGAACTAGAGGTACAAATATCTTGAACACTCTGTGTAAAGTTGTTTTTCCTGTGTAGAGTAGTACTTTAATTCTATAAATATTTTGTAGTATGGAGGACAATATAAGAAAAATGTAAAAGCTGTACTAGAAGTTGATGTCCTTGTGAGGTTCAAATAATGCAACCAAATCACATATCCAGTACCTCCGATAGTGATTTTCAAAGTTACTTTTTCCATAAAATTATTTAATAAGCAAGAAATATTAAAATAATCCTATGTAATATCCCATCAGACCAGAGAATATCATTGCTTTTACCATGAACCAAGAAACCATGCACTGATATGAGATCATATTCTATATGTTTACCAATTTTGTCTTAAACATTTCCTTTGTTGGCGGTGGTGGTGGTCATGAGGCTTGAATTCTGGGCCTAGGTGCTGCCCCTGAGCTCTTCAGTTCAAGGCGAGTGCTCTACCACTTGAGCCACGGTACCACTTCTGGTTTTCTGGTGGTTAATTGGAGATAAGAGTCTCACAGACTTTCTTGCCTGGGCTGGCTTCAAACCATGATTCTCAGATCACATCCCCCTGAGTAGCTAGGATTACAGGCATGAACCACTTTCCATTTTGAATTCTCGTTTTTGTATTTATAAACATCTTTACTCCTACTCAGTGGTATTGTGAGGGTTTAATCATGTAATTGAAGCTAATCGCCTTTACTCCTTAAACAGTAGCTTCAGAAAAGGAAGGTATGATTTATACTCAAATTTGAATTTGGAGGTTTGATTTGAAATTTTCAAGTGTGTATTTTTATATGTATAGAAAAAAATCAGTATTGAAATAGTTAAGTAAAACTCAATTTGATCAAACATGTTGTTCTTTCATTACTAATTTTACACTTTTAAGTATTTTCCTGGTAATCTGACTAAATTCCAGGGCAAATTTCTGGTGTGCTCTTTACAATATGTATCTAGGGTAGAAAAGAAGAGGATGCTTTACAATTCCTGTGCTGTACATGATATTGAACATATGTTCTTATTATCTGTGTATTTCCAAAGGCAAAATGTTAACCTTCAACAGACATTGCCCCAGGGGATATATAACTTTGATGCAGACTTTGCATAAGCTAAAGAGCTTTTCACATCAATTATCATTGTCAGTTAATTTTTGTTCATCATTTATTAAGTCACTGGAATGTAAGAATATTTGCACAGATATCTTGATATGACAGTGCTGTCCAATACAACTTTCACTAATAATGAAAGCTTTTTGGTGCCGGCTTATACCGAAAATACTCTATGACTGAAGTTCTTAAATTTTCGGTTTCATTTTTTAAATTTTATTTTATTGCAAAGATGTTGTATGGACAGATTACAGTTAGTTGTCTTAACTTTAAATTGCTACACGAGAACCTCAAAATTGTACTCAACAGCACAAGCAACAAGTAAATTATATTTTTCTCAGAGGTGAATTTTCTTTGCATTAAATTTATTTGGAATAAATATATAAAGACACAAAATATACATACAAATGGGATAGAAAGTAACTCTTCGAGTCTAGTCTCGATCCTGCCAGTGTGTGTTTGTGTTTCTGTATATATGAGTGTATAGATATTGCACTGTCTACTCTCGGCAATGTAAGCTAAGTCTCCCTATTCATAGGCTAAAACTGTAACTAAATTTAGGACTGAAAATGCACAGAATTGGATTGTCCAATCCTATCTGTGCTAATACCAGACATCATTAATAAATCATCACATTTTCTCCACCATTTCAGATGTGACATTAATATCACCACACACATTATGTTCCCCCCAAACAATTACTTGCAATTTGAGTACAATTGATGTATGAGAAATAGATTGTGTTTATTTTTGTAATAGACTATTTCCACAGTCCCCTCTAATAATTTGGAGGCTAACTCCAAATTGTTTGACAGAGCCCAAATTTTCTGGCATATTAAAATGAATAGAATAGGATATGAGTGTTCTTGAAATTAAGAAAAATATAATTAATTATGATCCAACAATCTATGAATTTATCCAAATTGTTTCAAAATTATTTACCCGTCATATGATGAGAATAAGCATAAAGATAAAATTAGAGTACTAGATTAAAACTAAGTACTAGTCTCATCTCTTTTAGTTATTAACTGTTTGAAATTAGCAAGTACTAAAAGTATTTGAGCATTATCCATGTATAAATATGGAGAACTATATAATCTATTATATTAATTTATCTTGAAATGCATTCATAGATAATTAAGGAAAAGCACTATTAGTATTTCAGTGGTAAAATGTTGGTTTTACTTTACCAGTACACAACAAGTATTTATTTTTACTTTTCACTGTATTATTTGTAAAGAGTAGTCGAAACAAAGAGGATTATCTTTAATGATTATGCACACATACACAAACACACAGAGACACACATGCACACACAGAAACACATACACGGCTTAAGTACTTTCTTTGGAGCCTTCACATTAAGATCAGTTGATAGTTGCAGAATCCAAAATGCTATGAATAAAAGAAAACCTGGGGCTTGTGTTTCCTAGAAAGTGGATTATGAGATGGAAATTATCATGGTTGGGGGTTATCAGAATGTGTTCTTAGATTTGTTAACAATGAAAATAAAAACAGAAATTGTGTTGGGACCAAGTGGAAGGAAAAGACAGTTATTGTTCTGTCCTAAACAAATGTCTTGTGAACACTGAGGGTGGATCTGAAGATAATATTATCATCCTTTCTTGACTGAACTATATCCTGAGTTCAATCAAGAGGACTTACCCTCTGCATTTCCGAAAGTTAAACATCCATTAGACCTTAGCCATTCCAGGAAAAAGAAATGAATTCATTACTTGACTTATGCAACCTGTAATCCCTTTGTACATCACCTTTCCAATCACAACACACACACATATTTACACTAAAACTAAAAGAAATCATCAAAGCGGAAAAAAGGCAAATATCTTCAATTGAGGTCACTCTTAAAGTAGGCTAGTAGCTGAGAGCTTTTGTTTATCAATATTTTAATGCTTGTTGAATAACATTTTTACTTCTTAAAAGAATGGATCTGAACAGTTCTTCATAGCATCTGTCAAATTACTCGTTCATCGCTCTTGTTTTTAAATATGCAAATCGGTAGGCATAATTGCCTACCAGTAAACTGGTAATTCTAGGCATACTAGAGTCAGAATCCAAGACTTCATTCTCCCAAGTAAATGCTTGCCTATCAGCCCAACTTTATTAACCTCACTCTATGTGATAATCAAAGTCAACACTAATTCAGTCCATGTGTGCTGAATCTTCAGAGTTGATTGTACACTTAGCATGGTTAATTAATCACAACGCCGTACAATTAGGTAGACCGGATGACAGGACGGAGCTGACTGGGCTTCCTGCCCACTACTTGTCACTTCATCTCCTTAGTTCTTATTGACTCTGTAGTTCATTTTTCTTTAGTACTTATTCCTAATGGTGTCCTTAACTCCATAACCACCAATCCTTCTTATTCCGTTTCTTCTGCAACCACAGCACAAAATGGAAACAATAAATACAGTAACTGATGAATTGTGTTAGCCTCATGCAAACAGGCAAAAAAAATCTTCTTTAGAAGCTGTCTCATCCATAATGGATGAAAACATAAGGGCATATTTTTACAACCTTAGCACTATTGGGGTCTAGAAAACTCTGTTCTCTCCAGTGGAAAGCAGTTGTTTTTTGTGTTAAGAAGTTTATCAGCCTTCCTGATATCAAACAACTGGATAAAATAAAAATTCCTTCCAGTTATCACTGTAAACTAGTGTCTTTACATATAGATAAATGTCCTCTGATTTTAAAAAAATTCACCTGGTCAGGAACTAGTATTATAGAGACCATCAGAATGAATCTTCTGTTTACTGTTACAGAGTAAACCCTTCTGCCCTGTTTTTCCATGTTCTCTACTCCATTCCTTCCTTCCACCTTTGCCTCCTCCAAATAGTTTCTCCTCTACTAAAAATGGTCTTAGGAATTATTTTAATATATAATGCTATCGCAGTAACCATTTCATGAGCCAGGTAAGGAGTATAGGATTATTTTTATAGAAAAATGATAGGTATGCTTGAAACATCCTCTATCCTCTTTCAACATTTAAATTGTCTTCATTAAAGTTCAACCTTATCATGAATATGTTTCAAGATACTTACAGATATTTTCTATAATTCACCATGTATGTGTTATTACAGATAACACTAATATATTTATTTATACATATTTATTAATTGCAATATCATGTGATATATTACATATATACAGAAAACACCATATATGGCATCAAATGCATATACACTATGTGCATATGTGCATATATGTGCATGTATGTATACACATATGTATATATAATGCATATGTATACACATACACATATATGATATCATCCAGCAATGATAGAATTTCCCTAAGACATGATATCGAGTTAAGAATTGGCAAAAGAAAGGAATGTGCACCTTCAGTTAATTGTACAGTGTAAACTGCTCACTGAAATTATGAAACTCATTCAGGGTCAATTAAAATTATTTGTTTCGTTGTTTGTATGTGTGTTTGGGGGCCTGAATTCACTATATCATGTACTTGTTTACTTGCTTGGCTTTGTTTTCCTGTGTTGTTTGTCTCACAGCTGTACTTGACCACTTGAGACATTGAGACATGTCTCCAGTTCTAGTGTTTTCTAGTCATTTGGATATAAGAACCATTAGAATGATAGACATAAGCCACCAGGGACTGCTTAAAATTCCTTAAACTTTTGGCATGATAATGCAATCCTAAAATATGCCTGAGGGATGCTGTTTTTAACTCAGTGTTAACATGCATATAACTTTTGCAACTTAGGGAGTCTTTAACCTGGATGTATACTTGTACAATATATATCAGAAATCAAAATGCAGGCTATTTCTAACAACCTATTGAGTTCTTTGGGATCTTTTCTTGCTTATTGCATTAATGTTCCAAAGATGCCTGAAATTCAGTGACATGTACAATACAGATATTATTCCCACCAGACAGTCTTCCCTGGTCTCTCACTAGGAGAAGAAAAAGGAATTGGTAGAACTCCTATTTCAGATTTTAGGGAAATAGATCCCCTTGACTTCTCTAGATTCAAGAGGCTGCCATGGTTCGTGGGTTGTGTCCTTCTTCTGCCATCTTCAAATCTCAATCTATTCCCTCACTCTGCTGTCACTTCTACCACCGCAAATGTTCCTCTAACAATCTCTTGCCTCTTTCCAATTATAAGAACCCTGGCCATTGTAGTGGGCACTGTCAATGAAATAAGCATGGTATCTTCATTTAAATGCCTGTTGGTTAGCAACTTCAATTCCCCCTTGCCATGTAACCTGTTGAGACATGCACAAATCTTGCAATTAGGATAGGAATGTATTAGGAAGATGGCTATGCTGCCTACCATAATATGTAATTACTTATCTTTGACTTCTAGCTTTATAAACTCATGTAGTCTTTAAATTTGTTACAAATGATATCTTACTCTATGTCTTTTGTTCGTCTCTGTCTTCTATCAATCTTTAGAGGGTCTTATTCATATTGTAATATTTCATTATTTTTATTGCTCTTTATTATTTCTTTACATATATATATATATATATATATATGTTTCACACTTCATTTATCCATCTTACTGTCAAAGCACATTTGGGCTGCTTACAGTTTTTTTTTTTTCAATCATGAATAGATCTGCAGATAACCTGTGGGATACTTAATATCCTTCATATCAGTTATATATCAATGAGTGGGAGAATTCCACTCATGATGAGACATTTGCTGTTTTATATTCTTGAGACATTTGCTTTTAACATGAGTATGGACTGGCATTCAGTTTCCCAAGGTGACTTTCACCATTTGACACTCCTACCACAAATCCAAGAGAGTTCCATTGGTTCTTCATCCTATCCTGTACTTTGTATTATTTCTCATTTTGAAATTAGACAGTATGAATTTTAAAAGGTATCTTTCTGATTACAAAGAGATATTGCATTGTACTTTAATTTGCATTTTCCTGAACATAAATGATGTTAAGTGTCTTATCTTGTTTATTGGCTTTTCTTGTTGTCATTTGTTTAGCTTTTTAGATTAGATTTTTTACTTCATTTTCATTTGTGCTTGTTATATAGCCTACATATGAATCTTTTATCAGAAATAGGTATTGCAAGTATTTACTTTCAATCTGTGGCTTTTTCCTTTTACATTTTTCAGTCATAAGTAGACATTTTTAAACTTGAAGGAAGCCATTTAAATAAGTGATTTTCATCTGCTTTTAAATATTTTTCCTATCCATGTCAATTTGAAAATTATCTTTCATGTTTCTAGAAAGCTAGTATCTTTCACATTAAGAAGGAATTATCTCTAAATGTATCACTTTTCATATTAATTCTTATATGTGATTTGAGGTGCAGGTAAAGGTTAATTTTTGTCCTATGGCTAAATGTTCAAATTGTTTCTATAAAAATGACCTTGTAAATTTGAATTAAATAATTATTTAATGAATACTTCATAAATAAATGACTCATCAGGGTATAGCATCAAGTGAATTAGTCTTTCTCTTAATCCAAGGTATAGTTTCTAATCCTTGAATGGTTTATAATTCTAATGCATTATTTTCCCTATTGATGCTATGAATTCAGACTCAATAAATTTATATTTGTGAAAAACATGTAAACATGATATGAAGTTGCTTTTTCTTTGTCTTTTCTTATATATCTAAATAGACACACTTTGTAATATACTATTAGGATGATATGAGCACTCTAATGATAAATAACGACAAGTAATAATATTACTGAACGTTCATTGCATGTAACAGACATGGGGTCTATGTCTTAGCAAAGATTCTCCTAGCACAAAAATATTGTATAAATTCACTAGGTTAATTAATTGTCATTCTCCCAATTTTAGAGGCATTTATCAATAATAGCTCTATTTTATGAGTAAATTATCAATTGAATTGGCATAAAACAACTTTATCAGTTTTAGGTTGTTAAGTGCTACAAATCATAGGTTTGGGACCTAATATGTGGATATTTCAGTTATAGGGAAAGAACCTTAATATGTATTTTTTAAACTTGATTTCAGTCTTCTATAGAGTCCCATTATGGTTAAGAGGGCTTTCAAGACTACACTCAAAAGCCTAAGAGTCATTCTGTTCTTCTTTCCCAATGGGAATTCATACATTGAAAAATAAGTGAAATTTCTAGCTTAGAAAGTCATAAAATGTCAGACACTCTTGGCTCATTTTTCTGTGTATTCCTAAAAATGGAAATCATAGGATAAATGAGAGAATCAGAGACTGTTTGTTGAAAGAATAAGTAAAAGACTGGAGGGTTCATGTTCCCTTGGATATTGATTATTATAGGGTTTTTACACATATTTTTCTGGACATCACGCTTCTAGAAGTTTTAATTTTTTCATTATTATGTATTTGTTATGTAGACAGTATCCACCAATCCTTTAAAGTTCATATAAGATCATGTTAAATATATACACTTTCTCAATTCTTACATCCATTCCATTACATTAGATACCATTATACACTTTAAAGAAAAAAAAACTGATTTTATAATTCAGTTTCTAAGCTTAAAAACATGACTAACTCTAAGACAAATTGCTAGTATGGAAGTAATTCTATGACTATATGGGAGAATTATCTTGTCCTCTTGGCTAATTTCTCAGTTCTTTTCCAATATTAATTTTCTGTTGTCATTTCTCTCTTCTAAGAATAAGTCCCTCTGCACTCTTGACAGGTTGGTACTAGGAACATGTTGGCATATTAGCATGAATTAACTTACCTCTACCTCATAAACCAATGTGTGAGTGACAGATCTTTCGATATACCTGGACAAGAGGGCTGCATCTGGTGTCCACCAGTTTATGTGAGTCTGTCGTACTCTATTTCCTTGCACTGCCAAATCTTCTTTTACCTTCCCCAGAGACTGAACATCAATTTAGCGAGCACATTCAAGACTGTCTTTGTTCTTCCTTTGAAAAACATCACTGGCATAACCTCAAACAAAATCTAAACATATTATTACACATTCTGATAAGATACTTTGGAGAGAAATCTTCAAAAGAGATAAACACATGAACACCTCGAGAAGTGCACTAGGCCTGCACTTGGAATGTGATAGGAATCCAAGCTCAGCCATTCTGTTGTCCTGGACTCTTGTATAAGTCCTGTTACCTTTCACCCTCTCAGATTTCAGATCTCTATAATAAGGCTAATGATCAAATAGGATAAATCATGTGATAGTACTAAAAAAACCTATATGAAGAAACAACGGTCATGAAAAGACAAGATACAATAGTGATATTTTGTTTAGTCTCTGCAATTGGTATCAATTTCTCTTCTAGGGTCCAAGAAAGTTCCCTTAATATCAAATTTGTATTCTTTTATTAATTCAATTAAAAATCAACTAGCAACATATCTGAAGTAAAATCACTCCTTGCCGAAAGTAATGCAATAAAGAGAAATTCTTTAATGTATAGCTATGCTATAAACAAAAGTAACCCCAAATAATACAAAGACAAAATATATGAATTGAAAAATAGTTTAATTATGAAAAATACACAAGTTTTCAAATCCTAATTTTTTTAGAAAATTGTGCATTTTTATTATGAAACCTGAGAAAATTCTGATAAACCGTAATAAAATTTTGCTAAAGTTCAACTGAAATATCATTCAATACTGAATGTATTATCATTAATAAGAATAATTAGAGAGGAACTGCCTCCTCTGAATGCCAAAATATTTCAGAGCTACAATAACATTAGATCACATATTATTTCTGCATCAGAATATGCATACAGAAAATATATTTTAAAAGAAAAAAGAAAACACTAGCATTTTGTGAGGTTAAGAAAAGAAAATTCTTACATTGGTAAATGAAAAACTGAATCTTGTTATTCAATAAATGGTGATGATTGAATTTTCCATTTGGATAGAAAAATTATCAGAATACACACACACACACACACACACACACACACACACACACACACACACTCAGCTAGTCTTAGAGCTTGAACTCATTGCCTAGACACTGTCCCTAGCTTCTTTGAGCTCAAGACTAGCACTCTACCATTTCAGCCACAGAGCCAATTCTGCCTTTTTCTGTGTAGTTTATTGGGAATAGGAGTCTCATTGACTTTTCTGCCCAGGCTAGCTTTAAACTGCGGTCCTTAGATCTCAGTCTCCTGAGTAGCTAGGATTGTAGGTGTGAGCTATTGGTGCCTAGCCAGAATATATTTTTATGTTGTTTATCATAACAAACATATTTTAGATATGTCATTGACAGGATTAGTTACTTGGATTTTATTTTACAATGAGTTCAAAAGAATCTTTAGGTCCAACTCATACCTAATCTACCAACCCTCATCAGACTTATATATAAACCCAATGGAGAATTAGGCAAGGCAACCAACCCCAGTATCATCCAGCATATTATGATGCAGTCATTTAAGCTGTTCCTGTTAAGGTGATGTACAGAAGAGGTACCATTTCCTAAGTCAGGTAATGAGTACATTTCTTTTGGGGCACTGTCACTACCCCCTCTGGTCTCTCCCCAGTTTTTCCATCCCATCCCTGCCACAAGTTGTATAGTACATTTTCAATATAGTGTCTACTGAGTACCACTGCTGCATTTTCACCTTTTATACATCCATTTTTTATCTCATCCCTGATTATTACAATTTCTTTGCTTATTTTTCTAATAGAATTGAAGGGACGCAGATGTGACATTTTATCATATAGGTTGATTTGAACTGGAGATAACAAGGAATTGGATTTTTAAGTTTTATTTCCTCACTCCTAACAGAACATAAACTTTCAAGGGTATGTCTCTTGTTTTTTCTCTGGGAAGGACACGTTAATTACCATGACCATAGACTCATAATCCTGGAGATGGCAATAGATTTAATAATCTTTATTAACCAGTCATGCTCTTTCACTGGTTTCTCATGTACTTTCTTTTTCTCTATTTGCTGTCCACCAAGACTAAAGACATTCTCTTGTCACTTCTCTAAAAACTAATTAGACTAGTGTACCCAAGGGTTAAGGACAAAGAATATTGAATAGTGTAGCATAGGAGTTCCTTAAAATGGTGAAAACTAGTGTATCCTAATGTATTGATCACTTATGTTACATATAAAGCATAAACTCAGAGTCATCATGATGTGTCAATGTTGGTTTATTGGTGTGATAAATGTAATATTTTGGTGGGTGACTATGATAACGATAGAAGTTATGTATGTGTAATGGTGGGGCTATGTAAGGCATCTCTACAACATTTCTTGATTATGTGCCAATCTAAAACTGCTCTAAATCATGTATTCTTTAAAAGTAGAACCCCACAAAACAAAGCATTTTTATGATGCAACATTTATTGTATATGATAGGAGATGAAAAACGATCCCATCAAGAACAAGAAAATGAGGCATAAAGGGGAAGATCAATAAACAGAAACAAATGTAGGGATTAATATACATGATTATATGGTCATATATGCATAGCTTTTGACCTTTTCTGCTTGTCTGGTAAGATTATCACTGATGTAAACTAGTTATTGCAAATAAGGAAAACCATGGGACCTATGTTTTTGTGGGTATGGCTTACTTCACTTAATATAATTTTTTCCTCGTCTTTCCATTTCCTAATCTAAGATGATGCTAAATGAAATGAACCCCAATATATGGACACAAGAGGTTTTTTTTTTATTTCTTTGCTGCTGTTGTTGTTGTTGTGTGTGTGTATGTTTGGTTTTTTTGTATGTTCTTCCCCCTATGGTATAACCCTTGTTTTCACTGTATTCGATTCTGATGCCCTGCATCTTATATATGCATTTTTCTAATTGGGGGAGGGGAAAGGAAATAACAAATTTTCTGAAACAAGGATACAGGTTGACCCACTGTAACAATGACACTGTGACACACACAAGACACTATGTTGAAAGTGAACTTTATAACAACTTTGGGTGGGGATGGGGAAGGAGAAGTTGGGGTGGGTGTGAGGAGAGAAAGGATAGTAGGGGAAAAGAAAAGGAGAAGGTAACAATGCTCAATCAGAAATGTACTCATTACCTTACTCATGTAACTGTAAACCCTCTGTACAGTATCTTTACATTAAAATATTTAAAAATATACATGATTAAATGAGCAAATAAGGATTTTTCCCTTCTTTTTTATTTCTAGCAATTTTTTATTGTGAAAATACCATATAGAGGAGTTACAATTACATGGGCAAGATAATGAGTACATTTCTTATCAAGCATTGTTCCCTCCTCCTTTGTTTCCCCTTCCCATCCCTTCCCATCTCCCCACCCCTGCTAACTACATAAGGATTTTAAAGGAGCTACTATAATTTAATTGACTGTACTCAAGCATTTAAAAGACAACACAGACAAAATAATGGGGGGGGGCTGAAAGGCATAAAAAGAGCCAAATGTAAAATCTAGCAACAGCTATATTAGGGAAAAATAGATCCACGGATGGTTGTAATAACATAAAATTTGTCTGGAAAAATGATACCAAAGTGATTTAATTACAGCATTCAGAGCTACCCACATGTATGCCTAGAACCTGAGCCTGTTGATGCTTCTCTAACAAAAACCCTGAGACTGAATAATCCTCAGGGTTCTGTAAGCTAAGACATCTAAGACCAAAGAAGACGAAGAGTTAGTTCTTGTGATGGCTACTCTTTGCTTTAGGAAGGAAGCTTGCTTTTGAATCTCCTAGAAGTATATAATGTTTTTGTCCTCATATTGTGAAAAGAAAAGGAAGAGAGCTAAATAGATCCTCTGTACCTCTTTAATTGGGTGATTGATTAACCATGTCTATGAAGCATGAGACACTTCTAATAATAATTTACCCAAAGCTCTGGGTCTAAATACTGCTGGAGTCAGTATTAAATTCCATGAATTTGGGAAGGGATGCATTATAAAGTAGAGAGGGAAAGAAGTTTGAAAAAAATCAACAGTGATAAAGTGATCTGGAGGACTATATGGATTAATCTATCAAACAATTTTTAAATGAGAGGAAAGTTACTTTTAAGATATCTTTATTAACTAGGACTGGAAATTCATAAATTTTCATTTGGAAAAACTGTAAACCAAATGATCCAAGATATTAAATACAACTAAAGAGCGATAAAGAGAAAATACTATAAATGACATATAAAATCAAAATATATATAGTATGCATATATATAGTGTGTGTGTTGTTTGTGTGTGAACACATCTTAGAGAGAGACAGTGAGAGAGACAGACACCAGAGTAGAGAGACAGAGAATTTCACTACCCAGTGAAGATAATTTTGAAAATAACAGTGAATTTTTTTTAAATAATGAAATCAGAGCATTTTATCAGCAGCTAACAAGATCTAAAAAAAGATTAAGGCATCTTTCTAGACAGAAGGAAAATAGCAAAATATGGTTCTTCAAGAAAAAATAAAGCGCTCTAGAAAGACCAAAAAAATCATAAATATTAACAACAAATAAGTGGGATTTTATGTCTTGATAATAAAAGTATCTTATATAAGACTATCTAGATGATAACAGTTGGAGAAAAACTGGAAAAAAGAATAGCAGTGTCATTAAAACTAAAAAAAAAAAAATCAAGAATGCCATAAAGGTAGTCAAAATCAAACAGCAACTGGACAGGATTCGTGTTTTAAAAAACCAAGACAAAAGAAAACAAAAAAAAGGTATTAGAACATTTTTAGATCCAAAAGAAAAATGATGTATTGTTTCAAAAGGACAATATCAATTATAATAGTTGACATTTCAACATTCAAAAACAAACTGAATGATAATGAAACATATCTTCACATTCTATCAGGAAAACAAACTATTTACTAGCAGCCCATAAATAACAAAGATGTACTTAAAATAAGGATGAATACATGTTTTTATATGAACAAAAGAATCTCTTGGCAAATGCACACACATGGAGTACTACAGTTTTTGAAATGTAAAAGATTATAAACTATGTACACATTTGGGTCTATAGGAAAATATAGGGCTAAACTAATATTACAAAGGACAAATGTTCAATTACATTATCTAATTTTTTCACATTAGGAAGCTGGAAAATCAAGTTAATCTGAAGGTATCTAGAAGACAGTAAATACTACACACAAAAGGGAAGAAAATAAAAGTAAAACCTGCAAACTACAAATCTATAAAATTCAAAGTTTATATATGAAAAAATGAATACAGCTGAAACATTGTAGCTTAATTTAAGTGCAAAAATAGAAACAATATGCTGATGTTTACATGATGAACTCTAGAGAATGGGCAAATCCTGAAAGTATTAAAAAGAAATAAAGGGAAGATATTATGGGGATCCTGAAAAATAAAAAATAACACTAGCAGAATTAAAGTTATTTCTTTTGCTGGTTATATATTAAAATATACAATTTGAATAAGAATTTAGTTAATATATGCCATAAAGAAAGTTGCAGGTATAAATGATTTTCTATTTACAATAATGATTATATGAGAAATAAAACTAGTATTAAATTATTCCCTAAAATAGAGTTGTTTATGGAATCACTTAACACAAAAATGAAATATTAGGTAATTAAATTAACTCAGGCTAATGTTCATCATGAAAATACCTGCAAAATATGTACTAAAATATTATCAAGCCTATTTAGAAAAAAATATAAAAAGTAGATAACTTATAACCAACTGTGTTGTTCCAATGAATATAAATTTGTCTCAGAGTTGAAAACATCAATTGATGTAATTTGTTCTGCTCAAATTTAAAAGGGGAAAAATAAAAATCAGTTAGATCCAGCAACATGCTTATCTCATCCGATACACACAAAAAAGCAAAATTTAAGCATAAACCATTATAGTCAATTGTCCATGTAGAAACAGAAAGCAAATTTCTGAGTGTGAAAGAAGGCATATGTTATATAGAAGAGCAAGTGTCATAATTAATGATGAAATATTGAACTCATATATCTTACAATTCCAACAAGTGAACAATATCAATTTTCAGTACTTCTATTTAAACTTGAACTAGAAAGCTATGAAGTGAATGAACACATGAAAAATAAAGAAAATGCCCAGTAACTAGGACAGAATACAAGTCATTTTAGACACAGAGGATACACTATCAGCACAGAAAGTTTGGAAGAACTTGTGAATAAATTCCTAAAGTTAATAAGTAAATAAAGCAGTTCTGTAGGCTACAACTGATATTTAAAAATATATATATATATATACATATATATACTACCAATAGTAATTGTAGAAATGCATTTTCGAATTTATAATTAGTATTAAATTTAGAATTTATAATTAGTATTAAAGTAAAAATAAAAGTGATTAAGAATAAATAATTAAAACCATATGACTTCTCCATGTAAAAACATAACTCTCTACAGAAAGAAATTAAGAACAACTTAATAAATCTTGATATGCAGCTAAATGAATAATCATTAAAGATTTAATGTTCTGGTATATATGACATAAATAGATTGATTTTTAAGGAATAAGAAATTAAGATTATTTTCCCCATAAAACTCTCTATAGCCTCCTTCTGAAAAGAAGTAATTTATTCTGCCATATTTAATATGTTAGAAAATAGTCAATGCCATATCAATCAAATTTCTAGAAGCTATTTATTATAAAGACAAGGATCTGAACTAATCAACACCATCTTAATAAAAACAGACTGGAGGACTTTCAGCATTCAGTAATTGATTTTAAGATTTACTCCAAATCTACAGTGATTGGCAAGAGGTATGTTTCTACTATGAATAAGAATATACATTATTAGTGCAGAGAGTAAACCTTTAACAAATCAATATCTATGTAGTCAAATGATTCTTTTTTCAGAAAATCTAGTCTCTTCAATAGCAGTATCAGAGCAATATTTAACAGTTGTCTTGAAATATATCCATTAAGAAAAATAAAAGACATTTCAACTCGCTTACTCCACACAAACAATCCATTTGAAATAAACCATACCTAACAATCAAGGCTAAACCTAGAAACTTCTAAAGGAATGCAAAGAGAATATTTTCACAATTTTGTAAAAACATACAATACTGAACATCAAATATATTAATTATTAAAAAGATGCATTAAATGTCATGAGGTTTTAAATTTTATGGTATTAAAAATCACTGAAAAATAAAAATGAAAGTGACAATCTAGGATTAAAAATTCTCTTGTAAAGCCTTGTGATTAAAATATGAAAAAGTATTCCTGCAACCTCAAGTATAAAAGATAAATAATATCCAATAAAATAGGCAAAGGACTTTCTCATTTGCCAAAAGGAAGTGAAAACATCTTCAACCACACCACTGAAATGTAACTACATGTCCTCTAGAGTGGCTAAAATCAAAATGGCTAGCCTTACCAAATGTGGGTAGAAATTTGGAATCACTGAACTTCTAATTCATGGTAGATGGGTGTATAGAATGACCTTAGCTAATTAGAAAACGATTGTGCACATTTTATAAACTAAAACATATACATATAAGTGATGCCTTAACATGGATCGTGAGAGATGAAACTATGTACCTAAAACTATTAGCATAAGAATATCCACAGAATGCTCAGGAGTATAGGACTCATAGCAATCCCAATGTGCACCAATACATTTGAGTTGTGATATGTTCATGGAGTGAAATGTTGTATAGCAACTCAACAGAACTATTGCTTCATGCCAGAAACATAGACAAATTTCAGGAACATCTTACTAAATTAGAAAATATGACCAATACCAAACAATCAATAATGCATGATATTTTGTGCTATGGAAATAAAGTACATGCAACACATTAGAAATCTATCCTGTGTTCTACATGTGAGGAAGCTCCATGTACAATCAATTTATAGGATGACAGATAGAAAAGGATTGTAGCTTGATTGCAGTCAGTGATAAGTAGGTAATATTTTTTGTCAAAATCCATTGCCTCACATAGTATATTAGTTCATTTTAGATAAAAATCTATGTCAACAATAAAAAGTGACAGAAATGCATTGATTCTTAAGGAATAAGAAACTAAGATCATATTATTCCCCATAAACCTCTCTATATAACCTCCTTCTGAAAAGAAGTAATTTATTCTGGCATAAGTTAGCAGGTTAGCAGATTTCCACGTGGGTCATCATTCCTAACTCCTCAAATTGTGGTATTACAGTAAAATGGATGAACCTGGGGAAAAAAGTATGCTAAGTGAAGTAGGTCAGGCACAGAGAGACAAAGGACACATATTATCTCTCATATGTGGACGCTAGAACTGATTTATAAATGTGCAAGTAGACACAGATGGGTTGTTCATGAGTGCACAGAACTGTATTAACACAAGCATGGTATTTACAAGGGAGAGCTCAAAAGGTGTAATTCCTCACCGTCCAACAACATAAATGCCAGGGAACTGATACTTGAAAGGTAGGGGTATCAATTTGGGTGGTAGACAAATGAAAAGAGGAAATGTGAGCAGAAGGCAGTTATCATAGTCAATGGATATCCCATGAAAGTAAAAAAATGGCAGGGAGGAATTGTGTTGGGAGGGATGAGGAGAATGAGGAAAAGGGTAACATTGCACTTATAAATTGATTTATTGAATAATAATTTGTACTATGAAAGATAGTAAACAATTTTAAAAATTATATTAAAAATGGTTACTTCTTAGTAGCTCTGGAAATTTTCTCAGAAAATTAATGTGTGATTTTTTTTCTTTATGAGAGATGAATGTGGAATTTTAGGAAAATTTCAGGAAAAAAAATTGTGTGTTGACTCTACAATGATCTCATCCAGATCTTCCCTGGTTCTTGGCCTAGAGTTTGGCAGGACTTGTTTGAATGTTCTTTACCTTTACTGGGACTTACATTTGCTGTTTGTGTAGATTTCCATTACAAGTTACTTAAATCCTTCTTACAAGTGAAAGGCATGAGACATGCTCACATGAACAGGTGATTTTATGAGCCAAAATGAATGATAAGTAGCCCATGACACTCTTGTAATGCTTACTGGGCTGTAAAAAAAAAAGGAAAAAAAAAAGAGGAAATGTCTGTCTCATTTAATTCTTATCCATGAAAAGGCAAGAATCATTCTAAAATAGTTTTGCTTTGTTATCTCCAAGGTCAATATTGGAGGTGAAAAAGCATTTCTCCCAGAAAGTTTAGTATTTGGGTCCCGGTTATCATTTTCATCAGTGCCTGTTATCGGAATGACTTCTTGAAATTAGCAATTTCCAACATGTGTCGCATTTATGTACCTCAGGGGAAGCTGTGAGCCATTGCTCTAGAGATTGATGCAGTAGCGTAGTTTCCTCATCTCTGGTTCTGGATTCAACTGAAGGAAGAATCCTTAGATAGTTCTCTCTCCCTGAACATGTGTCATGGCACTCAGTATCTGTCCCCAGATGAAACTGAAAGCATTTAAACTCACAATCATCCAAGCTAGGAAGCTTCAGGCTGATCACAGCCACATGTCTCCAACCGTGCTGACCATCCCTCCCCCCCCCCCACCAGTAGCACAGAAGCAGTACCTTTACCTTTAGGTGTATTTGCAAATGTACCTGAGAAGAAGGCTTATATTGGAAAGTGAGAGAGAATTCTGATATACTGTGAACTCCTGTGTAGTTGTTCGCTTTTAGCACCTCATCCTTCAAATAAGCTTTCTGAGAGGAAATGTGATAGATGGTGCCAATCTGACTCACCTGGTAGAGTGTCAAGAGAAAACATAATTTGAGCGTATCATGAGACAGATGTCACTCTGTAATAGAGCGAGGTAGAGATTGATTTGATTGCTTGAAGGATAAACGTAAACCAAGATCATTCTGTTAGATCAAGATGGTCCAAGCATCTATTGAGTTCCTTCCTCCAGAGGCAGTGACAGGTCACAATTGGGGGCAATCAAACGGACTTGGATTTACCTTCTGTTTCTGTCACCAGCATCTCCATAATGTATCTTCTCCTCTTTGAGTACCCATTTCCATGTTTTAAAAAAAAAAAAAAAAGGAGGATAAAGCCAGGAGCCAGTGGCTCACACCTGTAATCCTAGTTACTCAGGAGGCTGAGATCTGAGGATCGCAGTTCAAAGCCAGCTGGGAAAGGGAAATTCTAGTGAGACTCTAATCTCCAAATAACCACTCCAAAGCCGGAAGTGGCACTGTGACTCAAATGATAGCATGCAGGCTTGAGTACAGAGAGGCTCGGTAACTGCACCCAGACCCTGAGTTCCAGCCACACAACTGACAAAAAAAAAAGGTGGGGGAGGGGATAATGAATGAAAGGTGCTTATTCTAGCGGCCAGTATGTCTGTGTGTTAGAGACCCAGAGAACAGTAGCAATAGTAATATCAAAAGGATAATAATAGGATTATTATAGCGATAGTAATGCATTTATTGAGTCCTATTCTTTCTATATTGAACACACTAAGCTGAATGATGCACTGACTTGTTCTCCATGGATCTCCCATGTAACGGGTGGGTGATGGGTGATGTGAAAGCTTGTGCTAATAATGTCCTTCTCAGACAGCTGTGGACTGAATGAGTTAAAGGGTGTGAAAACTCAGCACAGTTCCTGACAGCTATTCCTGGGGTGCCTAAACATGACATGTGTTAGAAAATGCTAATTGCAAGAAGTCATTCAAAGAGTGAGCTTTGGGAAATCAGAGGGTGAACAATAGCTTCCCATTTAAATGATTAGAGGGCTGGGTGGAATGCAGTAGGCAAAGTAAAGGAAGACAAAGGGAGACAAGGCTTTCTACTTAGAGATGCAGATGGCAAGGCAGCAGTGTTGCATTACCTGAAACCTGGGGATGTGAATGAGGCCACCGGAAGACAGCTAATGGTTAAAGGGCCAGAACCCTCACAAAATCCATTCTTTCCTATATGCCCAGGCATTTAAAGTTCATATTGATCTTTCACACCTACTCTCAAAAATACTCACAAATTGGGCAAGGGTGTTATCCTATTTTCACCAAGTTCAAAACTTACTGAGCTATGTTCTTTGACTTCCAGTGCAACAGGCTGCTTCCTCAAGCATGGCATCTAGAAACAGCAGCCAACGTTGAATGGCAGGATATCAGCCCATGATGGCACCTCCAAAATAAAAACTAGTAGTTGAGTGATGCTCTTTCTGTTGGAGGTCTGCCTGAACCACAGGCAATAAAGAGAATAAAAAGCAATAAATTGAAAACTCTTCCCATGAGTTTGCAAAATCTAATACCCAGAGAATGAGATTAGAAAATAAGTTTTCTGTTCTCTGGTAGTTGGTCCAAGCTTAAACCCTGAGTGGCAGCCTGTTTCCCCTCAAAAGCAAGTTTCATTTGTATTTAGAACCAGTTTTTATTGGTAGTATTTTCATGTGTTAAGCAAAACTATGTACAAATACATACGAGTGTTATAGGGTCTGAGAATGAGTCAACCAATGCAGGCTTAGAGTTTGAAGAAGTTTATTAAGGTGTTGCAGAAGCTGACCGGCCAGGGACACAGTGGAAACTCAGGAGCTAACACTGTGACCCTGCTCGTGGACACAAGCTAGGCTTATGAAGACAAAAAATCACAAGCAGGTGCAAACTGCAATGTTCCAGTAATATGATAACATCAACTTTTTTTGAAACAGGGGACTTTTACAATGTACTGCATTCCTCAGTTCCTGGTAAGAAGTTATTGCATTCCTCAGTTCCCAGTAAGGGGTTAAATTCCTGACTCAGTTTCCTTGCTTGCTCTAGTTAATTAAGGAGGTCAGGTCTGGCTGGCGCCATATTGGCCACATGGTAGATGGTAGAGTCTGGCATCTTGTCTTCATACTGGTGGAAGGAAACTTTCCCCCCACCCCCTTCCTCCCAAGTGATGGGCATGTCGATATCCCTGGAGGCAGGGGTGGGCACTTGGCTGATAGGATAATGAATCTGTCAGTCCAATAGCTGGGACTGGGAATTTCCTGAGGATCTCCACCCTGCCCGCTGACCTATTTAAGCCCAGCCCAGACCATCTGCCAGGAGGCCAGGCCACAGGTGTCTCTGTGATCCTGTCCTGAGTCCTCTCTCCTGGCTCATCTCCAGTCATCATGGCATCCAACTCAGCTCTCCATTGAAGTTGAATTGGCTTCTTGGTATTGTTTTTGTTATTTCTTTCCTCCTTAGCATGTTTCCTAGCTGTGTTATGTGTGTTTGCGTGCTGCAGGCCTTTGTAACAACTGGCGACCTGCAGCCTGCTAACTGTATAATAAAGACTCCAATATTCTATATTTTAAAATGTGGCTTGTGGATTCACTTACAACACTAGGGGCTTTTTTTTTATCCTAAGAGACCCTTTTTTTGCAAGAAGTTTTTCCTTTCCTCACCAAGATCGGATTATGAATTATGTATTGCCACTTTTGGTATACTAGTTGTATTCTTAAGCCTTCATTCTTGGAATGTGACTAACTTTTATAATATTGGATAGCATTTTTGATGACCGAATTGTGGTCTTTTTGCATTTTGAAAAAATTGTTTAAAACATCATGCAACTCTTTGGAAGTGATAAACCATTTTCAGCTTTTCTGTAAATTACAAAGGAGGTTATTATGAAATGAATATCTTTCTATGCTCTCATGGGTATTGCAATATCATGCTTAAGCTTCTGGTTTTCCTGGTCATCTAGCAAATAAGAACTCTGGTCTATCCTACATCTTATGAACTATAATACCCCTTAATTCCAACTCCATACTAAGGGCCATTGGTCTAAGCTATTTATTTTCCCAATGTTATGATTTATTTTTATTACAAACCAGTTAGTCATCTTGTATCATGATAACAAATATCCTAAAACCTCACTTATACCCAAACACCATTTAAATATATATATATGAGATGCCTTTCCCTTAGGAAAATTCTGCAGCAGAAATCTAAAGATATTAACATTTCTGTCACTACAAATCCATTTGGCATTTAGCAAGAAGCGTGAACCCTGACAGCTGGTCCTTGAGCATTTCTATGTAATTAAATGTTCTTCCACAACATCATTTTTAATGGCCACAGAGCATTTAAACATATGTATGTCCTATCATTTATCTAACTTATTCTCTATTGTTGAACAATTAGGTCGTTTTTCAAGACCCCCATGAATCTATTTTTTTAACATCTTTCGAAAAGCACTTGCCAATTTGCTAGGAGAAAAAGAATGACGTTTTCTGTGCTGTTTTATTTATATGTATTTTTCTCTCATCAGTAAAGATAGATACTTTTCTAATTAATTCACTGCTTAATTTTTATCTTTTTATCCCACCAGAAATCTTCTTAGTTCAGATGCCAAAAATATGTAAAGGACTCAATGTCTCCAACTTTCTTTCCTACATTACTACTAACTTAATCTGAGCCATTATTTCACTTGGTCTGTTGTAATCACCTTTCATCTGGGCTAACCAGACCCAGGCTGATCTTCCCACAGAATCTCTTCTGGAATGACAAATCTGATAATTGTTTGTGCCACCTTCATTCAGTTAAATGACTTTCTATTCCATTGTAACACAATGGCAACTCCTAACAAGACCATCTTGTTTCTGTGGAACCTGGTTCTCATTCATCACTGACTCTACCTTGTGTAGCTCTACCTTTTACTCACTATCTTTCAACCATACCAGCTGTGGTTTGGTTAAAAATCTAATACCAAACTCACCCATTAACCTTACTTCTCTTGTGCCTGGACTTTGCTTTATCCCCACTTCCAGATTTTCCTTTGGCTCATTCTATGCATTATTTGGTCTCTATTCAAATATTGATTTCTTGATAAAATATCTAAAATAGACTTTTCCATCTCTCTTTCTCTCTCTCTGTCTCTCTCATTCTGTGTTCATAATTAGGTTTGATCTCAGATCTCAAGCTTACTAGTCAGACTCTAGTACTTGAGCCATGCCTCCAGGTCTTTTACTTTAGTTGCTTTTTAGCTAGTCCCTCTTTTTTATGACTTACCTACTAATACTGCTTGAAAAGATGTGGATATCTTAGCTATTCTATATCTCCATCAGAAAGAATAATATTGCCCCATTTGTTAAGAAATGGAAAGACTTGGAAAAAATTATAATAAGTGAAGCTAAGCCAGGCCCAAAGAAACATAGGTCCCATGGTTTCCCTTATTTGCAATAACTAGTATATGTCTGAGACAAGCAAAAATGGTCAGATTAGTTGATGTTAGGTGAAATGAACCCCAAGATAAGGACTCAAATGTTTTTTTTTCTTTCTTGCGATTGTTTCTAACGTATTTATAAGATATTTCTTTGTTGCTTTGTGTGTCCCTCCGCCACAGTATGACCCCTGTTTTCACTGTATTTGATGTTGGTATAACTTGTGGAGGGAAAGGGAAAAAACAAATTGTTTGAATAGGGATACATGTGGACCCATTGCAACAATGAAATGTACAAGACCTTATGTGGAAAAACAAACTTTACAACTTTGGCCGGGGGGGGGGGGGGGGGGGGGGGGGGGGGGGGGGGGGGGGAGGGGGGCGTTGGATGGGAAGGGATGGGAAAGGAAAGCAAGGGAGGAGGCAACAATGCTTGATAAGAAATGTACTCAGTACCTTGCCCACGTAATTGTAACCCCTCTGTACGGTTTTTTCACAGACACACACACATACACAAAGATTGGGATATAGGCATATACCCACCACACCCAGATTGTTGAGATAGCATCTAACTAATGTTTTGTCAGGGCTGACCTTGAACCTAAAACCTCCTGGTCCTGTCTCCCAAATGACTAGGATTACAGTTGTCACGCAGTGCTTAGCCCTCCTATTCCAAATCTTAAGAGTTGGAACTGCATAGGCAAAGATACTGAGATATGCACTTGTCATTTTCCTGTGACTTCTTTCATTGATGAGAAAGAGATAAATAATGAAAGAGAGGACTAGATAGTTCAAAGTTAGATAATACAAGAACTCATAGTTCAGAAAAATATCCTATACTTTCTAGTAATATTTATTCATTAAATGATTATTGTTCAAGAAAGGAAAAATCACAAGCTCAATCAAACCATTCTAATATTCAAATGCCGATGATGATATAGGTCTCTCCCATCTCATAATATAACCTTTCCAGAAACTTAATGTAAGTAATGGATACTAAGTATGCAAAAGTAGTTAAAAGGTTAATACTGCTATGCCAGTATTGACACAAACTGAGGATCTTGCCCTCACGCTGTTTTCTTGCTCAAGGTTGATGTTCTAACACTTGAGCCAGTCCTCTGCTTCTTGAGTTTTGCTATTTAATTGGAGATAACCTTCTATCAGGGTGAGCTTCCAACCATAATGCTCAAATCCAGGATTTGAGGATCTAGCTAGGTTTCCATTTTTGAGCTACCAGCATACAACTAATTTGTTTTTTGATAGTGCTTGCAGTTATTATTTAGAACACCAAATAATATTAAGTCCACAGGGTAAATGTAGGAATCCTTAGCTTTGTGTTTCCCTGATATGTCATAAAATGTGATTTTTGAAAGGGACACAGCAGTTTCCCTTTATCCATAGGTTTGCAATCAATGATTTGTGGCTTACAGTCAACCATAGTCTAGAACTGAAAAATTCTTAAGATTAAATTGCATGATGTTCTGAATTAAATGGTAAATCTAGCATCCCACTGCGCTGTTCTACCTAGGAGGTAAATTACACCTTTGTCAATTCTTGTATCTATATTATACATGTTGCTCTCCACTTACTTGCATGGCACTCAGCTCATGGATTAAGCCAACCTCGCTTTATTTCAGTGCTTATGATCATCAACTTCTTATTTCATTTAAGAGTAGCATCAAATGCCAGTCACAGAGGCTCAAACCTGTCGCCCCAACTACTTGAGATACAGAGATCAGGGGATTATGGCTCAAGACCATCCCAGGCATAAGAGTTCATGTGACTTCATCTTGGTCATGAGAGTCTGTTGTCTCAGCCATGAATGGGAGGAAACACGATGGCTGGACTCAGTGGTGTATACATGCCTGTCATTCCAGCAACCTATAGTAAGCATGGATAGCAAGATCACAATCCAGGCTGACCTGGCACAAAGTGAGATCCTACTTTGAAAATAATCAACACAACAGTTGGAGGAGTGACTTGAGTGGTTGAGCTCCTTCTCAGAAAGCATCAGGTACTGAATTCAATACCCAGTATACCACCAAAAAAAATTTAAAAAAGAGATAAAAAGTCATCAAAATGCATGAGTGATTCAATTATGCCAAGACACAAGAAATGACTTCAGCCATGTAGACAGGGGAAAGTTAATCACAGACGCATACAGATAAGAAAAACTACCTATGTTATTGGTTTTATTGTCATTTTACATATCTGCTGGGAGTCTTGGGATATATTCCCTGCCAAAAAAGGGAGCAGAGCTAAGGCTTCATCTAAATAAAAGCATTAAAATGTATCAGGATCTTGTGCATGCCTGCAAGTTTTATGCTCAAAGAGTTCTGTTTCTTTCCTCGGGTGACTTTCCTGACTGACTGTAAGTGAACTAAATGCTGAGATGAAACTCTCATTCTAAGATTCCAGGGATACAAAATTCAAGTCATGGTCACCCACATCTTTTTATCACCGAGGTAAAGAGGTGCTATCACTGTTCATCTTTCTTCTCTGATGGGAGAAGAGGCCCTGCACATGGACGAACTTGCTGTTTTATTGACGATATTGCTACTCTGGGTGTCTGAGAGATAGGAAGTGTCAGTTCCCATCTCTATAATCCATCACTGAAGCTGGTGTGAGAGGAGATTGAGGTCCTCTTTCCTGTTTCTTTCCTATCTCTTTTAATTATAGTCAGCAGAAAAAGACAAGTCTTATTCTCCCATAAGGGAGATGCTTTCACCATTAGGAAACTTCACTCACTTTTCTGGTTTGGGGGCAAATCTCATTTCTGTAACTTTTGACCCTTCAAGGTTAAATAGGTTTTTTTTTTTAGAAATATTGTTATTTTTAATTGCATTTAACACTTTAGGATACGAATTGAAGTTAAAACATTGTAGGTATCATTAGACCTTTGTGATTACAACAAAGAATGCAAGAGTTGATATCCTGTTAGCTCTATATCCAAGGCAGCTTATATATTAAACAGGGAAAATGACATTTAAGTTAAAAGGTGTTCATTTGAAGGACCTTGATGTAAACAAACACTTAAGTGAACTTTGGTTTACATAATTACTTTCATAGAAGGACATAAAGGTGAGATGCTTGTCTTTCTTATATTTTTGCTTCGCATAGACAATGAAGCAATGTAACTTTGTATGTCTGTATGTATGGGATCAGTAGCTGCCTAGCATCTCTCATGGATACCTTCTAAATATAATATTCATTAGGAACAGATTTCCAATTTTGCTATGTTTTAAGTAGTTAGTTCAGAAGAGATATTTTATGTGTTTGTTTGCTTTGTATCATAAACACTTTTTATAATCTAGTGAATTATCTAAGAACACTTCTGTAACAATCTAAAAATAGCAGTTTTTGACATTTCTCGTAATAAGAAGGCTATGTATTAGTTTCCCTTGAATTTAGGCTAGGAATCAGCAGTGTGTATGTGTGTGTGTGTGTGTGTGTGTGTGTGTGTGTGTGTGTGTGTGTACATTTGTGTTGTTGAATTTTAAGCCCAGGCCCTTATGTGTGCTAGATAAATGCTCTATCACTGGATAGCTCTTGGATTTTTGAGTCCAGGTTTTACTCTGTAATCCAGGCTGTCCTTGAATTCATAACCCTCCAGCCTCTGCCCCTTAAGATCTGATGATACTGTAGGTCTGTGCCATAATGCCACACTTTTGTAATTTGTAACTAATTGAAGGAAATAAAAATGTTGATAGGAGAAGTGGGGTCAGAAAAGACAAACCATCGTGACTTGATCTCTCAAGACATTCTCCTGATTACTCTTCCTTGAAGTGTTCCCTTTAATAACTCAGCCAACACGGTATCTTAAGCCCATGAAACAAAGTAGGAAGATATTCTGTTCAGCATCACCACCTGAATTCTAAGATGTCAACCCTAGCCAAGTCTCTCCATCACCATAGCCAACAATTAACTTCCACCACATGAGTGATTGATCACATGTAACAACTGCAAAACCAGAATGCCCACAAATCCTTGACCAAGAAAATTATGAGAAAATATAATAGTTAATTCATTTTGTGACATGTTAATGTAACTTGTTACCCAGAAGTAGCTAGTTGAAAGACTGTTCAAATAACGCTTTTAGACACGTGTAACAAAATGGAAACTTGACTATATTTAAATTGCTATAAATATTTTTTAAAGAGATGAAACTCTAAGTGGCAATGTAAGAAAATTGGCTATTGATAGCTAGTCAAGAAAGGTCCAATTGGCAAGGAGAATGATCAGAAAATGTGATGTGGACATGCAAGAAGAGATTTGATCCTTTCCTGATGGTAAGAGAATGAATGTGTGACTCAGGGGTAACTGTAAGTCATGTTTCCTGCCAGCTAGCAAGCAGAAAGGGAGTTAAGATGTGGGTGTCAGCACAGAGCATGTATACAAAGGACAGAACAAAAACACTGGTGGATATTTAAATGGTGTGAAACAGGTTTCCCGTCATAGGCAATACACTTTTCCACATGCATCTGGAATCGACCCTAAATATGGTATTCTGATAACTTGTTTTTCCTACCTACCTCAATTTGCATTTGGTTGCTGGAGACTAGGAAATGTCCCCATATTAAAATCTCTTCTCTTTCCTCACATCTCCATTCAAAGTCATTGCCTTATATAAAAACAAAACAAAACAACAACAAAAAAACCCACCAGCCTTTCTTTTTTTATTTTTTTAAATATTTTTTCTTTTTTTATTGTGAAAATACTGTACAGAGGGGTTACAATTACATGAGCAAGACACTGAGTACATTTCTTATCAAGCATTGTAGCCTCCTCCTTTGTTTCCCTTCTCACCCCATCCTCCCCCTGCCCCCTCACCCAACCCTCCTCCCCCCCCTCCCCGACCAAGTTCATTTTTGACATAACGACTTGTATGTCTCATTGTTGCAATGGGTCCACCTGTATCCCTGTTTAAACAATTTGTTTTTCCCTTCCCCTCCACAAATAATAACAACATCAAATACAGTGAAAGCAGGGGTTATGCCGTGGGGGAGGGACATACAAAGCAACAAAGAAATAATCTTATAAATGTGTTAGAAACAATCCCATGAAAGAAAATATACATTTGAATACATATCTTAGGGTTCATTTCCCTAACATCAACTTATCTGGCCTTTTCTACTTGACTCAGACATATTCTAGTTATTGCAAATAAGGGAAACCATGGGACCTATGTTTCTTTGGGCTTGGCTTACTTCACTTAATATAATTTTTTCCAAGTCTTTCCATTTCCTAACAAATGGGGCAATGTCATTCTTTCTGATGGAGCTACCAGCCTTTCTTGTGCCTCTCCTTTGCTTAGAAGCCCAATCCGTTTTAACAGCTTGAGCCCCCACTGATACCAAGCATCTTTGATAGTCCCTGGCATTGATCATTTTTACCACATGAACTGGCAGACTTACAGTCCTGTTCGGTACCTTGCAATGACTCACATTATTATCTCAAATGGAACCAGTGATATTTTTTAGGCCTTATTTCACTCTACCAGTGTGGAAAGAAAACACTAACTTCTAATCCAGACCCCTCATTTTAACAGAAGGAGAAAAAATGACATCAAGAGATTCATGACTTCCTTCCTGTCATATAGAATTTCTTGAAGTCTTCCTAGAGCATGGCAACATTGACAAATAAAATTGCAAGTCAAGAAACCAGTTAAGGGAAGCTGCACATACATCCTACATCTTGAGTTCACACAGCTGAAAGCATCCAACGCATCCTTCAGAACATCCTAAACTGTGCAAGCTATTTCAGCTATATTTTCTGAAGACTGGAGTATAGAAATCTTTTACCCACTACAAATGCTCATTGATTTGCTGTTGAACTAGTATTCTTGGAATATACTTAGATAACTTCATTCTACTGCATTCATTTTGTCTACTGACCTCAAAACTCACATCTTTAATCTAAAAGAAATACTATTCCTCTTCACCACAACTCAGTAAGAGTCCTGCAATGATCATTGGAAGATTTCAATGATTTTTATCATGCATTTAATGTTCAAATCCTACATAAGAACATGACATCTTACCAAATTTGTGTCTAAATTTCCACACAATTCCATGATCAGATTCTGAGGGCAATGTTTTTCTTTCTCTAATTTAATAGTGAGAAGAAGATGACCCCTTCAAGATCATCGAGTGCTTCCCTTTGTAATTAGTTTCCTCTCATTTCCCTTCTTCCTTCCTTTACTTACCTTCTTCTTTTTCTCTCCTTTACTGTTTTTATTTCATCCTCCTTTTCATCTTCTGGTCTTTCCCCTTCTCTTTTTGTTTTGCCACAGCCAAATCCAATTGAGTAAATGTGAATTAAGGATTAAGTAAAATTTAAAATTCTCTGATACTAAGGAAATCTTTATGTAATCAAACACCAGTGGAGAATTTGGTTGTTAGATTATGTTCCTTCCTAATCTTCTCTGAAAGAGTATGAAAGTGGCCAGTCTTCTTTTTAGGAAGAATTACTATATGAGAACACACATATGGTTAATTTCAATATCCTTTCAATATATTCTCTTTCAACAATATATAGTGGTAACTATCGTACTTTCTCAGATACACTATCTGGTAATCTTGTTAAAATGAGAATAACTCAGTGAACATTAAAATTTAGAATATCACCATGACTAAAACTCTTCAGAGAATGATATAATACACAGTCTAATTTGAATAGTAAGAATAGAGATGAATTACTCTAGAATTGGCCTCTGTGGCTTACTTAGAAATCTCCATGTATATCAACTTTCCTCAAAAACAGGAAAAATTAGCTGCAGAAAAACTCTAAGATAGCAAAACAGAATACATGAAAGAAAAAGATAAATTAAACAAGCCAGACACTGGTGGCTATGCAGAAGGCTGAGATTGGAGGGTCAAAGTTAGAAGCCAGCCCAAGAAGGAAAGTCCTTGAAACTCTTATCTCCAAATAGCTACTAGAGAAGCTGGAGGTGGAGCTTAAGTGTTAGAGTGCCTGCCTTGTGCAGAAAAACTCAGAGATAATGTTGAGGCCCTAAGTTCAAACTGCAATACAGGCCCATAAAACAATTAAAATCACCCTCTCAGCTGAATGCACAAAGTAATATGAAGTGACCAAATTATTGTCTAAATAATAACTCTGATAAATTGCAAATCAAAATTTTCAGAGACCTATTTCCTACATTTTGTCTTATACTCTTCTGTTAAACACACACACACACACACACACACACACACACACACCACAGATTATGCAAGTATATCTGAGTAAAAGACAGGAGCTTTCATAAGAAATATCAATGAAATCTCTGCAATAGTGGAAAAGTAACAAATTCTGACTTATCCTTTTTTTAAATTTTAAGTGGTTAAAAACTGTGAATTTGTAAGCATTTGTTTCTGACATAGACTTGGCTCCATTTTTAATAAAAGACCTAACTTTATAGATCCTCCAGTTCTATTTCTGTAACTAGTTCAGTTTTGCCTATTGAAATAAAATTTAAAGTTTGTTTGCTGTATTTTCCCAAATGCATATTCATCCTAGAATGGTGGTGGTATGACAACATACAGGAAACCAGTATTAATCTTATTAAGTTGCAAATCCTCTGTGCTCCTGCCTTCCATCTTCCCTTCTGCTTTTTGCTCTCATCAGACTTGTGGACAGATGGAATCTGAGCCCCATCAACCCGCCTGCTCTTCCAACAAGCCCGGAAATCACACTCCATAAAGCAAATATGTATTCCAGAAATACAAAGGGATAAGGGCTCAATCTATTCAACCCTATGCATCTTCATTTTATCATACATGTACTACTCTACAGGCTAAGATGACAAAATACCATTACACACTCTAAAATGGACAATATTCCTGTCTTTGGGGACTTAACTATTTATCAAGGTTAAAATCTGAGTAATTACAGACCTTACTGGTTTAAGTTCCCCATGAAGATCATGGATCATGGACATTGACAGGTTCTCTAGAGAAGAATTACAAATGGCTAACTGATTCCTAAAGAAATATTTAACATCCTCAGCCATAAAAGGAAATGCAGCTCACAACTATATTAAGATTCCATCTCATCTTAACTCCAGTCAAAAATGACAGAGAAAACAAATACAACACATGCTAGTAAACACAGGGAAACAGAAATACTCATGCACTGCTGGAAGGAATGTAAACTAATACAACCACTCACTCAAAACAAACCTAAAAATGGTCCTGCTTATTTCTCTATGATACCACTCTTGGGAATATACCTGGTAGAGTGTGAAACTATACATAAGAGAGACACATGTATCAAATGTATACACTGAAATTATCTAAGAATTTCAACAAGCAAGGAATGGATATAAAAAATAGACCACGGTATGATAAAGGAAATTAAATTATGCCATTTTATAAGGAAATGGGGAGAACTGGAAATATTCACAGAGGGAGATAAAACAAGTTCAAAATTCCAAATATGGGGCTGGGAAGGTGGCTCAGTGGTAGAGCACTTGCCTTGCATGCATGAGGCCCTGGGTTCGATTCCTCAACACCACAAAAGAAAAAGAAAAAAGCCGGAAGTGGCACTGTGGCTCAAGTAGTAGAGTGCTAGCCTTGAGCTGAAGAGCTGAGGGACAGCACTCAGGCCCAGAGTTCAGGCCCCACAACTGGACCCCCCCAAAAAATTCCAAATATGATATGCTCTCACTCACTTGCTAACTATAAACCAAAGAAGAAGGAGGAGGAGGAGGAAGAAGACAATGATGACAAAGGTACATATATCTGGGGAGATCAGTGAGAAGGAGAGGGTTAAAGGAAAAGATGCTGAGAGTGAAGAGGATAAAATTACATTATAAATATATATGTATTAAACATACAATCTATATGTAGTATTTTATTATATATGTATATACATAATAATGAAACTAACCAGAAAGAGAATAAAAATATAAGGGAGAGTGAGTTTGTTTAAACTGCCCTCTAGTATTTATGGAACTGTCACAGAGAAACCCTCTCATAGTATTGATGCCTGCTAATTAAAAATAATTGACAATATTCCAGAAAGGTTTACATTACATGAAGTGTCAATCACAAAAAGTGAGTGAAGTTATAATAAAAACTGTGCTTTCTTCATATTGGAGCATATAAAAAGCATCACCTTATTAACATATAAATAACCAACACATACTGACCACTTACTCCAGTCAAAGAACTGCGCTTACAAACAGATGGACATTAGTTTGTACAATGCTCCCTGATCGACCCTATGATCATTCCTAATGTGATAAATATTTTAGGCTAAAAAAATACACTGAGATTAGAGAGAATAGCTAAGAATTAGTTAATGACAAAGTGAGAAAACAAACTTAAACTCTCTAGCCATAATTAGTGTGCATCTAACCTTGCATATTCTGTCTCTGTGAGACTTAATCATATACAACACATTAGAATGCATACATAAATACATATTTGAGTATTGTATAATTCAGTTGATGCATTAATTTGGCTCAGACTAACTTTGAGTTTGTGAGATATACAGATGTTTTACCAGATTGATCTTTATCAGCACTTACTGGAGAATCAATCCAGGTGTAGTAGATGGCTTGCAAAAGACAGCAATCATTTCTCTCACCACGTTTTTGCCAGATGATTTTGTAGCAATTTCCTTTAAGAAATGGAATCTATTTGCATTCCCTTTTTATCTGTGCTTGCATCAGTGAGAGTATGCAAACTGATCCATTAGTATGCTTGCTATTTTCCATTCATTTTCCACACTGCCCTATCTGCCACATGAACAGGGATGTCAAAGTTGCAGGATAAGTGCTATGAGACCTGGTAATCCTTGAGACTCGCACCAACAGCTGGCCAATGCCAAACATGTGGTGCCTTAGACGTGCCTTCTCCTGCCAACCTGCTAGTATACCAGGTAAAAATGGGGAAACCCAGTTATCTGTCAAACTGACCCAGATTAGAACAACCATCTAAATAATCCACAGTTTTATGAGCAATATGAAAGGGTCATTTATTGTGTAAAGTCATTGTCTCATCAGTTTCTTCAGAGTTTCTAAGTATACAGTAAATAAGTTGAATAGTGCTGGCAGCAGCAACGTAATTAGTTTTTTTGTCGGTTGTGGGGCTTGAACTCTGGGCTTGGGCGCTGTCCCTCAGCTCTTCAGCTCAAGGTGAGCACTCTACCGCTTGAGCCACAGAGCCACTTCCAGTTTTCTAGTGGTTTATTGGAGATAAGAGTCTCACAAACTTTCCTACCCAGGCTGGCTTTGAACCGTGATCTTCAGATCTCCTGAGTAGCTAGGATTACAGGCATAAGCCACCGGTGCCTGGCTAGAAGCAACATAAATTTTATCCTGTGGAACCATTTATTTTGTTTTGTATCATCTTTGCATTTAGTTATCATCAGGTAAGTCTATACATGTCTACTCTGTGTCAATATCTGAAACAGGCCATGCAAGAAGTAATGTTTGGGATATTCTAAACATGGCTTATTACTATGAGGTACTGTTTGCTTTAGAATTAGCTAGAGAATAGAGGCACAGTGGTACTGTCTTCAAAGCACCTTCATCATCTTTTTTATATATATAAAAAGCACTTACTATATTTATCAAGTCTTAGTGGCTGCACTGAGTAAAAACCTGCTAACCAATTCAATACCTGGGTTTCTTCACCTTTTTGTCTGGATGTAATTGAGTTCATTTCTTGCATCCCTTGCACTTTTCCCAGTGCCTATTTCTGTCCTCTAAGTCTTGGATCAATACAGCTAACTTTTTTTCCCTGTACCTCTCTTCTGCCTGACCTACTTTATTTCCGTCTCATTTCTTAATTTGGAATCTCCCAGCAACTCCTTTTTTATCACTACTCAAATGCCTCAGTTTACCCTTAGACTAATTTCTAACATGATGAATGGCACCCACCCCTCAGCACCTTCCAAAATACTTTCTCTGTAACATCTTTGAGGTATAAAACACTGCAAATGATGATAGGAGAAAACTTGGCAGGTCTGAAAGAGCTATAAATATACTTACTATCTCATACATCAATACTAATAATAAATTGCATTCAAGTGCCATTTAATTCTGGGTGGTCATCAATAAAGGTATAAAAAGTTCATCTCTAGCATCTTCTTCGTGGTCATCCTCTCAGCAGCCCCATGTAGCTGTTTGCATGTAGTCATTCTCATTATCATAGTGCAATCTCATTCTGGAGGAATTTTACTATAGAATACCCAGGGTTCGGCTTAGAGGAGAGCTGCTTTTTATCCTACAACCAATAAGAAAGCTTACATACCAAATTCTGTGCTAGTCGTGTGAAAACCTAGGGCATCATCCTGTATTCCCACAGTTGCCAGGAAGCTCACGGTAAGTTCTAGGTAGAGATTAGCAGGAGGCAGCATGTCCTCTAAAATCTACCCTGCTTTCTTTCCCCTACTCCCAGTCAGGCATCCATTTCTCTGCAACACCATCTCCTTGGTTGGTAATTAGACTCTGCAACCTCCAAGCCCACTTGCACAAAGTGATGAGCTACTAAAAATACAGCCCTGCAGGAATACGCTCAACTTCTATTTCTTTTATTTTTTTTAACACCGGTTTCAGATGAACAAAGCAGTTAAACAAAAGGAGAGAGAAAGTGCTGGGATGGCGAAGATGGAACAAAGACACATACTTTGTTCATTTTAATTACACGAAGTCATCGTTTAGCAGGAGTGCAAGGATAGTGGAAAGCAAAATCACCCAAGAGCTTTGTTCCTTTGATATTTCCTATTTAAAGCCTCTTGCAATGACCCTGAACATAAATACCTCCATAGAAACCCTGAAAACCCTTCTATCTCAGTACTACCCATGAAATGGGCAGCTGTTGCTTTTAAGGTATGGAATGGGCTGGGCATAATTGGACCGTTCTGCTAATGAGACCTACTTCTATCACTCCTCTGAAGTCCTCATGGCATTTAAGATGAGGCCTTTTAAAACAGGGTTATGGAAAGGAAGATTGGGCTGGAGATGTTTGGCATAAGTATTCCTATACAGAATAAGAGTTCTCAGTATGACCAAGTAGATATACAAAAACACATAAGTAAAAGCTACAAAAAAATGCTTGTGTGAAAATCTAAGACCTAGATCTTGCAGTTCCTCACCCACATGCTTGAGAGTTAGCAGCTCACGCCTTAAAATCTGTTTGGTGACAACACATGGATGACACCATTTACTTGATATTTGGTACTACTTATTCAATGTCTATTATATCTCAGGCATATTGATAAAAGAAAAGTTAAATTGATAAGGTGTTATATCTATATAACATAAGAGGAAACATAATACTCTCTTTTATAGGGGAGAAGCTGAAGCTGATTTTGGTTTAAAAAAAGTCTTAAAAAAATAGCATGCATGGTTGCAAACCGGATTTGAACCCAAGATGCCTCCATTGGAAGTCTGGATCTTTGGCTACCTGCTCCCACTGAACAGATAAAACCAGAGTGGAAACCTCAAATCTCAAGTCATATATTAATTTATTTCATGAATATTAATATTGCTCTTAATGTTTTCAATGCCTAGTACTAGGGTGTTTAAATAGTTTGCAGGTCAATCAGTTGTGATTTTTTATCCCTTGGGTTACTGAAAGGTCTGGAGTTGGAGAAATATATTTATATTTAGCTGCCATATGGTATGTTCATAGTCATTAGAAAAGTTTCAGAAGCAGAGAAGTAGAAGTGACTATATCCAGTTGGAATCAAAGGTGGCTTGAGAGGGGCACTCTACAATATCACATACAATGTCATTCTACAGTATTGCTATCATGCAACCAATTACCGTGGTACCTAGAAGATAGTGTTCAATATACATTTATGTGTTGAAGGAAGGAGTGGAAATAAGGTTGAATACATAACTGACTGACTGAATGAATGCATGAATATAACTTTGAAGTTTAAAATTTAAGGAAGCTGAGATGTATTCACAATGTACAAGAAAAAGATAGAGCTTCCAAAGTCAAGGAACTGAGGAGATTCAAATCTAATTTGGAAATAGTAAGTAATCACAGACTCAAAATGCTCTATTAGGAAAATGACCACCTAAATAGTAGAAAATTAATTGGCAGCAACTGGATGTTTTATCTAGTGGGAAGAAATGACCAAATAGATCTTTTGGAAAGACCATGAGAGCTTTAGAAAATGAATGAAAGGGTAAGTTAGCCTAGATAGTAATCCAATATTTATAAAATTTTAGTTGCATTTCATCTTATTGAATTGAACTGATGTGAAAAAAAGTAGAAAAACACTCTTTTGGAGAAAATGTGCTCTAAAATTTCAACCTACTCATTTTTTTTCTACTGCTGAAATGTGTTCAGAGTAGGACACACAGAGTAATGAAATCAGCTTGTGATAGGAAACATATTTCCATGAATGCAACTCTGATCTTGGCCATACCAGTTATATTCATTTTTTTCCTTATCCATAAAATGTATATATCTATTTCAGCTCAGGATAATCATGAACATTAAAGGGTAATAAGGTTATGACATCACTAGATAAACTATGAAGTGTTGACTCTAGTTATTATCAATATAATTACTATGATTAGTATAAATGCTGATATAAGTAATAAAAGTCAGGTCACTACTAACATGAGTGCTGTGTATTAGTTCATTTTGTTGCTATAACAAAAATGTCTATGGCTACAGATTATAATGCAAAATAAGATTTATTCAGCTCACTGTTTTAGAGGCTAATTGAAGTTCAGGTGGTCTCTTCAGTTTAAGTTTTCTTCCAAGAAGAGAACAAAACCATTTATTTTATTCCAGGTCACTGAAAAGGTCTTGAAATGAAAATCTGCTGATATGATGTCTCGTGAATCCTAAAGGCTGTGTTGCATATTTTCTACAAATTAGAACATTTTCTTTCACAACTAAATAATCATGATCAAATTAACCTAATACAGCACTATCATTTAAACCTGAGACTCTACTGAAATTTCACTATTTATTCTAACAATGATTTTTGCCAAAAGGATTGAACTCTTTGCTTCATATCTCTTTACTTGGAAATTCTTCAGTCTCCTTAGCTTTGTTGATATAATATTGAGTATTACAAGTCAGTCAGTGATTTTGCAGGATGTCCTGAAGCTATAGTCTGCTTCTTTGATCTAGTTCTTCATGATGAAATGTAGTTATTTGTTTTTCATAATCTTCAAGTGGTTGGACAAGAGCTTTACAATTTTAATATATGCATTTTGTCCGGAGTTATCCTTCTAACATTCTTCTCCCTCTCCTACGTTTCCTTCCCCCATGAAGTCATATCAAGATGTCTGCTTCCTTTTGCACATATGTACATTGAGTATTGTGACTGTACTTGTCCCCCGTGCCCTGTTCCATTCATCTGCCCACTCTACTAGTTCTCTTACATCCAAACAATATTTCAACTCCCTCCTATTTTTTATCCCTCCTATTTATTTTGTGAACCCAATTCAATTCTTAGTGAGAATCTAATGGTGGATGGCATCATGAAAGGAGGTAGTATAGAGGGTTTATGTGGTAAATAAGTAATCTAGAGAGAGGTAAGAGGTCAGCCATGCTTCATCTGTTGCTATGAACAATTCTCTATAATGGGAGCTATCTGATTTCCCCCCAGAACTGTATTAATCCCTACTGAAGGAGGCCTGCACAATGATCTAATTATCCTGCTCTACCTCTTAACAGCTCTACCACCTCTGTTGCAGTGACGAACAAGCTCAATACTTGTACCTAGGCTGAGGAGATAATCCACATGCAGCCCACTGTGCACTGTGCTCCCAGAATTCTGTGCTGTGCTGGATGTCTGCTCTAAATTAAGGGTCACAGTGGTATAATACTTAGATCTGAAAGAAGTGAGGCAACATCTACTGTGCCTCATATTGTAGGAAATGTTAAAAAATATCAATACTGATTTTAAAAAAACTATCTTCATTTTGTCTGAGAATCTACCAGTTGTCCATTTTCATTTCTGTTCTGCTGTGTTCTCACACAGATGAACAATGACACCAGAATTTCAAGCATCATTTCATGTTTAATAAGTCTCCAATTTAGAAGCACGTGAAGGAATATATTATAAAATTGTGAGCTCATGTATACACACAAAAACACACACACATACATAGAGAATAAGATAACTGGAAACTCAGTACTGAAAATGATTGACTGAGTCTTCCATGAGATAATTACTCCATCACAAGTGAATTTATTTATTACTGTCCACTTATTGGCACAGCCCACTGAATTCTGTCTTACACCCAGTCACAAATTGATAAGGTAATACCAAACCACTGCAATTCATTTTTATGAGCCTTATTTATTTATTTTCTGTACCTCTTCGTTCCTGTGACACATGAAAGTATATCAGTTCTCTCAAGTCATCACTGGTTTTTTCTGTCTCCTGGGCACTCCTATTGAGTTACAGGAATGATTGCATCTGTTCATAGGCCCCATAAAACGGATATTTGATTTGATTTAGGTAGAGATTCAGTGAGCTAATTTTGTTATGATTAAGTCTCTGAATGAGGTTTTCACTTTTTTTGCTTATGAACCACTAATGCAATCTTGTCAGTGAGCTGAGTCTCTGGCTACCTCAGCAGGTCATTTTTGGCAAGAGAGAAAATCATGGTCATTGTAGACAGAGACAGGTTCATCAACACATTGAGAAGCTGCTCTTGCCCGATAATGCCAAACACTGAGACAGAAAAATGAGAAAGCTGTGGTCTTTCTCCATCCAAAAAAGAAGGCAGATGGTGGCAAGGGAAGGCAATATGTACAATAAAATAGTACTGATGAGGTTGATACATGAAAACTTTATTCACTGCATCACAGAGTATTTCAGGAGGGACAGCTATGTGGATTTTTTTAAAGGATGGTTTTTGCCCACAGGTAGGATCAGGAAAATTCTGAGAAGGTTTAAAGATAGTCATACCTGAGGAGCGTTTCCAAGAGTAAAGAAAACTTTACTAACTGGACTTTGTAAATATGGCAGCAATATTCCTTTCCAGTTTTTCACATTTTTTATAATTATGCTTCTTATGTGTCCTCAAGAAGAGGTTAAGCCCACTTCTTCCCTATCTCTTCTGTTCATCTATCTATTCTGGCCACCTGTAATAACTTTTCACAAGAAAATAAAATAGAAATGATGTTCTACTAGCTTTACATGTCAACCTTGAGAGGATCTGCATGCTTTTTATCATTAGTATAGTTTTTTCTGGAGTCCTGTGTGCCCATGCAGACAAATATAATCTAGCCTGATGGATAGTAAAACTGTTGCTCAATTGGTAATGACTCCAGATATTAGCAGGCCACATTCAGAATCAAGAAGTCTAGTAAAAGAAATGCATCTGGATTCTTAGCCAATCACAGAAGATCCATCAAGATGATCTCATTCCAAATTTCCAACCTACTGAATCCATCTTTGAGGTGGCTTGTTTTGCTGTAAAAGCTAAGTATGTAGACACCACCTTCCAGAGAGTAAGAATCACTAAATCATAAGAATATTGAATATTGAATCATGCATCTTCACGAGAACTTGATGTTTTATCTGAGACTCAATGCCTTCATTACCAGTTTTTCCAGCTAGTACTTTTGGGGAAAGTGCTACTCCAGCCACCATGATGCAAAAAAGAAATTTATTGGTTCTCATAACTAGTAAGTGTCAGAGTTGGATCCAGCTTCAGCCATAGTTGGATATGGTAGTTCAGATGATTTTACTTAGGGCCTATTGTTGCACATTTGATGCTGTTAATTTCTTGAGTGCTTTGCTATTAAACTAATAATGATTGGATTATTATTAATTATTAAATTAATTAGATTCTCTCCTAGGAGTGCAAAAAGTGGGAAAGCTTTAGTGTTCTAATAGTTTGCTGGTTAGCAACATCCAGAAAGATATCCTTTGTATGTGTAAAATAGAATTTGAAAGGGAATATGATTTACAGTAGCTTTGGAAGAGATGGGAAAAAATTTCCAAAGCTATAGGAAAGCATAGTTTCCAAAATGAAAAGAGGCCTAGTATGAGAAACTAAACAGTTTGGAAGAAAGGTTGTAGGAAATCAAAAATAACAACACTCTTCTATGAGTTACAGAATGATCATTCCCGATTGCGTTATCTAATAAATTAACTATACCCAAAGTCTGCTTTATCATGTAACTTAATAGATAAGATATAGTAATGACTTTAGGGACAGACTGATTCAGTTTTATGACATCCTTAGCCCTATATATGATACTGAGATTTTTCCACCTGGCTTCCCTCAGGAGAACAAAGCTGGACAGTACAACTCCCACCCTCATATATACACAACAGAGTCCAGAAAATAGTCTCTTTTTGTTCCATTTTTGAAAATAAATCATTAGATTTGGAAGTGGCACTGTGACTCCAAGTGATAGAGTACTTTCTTTGAGCAAAAGAGCTCAGGGACAGCACCCCGGCCCCAAGTTCAAGCCCCACAAATGACAAATAATAGGTAACAAATCATTAGATTCACTTGACAATGAGAATTCTAAGTCATATCAAACTATACTATACTATAGATCCAGACCGTAGGGTTCCACTAGAAATTGAGAAGGGTGAGGAAGGGGGAAAAAGAAAGCTGATAAAATATAAGGACGAAAGGACAGAAGATAAATTGATGATATATAGGTAGATTTATGTCTACAAATTCAGTAACAGTCACATTTAATGACTGAATAAGGCACTGGTAAAACATACTAGGAGATAAACCACATGAAAGGATTTCAGGTTCATGCCTCTTTCTGGTTGAATCTGTATTTGTAGGGAATACTTGTTGAATATGAATACCATAGAACCGTACATAATAACTCATCTTTTGTTGAAATTCTTTCATTTCTCCATTCATCTTTTCATCCAGCCAGCTGTCCTTCCTTCAACACATCTATTGTCAGTATCTCAGACTCAGAGAGTTACTGACTGCAGACAGTATGGAAACAAATGCATATTAACAAAAGTACGAAGGTAGACCTTACTTTGTTAGGTAGATGTTTGTATTCCTGAAGGATGCAAATAAGCAAATTTCATAACATAAATCCCACAGTGCATATGGCAGAGTCAGATAATATCCAAGATTTATCAAGCCAAGATTCACCTCCTACCATGGTCCATATCATTTCGCAGAACTTTACAAATACCTTATAAAGTTGACATTATCATTATCAGAGAGGTGAAGTATCATGTCCCAAATCTCTTTTCACTAACTTCAGAGTGTATCATTTTGAGATCTATGTGTTCTTAGATAATAAAGTGTGCACAACCACCTTAGTCTTTAAAAGTATGGTATGAAATCAGGTGTGATGAAAATGGCTGGTGATCCAAGCACTCAGGTAGCTAAACTTGAGACAAGTAAAATGTGATGTTGAGGGCAAGCTTCATATCCCCAAACCAAAAATTTCAAAAAGCACAAGCCATGAATAGCTCCAACATTCATATCATAGGTTGTAACACTTGTACTGGTTGCTTTTCAGTGTTTCTGTGAATTTCTCAGTCTTCTTTTCACACACCATCTTTGACTGTGAGCTTCAGCATCTACTGAGATAATTTAGGAAATATTTTCACATCCTGCACTGTGGTAGCTCCTTGTTCTGTGCTGTGTCAACTTAGAAGTGGAAGCCAAGTCTGTCCCTTATTTTACTGGCAAAAGGAAGAAAGAGACAGTAAATCCAATATAGAAAAGAACCGGTGATCAAAGGGATCTTGTAGTAGTACACACAAATGTACTCCACACCCACGTGTATACATGCATATATACCACTTAAAACCTACATTATAGAGTTTCTGAAATCCAGTAGTTATTTCTAATTGTTAGGGTTCCTCCTTCTCAAGCACCCTTCACTCACTCTTCCTTGATTCCTTTCCTTCTTTGTCCTCCTCTCCTATCTTTCCTTTCATGCCATAACTGCTATTCAGGAAAGTTTAACTGTTTTCTAAGCTCCATGTCTATAGGATGGCAGCACCACTATGGGAAGACTTTCAAGATGTTTTCATTAACCAACCCAGTCACCTCTAAAAGGATTTCTGAAGCCTTTGACAATATTATTCTACCTCACTGGTCATCTTCCCAGGGGCTTGAAATTTAGATGTGAAATTGGAAATGCTGTCTGGTTATCCTGAGATGGATTTTTAAGGTTACATTTCAGATAATCAGTCAAGTGGGTCATTTCCTGTGAGCTGTGTCACACATTATTCTAGACATATCAATATATTAAGTGGTTTCATCTGATAGTAACTTCTATTGGTATCCACAGGTAAAATGAGAAGAGATGGGAAAAATTAGTATATAATTAAAGTTGTATCTAATGTGGAACCTGGTGCATGTTGGGATACTGAATACCTTTTATCACACCAAACTGGGCTTAACCAAGTAAGATAAAATGCTATAAACTTGGGATGGAAGTTAGATGCCATTTTTTATTTCTTTAAATCTCATGTCTTCAGTCTATTTTCTTATAGTCTCCTTCAAAATTTACTGAGACTTGTTTATATATATAAAATTCTGGCTTTTATATGTTGGGTAAAGGCAACTAGAGGAGAGGATTTATGTCATCCCAGAGAACAAAATAATGATGGTGATGGTGTCAGAATTATAGTGACAATGCCATCAATAGTGAAGTCACTTCTCTCCAGCTATTCAGTCTTTGTAGTATAGCAATGACAAGTCTGATTTGGGAAGACTCAATATTTCTACTGTGTTTGCACATTAATAATACTACTACTAATAAACCCACACAAAGATAGATACTACTTCACCTATTAGGATTCCTATTACCTAAGAGCACAGAAATTTGCAAGGATGTGTGACTGGGGATACACAGAAACTATAACCGTTGTGCATTACTGATGGAAAGGAAAAGTCCTGTGGATCCCAGCATGACTCACATAGGTCACCCAATGGGACCTAGCCATGAGATTCAACAATTGCGCACCTCATTTTGCTATAGAGGAACATTCATGTCTTGCACTGCAAGTTTATGTGTTGGAATCTAATCCCCTACATGATGTTTATAGGAGAGAATTTTAAGGTGTAATAGGACAGGAGGGAGGAAATCTCATGAATAGGAGAAGTGCAACAGCTAAAAAAGACTCCAAACCAGAATGCTCTCATCTCTTCTACCATGTGAGGATACAGTGAGAAGACAATTATCTATGAACCATGTAATGAGCCCTCACCAGACATAGTGCCTTGATCCTGGACATTTCAGCCTGCAGAACTATGTTTGTTGTTTAAGATACTCAATCTATGAGTACTGTTATGTCATCCCTAGCAAACTAATACACTCTTCCTCCTTTATGGATTGAATCAAGGAGGGTATTGAGAATTCAAACTTTCAACAGGGTTGCTTTCAGAGCCAACACATAAAAAGCCACAAATAATGCTGGGGTGAGAATGGAAAAGGACACTTATTCTCTTATAGAATCCTGAGTGGAAAGAAAACGTGAATATTCACAGGAATTGAAAATAGGAATTGATTAGACATTTGTAAGTGCAGGTTCATAGTGGCAATATTTATAGTAGCCATGAGGTAGAAGCAGCCAAGTGCTCTTCAATACTGATTTGCACTCAATAGACAAAAAAAGTAGTGTGTATAGATAAGAACACTGCTTAACTTGAAACAGAAATTTAGATAAATATTTAAATTTATGAATAAACCTTAAAAATACAATGCAATCCACAGACACACACACACACACACACACACACACACACACACAAACAAACAAATATTTCATTTTCTAATTGTATAAGATATGTAGAATTGTCAAGCTTATAATGGAAGTAGAAATTTGTGACCAGGGATGAGAGAAGAGGGAGTAAACAATATTTAGTGAGTAAAGTATAGTGGTTAAAAGAGCACAAGAGTACCAAGGTCCCCTCCCCTCCCTTCCCCATCCTTTCTCTACAGTTGTGGGATTGGCAATCAAGGCCTCACATTTACTTGATAAGCGCTCACCCACCTGAGCCACATCCCCAGTTCATTTTTGTTTTCTTTAGTTATTTTTTAATAAAGTCTGGTGATCTGGCTCTAAGGCCTAAGACAACCTAGGACTACAATCCTCCTCTCTATATCTTACACATAGCTGGGGTTACAGGTATGGACCACTACAGTGTGTACATTTATGGAGAGAGGAGTCTCAATGACATTTTTGTGCAGGCTGGCCTTACATCTCAGTCTCCTTGATTTCTGCCTCTCAAGTAACTGTGAGCCATTGCATCTGACACTGAAAAATGCTTGAGATAAACATTAATGATGGGTATGTGGTAAGGTCAACACACACTGAATTTTTGTTCAAATGTAGCTAATATGTCTTTGTATGTAAGTAGTTAATACATAATTTTTTGTGCTGTGTATTATATTCTATCACAATAAAAGGCATGACAATAATAAGTTTAGAATAACTTTCGGAAATAAGTCACTCCTAACAACAAGCATTGCAGATAGTACCTCACATAGACCACACCACTCCACACACACATACACAAGGAGATAGACATCAATTAATTTGTTAAAAACTATTTAAGCCAGTGACTCATCCCTATAATCCTAGCGTCTCCAAAGACTGACATTTTAGGGCTAAAATTCCTGGTGGATTTTTTTCCCCAATTAACCAGCAAAAAGATGAAAGTGGAAATGTAGATCAAGTGAAAGAACACCAGCCTTAATCAAAAATCTATGGGAAAGCACCCAGGACCTCAGTTCAAGTCCCAGTATCAGCACAAAAAGAAATAGGTCCAAACCAATTACTATGAAAATCACTAACCATATGTAGAACAGGAAAGGGAGAAAGAGAATTTTCAAAGAAGAAACAGCTAGAATTCTTAGAAACAGGAACAAATTGAGGGAGAGAAGTAAGATTTACTCAAACCAAGTGGCAAGCGCGAGCTGGTAGCTCATGCATGTAATCCTTGCTACTCAGGAGGCTGAGATCTGAGTATTTCAGTTCAAAGGCATCTTAGGCAGGAAAGTTCATGAGACTCCAATTAACCACCAGAAAACCAGAAGTAGAGCTGTGGCTCAACGTGGTAGAGTGGTAGCCTTGAGCAAAAAAGCTCAGGGGCAGTGCCCAGGCCCTGAGTTCAAGCCCCATGACCAACAAAAAAGAAAGAAATAAAGAAATAAGGAAAGAAAAGAAAGAAAGAAAGAAGGTGGAGTTTACCACCTTGCTTTATGATTCAATGATTCAAAAAAAAGAGTAAATCCTTGCAATTTTTCCACTGCCCAACCTTGTGCTTGGTAGTGGTAAGATAAAAGTAATAAAGTCGCTAGCTAGCTAAAGGATATCTTAGGCAGGTAGATGATCCTAACAGTATGGCAAGTGGGATGGGAGACACATGTTGGGTTCTGTGGAGAGCTATGAAGCAGATTCCCTGGGACAGTCAGAGCTAATGTCCACAAGGGCCCCCTGAGTTCCTGACACAGCAGCTGAAGTCCTGGAGATGTACTGTGAAGTGTTCAGGATGAGTGAGAATCCTTTCCTGTAACAAGACTGGGAGCATGGTTTCTCTTTAAGAAACCTTGGGTCCTGTACTCCTCAAATGGACTGTATTAACTTCACACAATGTAGGCACCAACCTGGGCATCTAGCTTTTCCTGAGGCTGGATGTTACAATGTTTGCCATGAACCACAGACAGAGAGAGAAAGGTTGGCCTTTCTACAGAAATGGACAAGGATTAGAGGTCAGGGATTTTGTTTTAAGTGGGCCACTTTTGAAGTCCTTAAGTTTCACGAGATAAAAAGAGGGGCTTGTAGGCCTATCATCCAGGCCTTGCCTTTGATTCCCAGACAAAGATATAAGAAATACCATCATTGTGTCAGAACACAAATTTTCATTTCTAGGAATTTCTGCAAAGACTAATTTCTCTCTACATTTTGAGGCAAAGTCAGGGGACTTAACCTTCTCCTATCATCTGCTTATTTATAGAATTGACTGACAGCAGCTCACCGAATCCTACCTTTTTTCCCTCCGTTTCTCTCATTATGGTAGCTTAAAATGATTCATCATTGATGGTAGTGCTGAATATTCAATATTATATAACACATTATATATATGAACTGATAACTGATATAATTTTAATGACGATAACAAAGAAAATAAGGGTCAAAGAAGGTAAGTAATTTCACCAAAATCTCTCTTTCCCCCTCTTTTCTCTTATACTCTCTCTCTCCTTTCTCTCTCTCTCTGTATACAGACACACACACACACACACACACACACACACACACACACATCAGATCTAACCAGTATACAGGTCAAACTAATGAGATAGATACTCTCTTGTAGATAGTTGCTATTTCTCTTACTCAAAAGTTCCTACTTTGTAGTAATGTAGTTAAGCAAAATCAATTGTGATTTTTTTTTTAGTAAAATAGTTCTTACTTGATGAGTGAAATGTTATTCAGACAAGAATATATTTTCTACCAAGTTTTTCTTGCGCTATCAGTTTACACCATTTAAAATAATCTAGCAAACACATATTCTAGGCTTGCTCCTGGGTGTATTAATCGGTAATTATTCTTAGGATCAGAAATACTGAAAATCAATGAGCCCCTTTCCATATTATCATGAAGCACACAGACTGATTTCCTTTTGATTTTAATTCATAGAGCAAGCCAAAGGGAGGGAATCATGAACCAAGTCCCACATTTTCCATAAGAATGTATCTTTGCCTCACAGGGAAAAGAAGCTTTGGCAGATGAATAGTTTGTTGGTATTTTCTTCTAATCTGTAGGTTATCTCTTTACCATTCATTGCTTCCTTGGCTGAGAAGAGGCTTTCAGCATGATGTAATCTCATTTATCTCTTTTGCTTTTGTCACTTGTGTATTTGGGGTCTTATCCAAACAAAATCCTTGTCCAGATCAAGGTCAAGGAACAAGTCATCTATGTTTGCTTCTAGTATTTTTTTTTTATCACATCATGCCTGAATCTCAAACAAATCACTGCAAAGGAACAAATAAAGCAATAAAAATGTAGAAAAGTCCAGAGTAGACATTTTCAAAAGAAGACATAGAAAGGGCTAAGAAGTATATGAAAAAGTGGTCTATATCATTATTCCTCAGGATGATACAAATCAAAATCACAATGAGATGTCATCTTAAGCCAATTAGACTATCTTTAAAAATTACTAAAAAGATCCATTCATCTACTGAGGGGCATCTGGGTTGGTTCCATATCTTAGCTATGGTAAATAATGCTACAATAAACATAGTTGTGCTGGTAGCTTTAGTATGGTCTTGTTTGTGATCATTTGGGCAAATGCCCAAAAGTGGGATTGCTGGGTCATAGAGGATCAAGAAAATGTGGTATATATGCACAATAGAATTCTATGCCTCCAACAGAAAGAATGACATTGCCCCATTTGTTAGGAAATGGAAAGATTTGGAAGAAATTATATTAAGTGAAGTAAGCCAGGCCCAAAGAAACATAGGTCCTATAGTTTCCCTTATTTGCAATAAGTACTCTATGTCTGAGACAAGCAGAAAAGGTCAGATAAGGTGATGTTAAGCGAAATGAACTCCAAGATAAGGACTCAAGTGGTTTTTCTTTCTTGCTATTGTTTCTAACATATTTAGATGATGGATTTCTTTGTTGCTTTGTATGTCCTTCCCCCATGGTATAACCCCTGTTTTCACTGTATTTGTTGTTGGTATAATTTGTGGAGGGGAAGGGGAAAACAAGTTGTTTAAATAGGGATACAAGTGGACCCATTGCAACAATGAGATGTACAAGACGTTTTTTGGAAAAACAAACTTTACAACTTTGGTGGGGGGGTGGGGGTGGGGGGGATTGTCGTGGAGATGGGTGGGCAAGGATTGTAAGGGAAAAACAAAGGAGGAGGCAACAATGCTTGATAAGAAATGCATTCATTACCTTGCTCATGTAATTGTTACCCTTCTGTATGGTATTTTCACAATTAAAAAACTTATTAAAATACTAAAAAAATGCTGACACAAAATATGGAAATTTTGAATTATACACTATTTGTAAGAATCTAAATTAACATAGACATTATCAGTATGGAGTGTCCTTTAAAAATTGAGCACAGTTGGTGCTATGCAAAACAAAAGAAATGTACATATCACCCAATGTAGAAGTAATAACTATTGCAAAGCTCATAGAACTCATAAATGTTATAGACCATGATAAAAAAATTTTAAAAAATTGAGTTAATCTTATATGAGCCAATAATATCACCATAGGTATAATTCCAAAAGGGGGAAAAAGTCACAATATACTAAAGGAGTATCATCATCCTTATGTTTGCTGTAACACCAGTCAATATGGACAAATGTAGAATTAACTTAAATATTCACCAATGAATGTGTGAATAGAGCAAATGTGGAATACATTCACAATTGCATAGTATTTACCCATAAAAATGAATGAAACCCTGTCATTTGTGGCACTAAACTAAACTTGTCTCAGAAAAACAAATATCACAACACATTACTCATAAATGGAATCTTAAGGAAGTTGATCTTACAGAAGCAGAGTGCAACTGTGGTTACTAGAAACTGAAAAGGAAAAGGGTATGGGAGGAGGATGAAGAGAGACTGGCCAATAGAACAAAGTTATAGTTATGTAGGAATGATAAGTTCTTTATTGCACAGAAAAGTCACTATGGCTGCAAATACTACAATGAACATTTTGTTTTGAGAAAAAAGTAGCTAAAAGACAAGTCCTTGCCACAACAGGATGACATTGATCAAGATACACTGTACTCATAAATCAACATGTTGAATTGGAACTCTTTTGTACAGCTACCTAAAATAATAAAAAATATAAATACCCAATATGTGAAGTCACAGATATGCGAACGACTCTGATTTGATTATTACACAATCTATGAAAATATCACATTGTGCCCTGTAAATTATTTAGTGTTTATTAAAAAAACAATTAAAAATATAACAACGGCAACAAAGTAAGAGCAGGCTTTGGTGAAAAGAAAGAATGTTTATTTTATTTTGGTCAGCTCTACAGAGCTGACACTATTTAGTTGGGACATATGAGAAGGATAGAAGAAAGCTATGACGTTTCTATGGGGGTCTTGCAGAAGAAAAAATAAGGGCTGTTGACACCTTCATAACATCCTTGGTGTCCAGGAAGGAATAAGTTATTTGAAGCAGAAACTGTATTGTAACCATCATTAAAGGAGAAGGGTTGCGAAGGGTATTCTATTCCTTTTCTCTGTAGATCCCCATACTACGTGAGAGGCACAGTCAAAGACAAAAGTAAAAACAATGCTGGGCACCTGTGGCTCTCCCCTGTAATCCTAGCTACTCTGGAGGCTGAGATCTGAGGATCAGAGGTGGAAGCCAGCCCCAGCCAGGAAAGGCTGTGAGACTCTTATCTCCAGTTAGTCACAGAAATAGCCAGAATTGGTGGTGTCACCTAAGTGGTAGAGTGCTGGCCTTGGACAAAAGGAGCTTAGGAACAGTATCCAGGCTGAGTTAAAGGCCCATGAGCAGCAAAACAAAATAATAATAATAATAACAATAAACATTGGGAGATAAAAAGAAACCCTCACATTCTTCTCCATCTCCATTTTTTCATATGAGAAGTGTGAGACCTGCAGAAATTAAGAGATTCAGTCAAAGCTCACAGGCAGCACAGGATGAAACCTTACATCTTCCAGCTCCAAGAGCAGTATTCCCTCCTTTCCCACACTGAAGCACAAAGATCCATTTTAAGACCCCCTGTGACACCAAAGATACACTTACATAAACATTAAAAAGTGGTATCTGCAGAGTCCACACCAATCTATCTTCTAAATTTCACGTCTCATGGCATTATTATGGGAGCACGCTTCACCAAAAGCTCTCTGTAGATGCCATTACCCTGCACAGCGGCTTTGGAAAGTGGGCTTGCGGAAGCTGTGAGTTTGTGCAGCAGCACATGTTAACATGAGTTATAATATGTCAGGGGCCCCCATGTTAACGATCAGAGAACCTATTCAGGTCCTTTAAGGTTAATCAACTCAGCATTGGTGCCAGGTGTAATGCCTAATTAAAATGATGGACGGATGGAGGATGCCTCCAGGCCGAGGGAGGAGATGGCACAAAGAGGGAACACCCGTGCCATATTGGTTTGGAAAATCAATAAGGGGAGCTCATTTTATCCCTGTGTTATCTGTGTATTTGCCATTCAGTGGCTCATTTGAAGATGTGCCAACTGGCTGACAAGTAGGCTCAGCAGTGCTGTGTTTCTCGGCACTTAAGGATGCTTTCATTGGAGGAAGCTCAGCAGTAACTGGAGGCATCTCTGGAGGCAACTGGAGAGAGGGAAATGTGAGACATGCACCTGGTACTGCATTGCATCACCAAAGCTGAGAACTGAGAAGTTAGGGAAGAGAGCCCCCCGAGGAAGAATGGCAAATCTTTATTGAAGCAATAGTTCTAGTATAACATGGATTCGTACACTTAGGGAAATATTTTCAGCCTTCGATCTCAATTTCAGAAAATGTACACAATCAGAACATTAGATGTCTTATTAGCTGTAAAAAATGATTAAATCCAAATATTTGTGACACATGCCTGTAATCCTAGCTACTCAGGAGGCTGAGATCTGAGGATTGTGGTTCAAAGCCAGCTTGGATAGGAAAATCCATGTGACTCTCACCTGCAATAACTACTCAGATAAAGCTGGAACTGGTGCTGTAGCTCAAGTGGTATAGTGCTAGCCTTGAGCAAAAAAGATACTCAAGGATAAAATCCTGTCCCTGAAACCTCATGAATGACAAAAAAAAAAAGATTAGAAAGGTGTGTGTGTGTGTGTGTGTGTGCTTTTGTGCATGTGCACAAGCACATATGCCTCTATCCTGTATCTTGAACTCAGGGTCCAAGCACTATCCTTGAGATTTTTTGCTCAAGGCTTGCACTGTACCACCTGAGCTACAGATGAACTTCTGGTGGCTTTACTTGTGGTTAATTGAAAATAGAAGTCTCATGACAGTGAAAACATTACATAGTAACATAAATTTTAAAAATGTGCTCAATGTACTTTGTATTTCCTCTCTTGTAATCATATTTGTGTGAAGTTGTCCATTAAATAAATATTTATGGAAATGTTTTAGTGTATTAAATGCCAAAGACAATTGGCTTTTCCATACTAGCCAACTATCTGATGAGGGAGAAAGTATCTCAAAAAAAATCAAAAACAAAAAATCACCTTGGTGATTTATTTATGAAATAAAATAAAAGTTTGGTGAAATTTCTTTATCCTGTCATTTATAAGAAAAGTGTCTCTAAAAAAGCTGATTATAAGTTCTGGGAATTGAGAAATATACATGAAGCAGAGAGATGTAGCTAGGTGCTGGCCCATGTCTAACATGTGTAAAACCCTAGGTTCAATCCCAGCATAGTGCTCTCCCTCCACAAATGCAAGAAATCAAGAAGTACACAAAGGAAAATAATAAGAAATATCCTTACAAGAAATGAATAGATGATCTTTACATATAATGAAGGCTTGACTAAGTATGTGGTACCCATGCATGCCACTACATCTTATAAAGCTAGCCAAAGAACTCAAGGGAGTGATTTGATCATCACTGGATGAAACAAAAGACAAACTAAAAATTAAAGTAAGCATTAGAGCAGTTACAAAATACAAGTGTTTTAAGAAAATACCAATGGCACAATGACTATTACGTTTTTTAAAACTCTAGAGACTTGGAGGCTGCTCATGATCTCATGACTACAGAAATATTAATAAGAGCAATGAAACAGATTCCTTATAGAAAGTTAACTAAGGGCTTTTAATTTATCCACATGATGATTGTGTCTATCCATTATTGAATATTAAAGTAAAACTTAAATTATCTACTGCCTTAGAAGATAATTCATAAATAAAACTTGAGAAAGTATGAATTTGTTTATTATTCACATTCAGATGCTGAACAATGGGTAAAAGGTGTGATTTAAAAAAAAATTAGTTCAGTGAAAACAGGGTTTATCATATTACCCCAAAAACATTTAAGCAGCCGCCAAGGAACTATGTAGTGTAAGTTGAAAACTCAGAATTATTGGATTATGTGAGCTCTAAGAAGATAATTTTCCCTTCCTGAACACTTCCTCATATGAGTTCATTAGGCCATAGTGTTGCTCATAGCCCCATGGGAGAAACATGGAGGTATAGAATTTATTAAATTTCTTTGTTTACAATTCATAACAATCTGCAAATAAGTTTATTATGAAATTTTTACTATACTCACTATATATTGCAAGATATTATGAGAGATAAAATCTAATCAGGAAGATGGAGCACTGTGTATTCCTGGGAATATTTATTTATTTATTTAAGGCATCACGTGAAAGAATAATAGCTCTTTGTCTTACCTTGTGATATAAATGTAATCTTGACCTTATGGGATGGAAAATCAAAAGTATATACTTGCAAATGCATGGCTCTACAGACAAGTCATGTATAGAGTCTGTTTTAGTCTATTTGGGTGCTTATACAGGAAATAAATGTGTCTCCCACAATCTGAGAGCTAGAAATTCAAGATAAAAATATCAAATGTTTCAGGGGTCAGCTGATGATCTACATCTTGGTTTACAAAATGACTTCTTGCCTTGTGGCCATATTATGTACAGTACCTGAGTTTTCTCTTAGGACTTGTCTATGATGATACTAATTCTATGCATGAGGGCTCTCTCTCATGACTTCTAAAACTTACCTCCAAATGTCATCACCTTGACGTAAGTATTTCAGCACACAAATTTGGAAGGAAGAAAACACTTTCATATCATATTAGGGTTTCTAAAAGTTCTTGGCAGATCTCCAACTAGAGTGAGATTCCAGTCCTCTTTCCCTTACCCCAGGTTTTATGAGGCCACATGCTCTGCAGAAAGTTGACGTCATTTATCAAAGAATAAGAAGAATGAAAATACTTATTCTGAGAAACTTGTGATTAGGCTTAAATAGGAATAAAGAAGCTTTGAGAGAATGAAATTGACTACAAATCATCATTGGCATTCTTGGTATGAATAGATAAAATTACACTAAAGATATTAAATTAATATAAAATGTTTCTTTTTTTTTTTTTTTGGTCAGTCATGGGTCTTGAACTCTGGGCCTGGACACTGTCCCTGAGGTCCTCATCCCAAGGCAAGTGCTCTACCACTTGAGCCACAGTGCCACTTCTGGTTTTCTGGTGGTTAATTGGAGATAAGAATCTCATGGACTTTCCTGCGTTGGCTGGCTTTGAACCTTGATCCTCAGATCTCAGCCTTCTGAGTAGTTAGGATTAAAGACATGAGCTGCTAGTGCCTGGCTATAAAATGGTTCTTAAAACCGTTTCTGTTGTGATGGCTTTCCATGGGAAAAGCATAAAAATCTAGCGTGACTATACAATGGACAAATAGTGATTTGTGAATAAAAGGAGAAAGAAGACAATAATATACAACTGTGTCTTTTGTGTTTTTAACCCAATTTATTTTGGACCTGTGTCTGGAATTAGAGTAAAAGTTGATAGATCTTAAATAATCATCAAAGTTACAAATGCCATGGACATCTTGCATATAATCTATTCTGGTGATGGGAACAGAAATGACTGATCAGTAATTAAGCCTAGCTAAAAGTGGAGTCATAATTTCTTTAACAGATATAGGTCTTCAAAATGGCAGAGTAGAAACTTTATCAGATGCTGTGAAGAAGAGTCTGAGCAAGAGGAAAAACTGAGGAAGAGAACTAGAATCAAGAGACAGAAAAGTACAGACAGGCCTTGAAACACAACTGGTAGCATAGAAAGAAATAAGCAATCAGTGTTTAGAGCATTTTCTAGGACCTCCTTAACAAGAATAGTACATAGAGAAGGAGGGTCAGAACCTTGCCAGTGGCCTACTTGTACAGGGGTAATTTACCAAAACCAAGAATCTACCCTCTGCAGGTAGAGAGCTCAGATTAGGGAGCGATCAGTTTACCTTGATGGCTAGCCAGCAGCCTAGAGCCCAGCAGGTTCTGAGATGGAAACACAATCTGAAAGAGTCCATAAATGAAGAAACGACTGGTTTCTTCATAAAGAGGGCTGGGAGGCCCTACCAAGGTGAATGTCACAGATTCCCAACAGAAACTCATGTCGGTATTAACTCACTGCTCTTTGTTCAACAACCCCACCTAGCAACTTCATTCACATGGGGCCATTTTAAGAAACAAAGGCTCTAGCCTCTCCACTAGCAGACCTGGGACTGCAGAATGATCAGCTTACAATGACTATGGAACCAGCTGACATCCCAGCAGGATTTTGGTCTGAGCCATATCTAGATGGCTTATAGGCTGGAGAATAGAGAAGGTTTAGGAGTTTCTAAGCTATTCAGCTACTCTGCTTAGATAGACCTAAGACAAAGATGCTGACTCAGGCAAGATGAGAGCCCTTACAGAGAGCAAAGGTAGCCATTTGTAACCCCACTCTGACTGTGAGAGCAGTACATTGCCTCCAGAACACTTCAGTAAGCAGGTTATTCTCCTCTACTGTTGGAGATCCCAGATTACTGGAGCTACCAGAGAGATGAATGTATTTGCAAGCATCCTGAAGCCAAGCAGAGCTAGAAACTTATCTCTACCCTAATGATTTGGAAAGTAATCAGGAAACAGCCAGAGAAGAGGCTTTGAAGACAGAGAGGCTTTGAGGCAGGTAAGTTGAAAATTCAAAGAAGTAACAGGTAGCAGGTAATGAAGGGCCCAAGGGCTATGACTCCACCCTCCCTGGCTAGAGCAAGACCTAGTACTTGAAGTTCACGACAGCACAACCATGAAGTATTTGGCTGGAGGAATGATCAGCATCTATTAGCTATTTCCGGGCTATCAGGTTTGTTATTTTCCTGGAGCTGAGCACAAACAATCCAATGAACTGACACCTTCAAAGGGAGCACTTGAGCCTCTTGGTTCTCCTGAAAGAGGCCATCCGAATAATAAAAGAGGCCATCATGACAATAAAAGAGGCCATCCCAGCCCCCTTAAGTAAAAAGTTACCCAACCCCACCCTAAAGGGAACAAGGAAACAAAAGGCACCGCCATGTTCCAGGAAACTGTCTACAAGGTAACTTTCCCATTCCAAGGATCCGAGGGCACATGCAGCTTGGCACTTATCTCTTACTAGCCCAAATTAGGACATGTGTCTCTCCTTAAGATGATTGGTAAAAGTATGTGACTCAGTGTAAAATGATTGGCTGCCTGCATGCAGACCCCGATGCGATACTTTAAACCTATTGGCTACTAATGCGCGGGCTTTGCCATAACGGATAATAAAGTCCTATATAAGGTCACCCTCAGGGAAGCTCGGGGCTCTCAGCTGCTGACTGGTTTAAGGTCATGCTGTGAGCCCAGGCCTGCTCCAATAAAAGCCCTTTGCTTCTTGCATGAGAACGTCTCTTGGTGTCCTCCATTCAGCGTGAGCATCTCGACCCTTTCACTCCAACAGTAGAGTTGAACCCAGACTTACTTGTTTGCATTACAATCAAGTAAGTTATGGGAATACCACAGAGTAGACACTCTGCTCCCTCAAAGTACACAAACAGGAGAACTTGTACAGAGTGTGTCAACTTGACTGGCCCAAAGACTAAAAGCACTGTTTGACAAACAGTATAAACAGGGAGCTTCCAAGTTAGAAGCAGCCTAGAAATGGATAACAGACATCCAGCCTTACCCCTAGTCACATATACATCCATAAAATCATAAGTAAATATATGACCTTAGGCAATTTTCTTCTATTGAGTGATGCTATGGAAAACAGGCCCAGTATTCTAAGCATGTAGGGAAATCTTGAGCACCAAGCTTCCTTTAGACCTATGAAGGGAAACTACAGTACCCTTTCACTATGCAGTGAACATTTGGGACTACAATTACTAGTGATTAAAATGTCCAACCAAATGAATTGCTCTCAAATGCATAAATCTCAGTGCAAGAACAATAAAACCCTTCTGAAAATTGACTTAAAATAAATAAAATTCAAGCATACACATACATTTTTTTGAGTCTGGTCATGGGGCCTGAACTCTGGACCTGGGTGCTGTCCCTAGCTCAAGGCTAGCACTCTACAACTTGAGCCACATTGCCACTTCCGGCTTTTTTCTTTTTGCTTATGTGGTGCTGAGAACACAAACCCAGTGCCTCATGCATGCAAGGCAAGTGCTCTACCACTGAGCCACCTTCCCAGCCCACAACACATTTTTTTTTAATGAAGAAGCATGACAACTCAAATATCAACAACTCCAAAATAACTTATGCTAGAGTTAGCAAAGAAGTCCAGTAAAAACACTCAAAAGCATGAGTATAAGAATGGTCAGGGGAAACAAAGGTGGAGGCTACATGCTTGATAAGAAATGTACTCATTATCTTGCCCAGGTAATTGTAACCCCTCTGTACAGTATTTTCACAATAAAAATAAAATAAAATAAAAATAAATGATAAAAAAAAGAATGGTCAATGATATGAAAGAGATCATGGATAAAAAAACAATACTGAATGAATAAATTCACAGAGAAAGCAAAGAAACAGCCAAAGTAATCCACACAATAAGAATGTGGATAAATATGCAAGAACATACAAATAAATTAACTGAGATTTCAAATAGTGTAGTTCCTTAGCATGCCAAGATCAAAGTTCAGAAAAATAAGATACCAGGAAGCAGGTACTCGAAAGGGGTGGTATAGGGTCAAGAGGAAAGAGGTAGATGAGTGAAGAAGAGAAAAGGGGATAGTACAGTCAAGAATCCAATGTATATCCTACAAAGAGGGAAGGGGTGGAAGAGTGAGAATATTGAAAGGGGTGACATTGATACAGATATACTGTATTCATAAACTGCTTTGTTAAGTGGCAAATCCTGTGTACAGATAAATGAAGTAAGAAAGACAATGGAGGAAATGAAATAGGAGTACAGAAATCCTGCAAGAGAATCCAACTGAAATTGGAGAAATTAAAAACTTAATAAACACAATAAAAATCACTCAAGGAAACATCTCCCCAGTTACATGGATCAAACTGAAGACTGAAAAGCAGATATCAAGGATAACACAAATGTGATAGAATCAAATGAAGAAACTGGAAAAAATATATAGCAGTATGAATGGACCATGTGCTTAAAATCCTAAACTAAGAATGATGAGCATAGAACAAAGAGAAGAGGTAAAAGTTAAGGGCATAGAGAACATTTAATAAAATAATAGGGAAAATTATACAATATGCAGAATGAAAGTTGCCACAGATACAAGATGTTTATCCTGCAGACCCTCAACCAACAGCTGAAGCAAAAAGCACCCCAAATTACAGCATAATTAAAGTATTAAGTATAAAATAAGAAAAATGCTAAAAAAACTACTGAAAAAATCCACCAAGTTACATACAATAGCAACTCCATCAGAATAATTAGATTTCTTACCAAAAAGCAAGGAAGGAATGAATGATGAACTTGAAACACTGAAAGCAAATAAGTATCCATTTAAGTAAAGCAACCCAGCAAACTATCATTCATAACAGAGAAAAATGAAGGCTTTCTATGATTAATCAAAACTAAAGCAATTTATAAACACTAAACAAGTACTACAAAATATATTTATGAAAATTATACACCCAGAAAAGATAAAAATAAGCATAAAAACAGGGGCAAAATAAATTTGACTAGATGAGTACATACGTATATGAAGAGTAGCAAAGAAGTAAACACAATAAAAATGACAAGAATTATGATATATATTTGATTAAGTGTAGAACATTAATGGTCTTAATTATTCAATCAAAAGACCACAAATGCATAACTGTATTAAAATGCAGAATTTGATTGATTGTTGCCTCTAAGTCATGTATCTTACTGACAATATGAACCTCATTGACAAAAGCATAAACACTGGTAAAGAGTTAAAGGATGGAAAATTATCTTCCAAGGAAATCGAACCTGAAAGCACATTGGAGTAGCTATACTCATGTCCACTAAATAAAGTCGACTTCATAATCTTTTAAAGGACACCAAGTAGGTCACTTTCTAATAAAAAAAATTAACAAGATGAAAAATATTGCTAACATATGTGCAACTAACATCACTGCTCCCAGTTTATGGGTGCTTAAAAGCATACATGGACCACAACACACCAATAACACAAAACTGTAATACCGCTCTTTCACCAATAGATAGGTCATCCTCACAAATCTTAAGAATGAAAACTTACAAGTAATCACATCAAAAGCCAACTGAACATGACCGATATCTATAAAGTATTTTATCCAGCAGCTGCAAAACATTTTCTTAACAGTCCAATTTTTTTCTCCAAAATAGATCATAGTTTAAGATACAGACCAATTATTTGCAGCATAAGAAAAGTGAAATAACACCTTGTATTTTATCTGACCACAACTAAATAAAAGTAGTACTTAACAGTTGAAGAAACTCCAGAATACAGTCAAACATATGGAGAATGAAGAATGCTTAGTTGAATATTTATGGATCACTGATGACATAAGAGTTAAATCCAAGAAGTCATTAGAATCTAATGAAAATGAAAATATAAACTACCAGAACCTTTGGAACACAGCAAAGGCAGGACAGTGGGCAGTTATGACACCAAAGTTATAGCTATGAAAAAAGTAGATGAAAGAGAGAGAGAGGGGGGCTGGGAAGGTAGCTCAGTGGTAGAGTGCTTGTCTTGCATGCATGAGGCCCTGGGTTAGATTCCTCAGCACCACATAAGCAGAAAAAGCCTGAAGTGGCACTGTGGCTCAAGTGGTAGAGCACTAGCCTTGAGCTGAAGAGCCTTGGGCCAGTGCTCAAGCCCAGAGTTCAGGCCCCCACAACCCACAAAAGAGAGACAGAGAGAGACAGAGAGAAAGAAAATACAAACACCAATACTATAACCAATATAAACACAGAGATTAAACAATAAGCGTTATCATCTTCTTGTTATGCCAGTCACCTTAAAACACCATACTGATGCTATCCCTATCATTTCTTGGCATTCCTTCTCAATGTGGATAGTCTCCATTTCATCAATAAAGACATTCTCTACAAGATGCTCAGCACATTCTCAATGCCAAGAGCAGACAAAATCTTGGAATTGTAATTTACAAATTGCGAAATCTCCATAATAACTCTCCTCTGCTGACCTCTAGACTTTCTGTGAGAAGGAAAGATATAGTGATTTTTAAAGTTTGTGCATCTTAAAATAACTGTTTCTGTGTTATTCTAAACAAAGTAATGACTCTTAGGGCTTTGGTTCCTGGATTTGATTTATATGTAATAGAACTGTCTTCATTTGTCTTCAGTGATTTATCTTAATTTTTCAGGAAGATTATTTTATAAGCTAAAATCTACTCCTGGTCCTACTTCAAACAAAGGAAAGCAATGTCGCAGGCATACATTGATTAACTGTGTATTGCAGAACAGCAATAACGAAAGGACATCTAAAGCTCACTTGATAAAATCATATGATTAAGCCCTGTGATGAAAGATAAACAAAGTCTCTGCTTTATAAAATTTGTGATACTCATATATCAAAATGTAGAAGAGTACTTTCATCTTGCATCAAAGGTACTTAACACCAAATAAAAACAATGGTTCATCTACCATTTACTTTGATGATAAAGAACTTTAATGACACCAGTTTGAGACCCTCATATCCCAGCTATTCAAATATAATTGACCAAGTGCTTAATAGAACATTTGAGAGGGTCAATAAAGTAATGGTCCCACAAAAAGCCAGGGTTTCCTGAATCAAATTCTGTGATTTTTGAGCCCAACTTTGTTTGGTGCCCCATAAAAGTTCAAGAAAATCATAAAATATGACAAGGAGCAATCACTGCCTTCAATCTCTTAGGAGACAAGTTGAATAATAATAAATCAAAGGGAATCTTCACTGGGGAATTTTGAGAGGGAGGAGAGAGTGATGATTAATGCTAATAGGTATATAAAAGGTGGCTTCAGTTAAATGTCTATTACTCTCTTGGATTTAAGGCTAAAGACCAAAGAGAAAACCAGTATAGATTTGAATTATTTAATTTCTATGGACTCTCACAGAATTAGTAAACCTTTACCCTAGAGAACATTTGACTATGATGCACGACACGTATAACAGGAAGTATAGGCACCTTAAAAATCTGAGATTAGATGCAAATCAGCGAGGCATCCTCTTCCATTCTGGGGTTCTGCTGTCTCTGAGACCACATAATGAAGAGGTAGCGTTTAGGAGATATCTTGGTGAGGATTGGAGAAACCAGCATTGATTCTAATTGCAATGAATCTGAGGCAAAAGTCAGAGACACTGATTGCAGGAATGACATCCTTCTTTTTAACTGTATATTCCTTTTTTTTCTTTTGTTAATGCTTCAAAGCAAATGACATGAGAAATCTTGTGTAATGATGATGAGTCGATTTTTCCATTTGAAGATGATGACCACACGCATGGGTAGCAGGGCCGTTCTTATGCTCTACCGCATTTCTGCAAATAGAAAAATTGGCTAATTATCTACAAATTTCCATTCTTCATAGAATTTTAATGAGCAGGAATTGCCATTTACTCATTCATATCTGTGGAGAGGGAACACTGTCTCCCGTTGGTGATTTCTCTATCTCACCACAGTTCTCAGATCGCATAGCACTTGGAGAAACAAAATTCTGTCTGGTCATTTTCTTATCATTTACCCATCCTCCCCTCTGCCTTATCAAACACAATCTTCTGAATCAAAGTTGCCATCCCTGAAATAGGAGGATGAAGTACAAAAGTCCTTTGAACATTGTCCTTGTGGTATTATCTGTAGAGAGCTACTCCTCTCTGAAGACATTGCTTACATTTAATAGGGTTGCATTCCACAGGAAGTAATCAATTACAATCAACCAATAACCCATCAAGGACTACCATTACAAGGCAAGAAATTTGACAAAATTCCCTTTCAGGAATTTCTGACTTAAAATCTATAGACCCTAGAAGTACTTAGCACAGGAGTAACAACTTATGGGCTGCTAAATGAGCTATCACCATCACTAATGAGTTTACTATTGTACCAAAATAACCCCAGGATCTGTCTCTCCATTTTAATCAACTTACCTGTTAATTATTCAAATTGCCAGATAATATAATTCCTATCTGGTCTCCTTCCAGTTTCTTATTTTTCCCCCAATTCATCCTTGCCATGATGGTTAATTTAATATATGTACTTATTTATCTTGTGCTGGTAGTGGGTCTTGAACTCAGGACCTTGAGTTTTCACTTCACTTTTATATTTAAAGTGAAGGCTCTGCCAACTGAGTCACACCTCCACTTTCAAATTTTTGCTGGTTATTTGGAAATAAGAGTCTTGGGGTACTTTTCCACTCAGACTATCTTGAACCATAGATTTACACCTCCAGACTAACTAGGATTACAGATCACAGTTATGAAGAACCAAGGCTGGGCAATTATTTAAAGTATGCATGTGTATTAATTTACAATGAGGTAATGCCCCCAATAAACCCATCATAAGCTGAAAATATTTCATGCTGAAAATGAATTTAATACATCTAACCCACAGAAAAACAAAGCTTTGTAACTCAGTATAGATAGTGTAGAGTGTAAATCTGGAGCCCTCGTGAGGACTCCAGAGCTGTGGCTCAGGAGTACTGCCCAGCAAAGTGAGAGAATATTCTCCTATTGATTGCTAGCCTGGGAAAAGATCAAAACTCAAAGTTCAGTTTCTCTGTGTATGACATTTACACCATTATAACGTCAAAGTGGACATTTCAAGTCTAGGACTCTTTGTAAATTTTAACGGTGCTCTCTTCTCAGACAATACGAGTTCAGTGCTTTCTTCTATCCACTTTGCAGTGGATAAGGGAATACATAGTTCCCAACATAGAGAGTAAACAATATTTTGGTGGAGCAACCCTGAACACTTTAATTACTGGCATTATAACATTATTCAAGCATGGGTTTAGGAAGAATCTTCTCAATACACTACTTCTACTTTGCTGACATCAAATAAAACTATTCATGAAATACAAACAATATATGGAAAGCAAAAGGAAAAATAAATATCCGTGATAAGGATTATTTCATTTGAAATTACATTATGAATATGAAATTTAGCAGTATTAAAGATATGTCTGTATGATAAGCTTTACTTTCAGATTTCTTTAGATTTTAATATACTAGATTAAATCTTCATTTATTTTTGTGGCCCAAATGTATATTATAGTGACAAAACATTTTAAGTCATAATTTTAAAAAATATGTATCTACTCTCTGCTATGATCTGAAGGTTTGTGTGCCCCCCAAATACATATGTTGAATTTATCCCTTGGGGTAATGGATATATAGGTCATTTGAGAGGTGACAGGTCATGAGAAAGGAACATGGAGGAATGACAGTAAAGCCCTGGGGGTTTAGACAAAAAATAAGTTGAGGGGAAATGTTTTGGGCTCCTCTACCTAGTTGACATTAGTAGAGAATATCACTTGGGAACTAAAAGTTCATCTCTTCTAAACATTGAATCTTCCAGTGCCTTGATCTGTTTCCATACCTGTGAGAAACAGATTTCTATTGTTTATAAGTATTCCATGGCAGAAGATAAAAATGGAAACTCACAAAAACTTTAAATTTTTCTGAGAATTATCCAAGCTGCTTTGTACATCTCCTGGAGGTGGCCTCATTTCTTAATGCTTTGTAGTTTTGTTTATTTGTCTGTTTTTTACTTTTTAACTATTTGAAAAATTGAAAAATTATTAAAAGTGAAATCTCATTGATGATTAATGTCCCTATCATGTACAGACCAGCATCCTTTAGAACTCAGTCATTTTCTTCATCCCACTGCTAGATAACATATCTGACTCCTTATGACAAACAAGGAAGTTCCAAGAGGAAAAATCCTATTTTTCTGATTAATCAAAACACTATTCCTAAACTAAGCATCTCATTCCTTCTCTAGTGGCTGAGATCTAAAGGATTACTCCCATCTACAACAATAAACAACAAAAAAGCAAGCTGGAACCAGGTGCTGGGGACTCATACCTGTAATCCTAGCTACTTTGGAGGCTGAGATCTGAAGATTACAACTCAAAGCCATACTGGACAGGAAAGTCCTTGAGCCTCTTACCTCTAACTAACCACCAGAAAATCAGAAGTGGTTTGCAGTGGTAGAGCTCTAGCCTTGAGCAAAAGGAATCCCAGGGTTAAAGCTCAGGCCCTGAGTTCATGCCCCAGGACCAGGAAAAACAAACAAACAAAACGAATACACAACTAAGCTACAGACATTACTTGCTTGGTTGGGTGTCAGCGAAGCAAGCCAGCTAAGCAAGCCTGCATTCCTATGTTCATGAAACAGAACAAGTTGTTTTAACCAAGTACAAGCAAAAACAAGCCCAAAAAGCCTAGATAATAGTAGGTCAACAGAAAATACTAATGAAATGTAAAGCAGATTTGCTTTGTTTTTGAATAGAATGAAAAATTTCTAATTAGTCCCCTTTGTCCTCCTTCAGTAGTCCCTGGGGTACATTAGCACTAAGGAAAATGCATCAGGGATTATATGTTTGGGAGAAAAGAAAGTAGGCAATCTTAATTTTAACATTCTTCACCTGCAAACTTGACACAATGAGGTGCTACCAAACATGGGATTATAAGGATAAAGATTATGATTTCTAGCACAGTTCTTAAACTATAAACATTGTTTACCATCCTTTGTCGTGACCATCTATCTCCCTTAGCAGCTGAAATAGAACCCCAATTTGCTGGGATGAGCCACATGTAATTGTTGTAATATACATTATAAACATTAATGGCTCCTCTTGTGGACTCTTGGTCCAATAAAAGCAACAATTTACAAACATAAATCCCATCACTCCCCTCCTCAAATGAATGAATACCCATTACATTTTGTGTTTGGAAGCTTTGGTCTCTCATTTCCTTTGGACCATTCAAGCCTGCCAACTGCAGCATGACATTTTTCACTCATGCATCCTTATTTACAGGTCCTTGAGAGGAATTACACACCTACCTGACACTTTTTAGTTGGAAGAACAACTTGAAATGGTTTTGAAAGTGCTTGCTCTGTAATCTCTGAAGTTTGGATGTCTGTGGTGGTTAAAGTGGAGCTACCGTTGAAGAAGGAAAGGAGACAGACTTGAGAAGACACTATTTATTCATAATGACTTAAGAATACCCATTCTAAGCGATTCCTATCATCTACATTGCTTACAAGCAATTGTAAATTATACCTTTTGCCATGTATCTATCCATGCTTGCTCTTATAAAGTAACAATTCTCTTAAGCAGCAATTTCCTTACCTGTAAATAGGGACTTTGGTTGTATCTGCCTCTGAGAAACATTCTCAGATGATAGACTCATGAAATTCTCAACCTGAAGCTTCTGAATGAATAGAGATTTGAATGGGTTGCATGGTTTTTATGACCAGTTATTCCAAGTTCTCAATACGTGCTTTTTTAAAAAAACACTATAATTTGCATATGTAAATTACATATGTTTGGTAAGTTAAATTGGCAGCTGACAAAAGAGAGCAGCACATGGTATTCAGAAAAGGGAAAGGTTTATTTGCAGGATACCTCTGGTCAAGTTGGAAGCCCACACAGCAGGAATAAAAAGGATCGAACCACAACCAGGCCTGACCTAACAAGGCAGGGGGTGACCTCAGGGAAGGGAGCAGTGACTGCCTCCAGGTGTGTTGGTTACCTAGGTGACACATGTACTGGGCAGAGACTTAACCAAGAAGAGGGATGAGTCTACTTGCCTTCCCAGGGTGGACCTCACAATATACACATATTTAATTTCATGATATTTGTTTTAATTCCTCCACTGCATTCAAGGCCATGAGCAAGGCATTAGTGGATAAAGATTCCAAGAGAACAGAAGGTTTTGCTTTCTTCTATCTCCAATAAATAGATTAGAGCTTAAAACAAAGCTGATATGAAGGGAAGGGTATCAGGTGAATGGAGAGGGGAACGGTGGGTAAATATAGTCATATTACTCAATGTACAAAGGCAAAGATGGCTCCAGGTGATGTGAGAGGAGAGATGGGGCTAGGATAGAAGGGGTGACAGGATCAAGAAAAATTGGACTCCTAAAATGGCATGTTGATTTCAAACCCCTTAAAATCTATAGAATGAAAACTATCTGGAAAACAATAGAATGGTAATTATGGAACACTTCATTTATAACAATGGACAAATAGCTTCTGACCTTCTTCCCTTTTCTCTAACAAAGAAACGCAATTTAAACAAACAGGAAAGAAGTTAAAGTATAAGACTTTGGATCTGGACTCTAATTTAGGTTCCATTATTGGATCACGGTTGTTGGGTAAATTCAGTGTTCTCTCTGACCTCTGTGTTTCCATGTGAAAGATGAGGAGCTGTATCTTAACAAGAGTAAGGTGTTGAAACTTTCCTAGTCCAGTTTTTTGTAAAGATCTTAAAAAATCATTTTGTTTAGTGACATATGGATTATAAAGTATATCTATGATTAGTATTTTGAAATTTGATATATATATGTATATATACATATATACAGCAATTAGTTTATTTGATCCTCATTGGTAAATACATATGGGAGACATTTTTCCATTATATAGACTCACAGATGTAATTAACTTGACAAGATCACACATAATTAGTAAGTAGAAGAAATGGGGATTATGCTTGATATCAGTAGCAGCAAATTTCATTCTAATGTCCTACTAAAAGGTTAGAAGATGGTAGTTACAAGACATTCAGAAATGCTTTCATAGTCCATTACTGAACCTCTTCATCCACAGCTAGGAAAAAAAGGAAGCATTCTTTAATGAACCTACTTATTCATCTAATTGTACCCAAATTGACTTGATCATAATCCCTGGCTCACCATAAACACTTGAGTGATGGACTTTTAAAGAAAATGCTAGCTGCTCTGGCTGGGTTTTGTTTGTGGGGGAAGGGCTGGGTAGGGGGTGGGGAGTTGGGGGGGTGGGGAGGGAAGGGATAGTAGGAGAAAAACAAAGGAGGAGGTAACAACACTCAATAGGAAATGTACTCATTACCTTATTCGTGTAACTGTAACCCCAATGTACAGTACTTTTACAATAAAAATATATACAAAAAAAGAAAATGCTGTTAGTTGCAGCAATTCTATTGGGGTTAGCAAGTCAATACTCAGTACCTGACACTCTCTCATCACTTCCCCATAATTTTTCTGCAAGTTGTGGACATGATGATTAACATTTTAACAGGTTTAAATTCTGATGTTGAACACTTTTCCCAACACATACTGGAAGATATGGAACAGAACTAAGATTTAAACAGACTTAGTGACCTAAAAGGTTAACTCTTCATCTTACCTTGAAAAAATGAGCAGATTATATCAAGTCTGATATTGAAAGGGCAGTGTTGACTCTGGAGAAAATGTAACACTCAGCGCAGCAGGTGGGTGAGCAAATGGGATTCTCTCTCTGGATGCCTCTCTCTATGTCTTTCTCTCTTCAACTCTATCTCCTCCCTCTTCTTCTTACTGTCTCTCTCTCTTTCTCGCTCCCTTTCCTTCTCCTGGCCAGCTTGCCATGGACAAAATAGGAATAATTAAGTGTCAATAAGTAAAGTTTATTTCTGGCAAACAGCTGATGAATATTTTCAGCGGCTCCTGTTTTTTGACCTTTATGTGCCCTAGACAATGACGGAATCTTGTTGAAAGCTCTTTAAGCTGAAATTAATTTATGCTCGACAGTGATTAAAAGAGAAAGTGAGAAGGGGATGGAAATTAACAAATCCATCTTTATTGCTGAGATCCCATTATGATTATAAGGAGAAGGGGGGGAAAATTCAACGTGGCCGGCGCCAGCTGCAATCTGGTAAGGCGTTTAAACAGCCTATCCTGCTGGGGAAATGTCCTTGGATGGACAGATTGATCTGTCACTGACATTCTCAGAGAGAGGAGTTTATTTATTGGGGATTGGAATGCTGAGGTCCCTTCCTTGCTTTTGGCATAGGAGGCTGGTGACAGAGATTGCTGATCGAAAGATGAGCCAGAGAATTTGACAGATGGGGAAGGACTTCACAATCCGATGTTGCTGATGTTTCCAGGGACAGAGACAGCTACATTTTCATTCTTCATTGTTTTTGGGCCAGGCGCTTTATCTTCAGTATATACCTGAAGTACTGCTTTATTTGTATTTGCAATTCATTTTGTTGGCTGGATCCTTATTTCAGACCCTGTTCAGATCTACTATAATCTTTACTCAGAATATTATATGTGTAAATGGCTAAGTACACACTGAAGAAACATGGCTACTTTCTCTATTCATTCCTCAAAAAACTCCTGTGTGTTGGGTCTATCTTCATGCATCATGTTCACTTCCCAGGCAGTGTAAGACGGAGATCTACAGCAAGACAGTGGGTCTGGAGTCAAGAGGAGGTTAAGTTCATTTCATTTTACAACTGAATTCACAATTTTCCAAGATGAAGGCAATCCTATACTCATGTTGTTTCAGGAAAACTAACATGCACCGAGAATGTTCCCAATGCAGCACATTTTTTACATAGGATTTCTCATTTGATCCTAGAGAAAAAAATTAAAGAAAATTGGTATCTCTGGGTTATTTTTTTTATAGGTCTGTCAATGGAGGCTCAGGAATGTACAGTATCAAGAGGACTTGCACCCAGACCTATTATAGTAAGCTTAACCTATTGGTGAATTTACTGTACATGGTACTGACTGAGAATTAAAAACAATAATAATGATAATTGTCATAATAATAAAAATAATGATGAAGAAGAAGATTATATAGGAGAAGAAATCTCAATAACCAATTTTTTTAACTGCAGGAATGTATAATACAGCTCAATTGATGTAGAGAAGTTTTGATCAGTCCCTCCTTTCTAGAGTGGGTTTTCTTTAAATCCTCACATGATTTGCTCAGTTATTTCCTGCCCTTAATTGTGTAAAGGTATTTCTCTGAAGAAGCAAAATAGTACCTAGAATACAAGGTAATACTTAGTATGCTTCACTTATGTTTGAATGTGAAATTTTTAGATGTGTTGGAAAGTGGGAGGTCTTTATACCTGAAGTTGGCTGATGTTAAGAGAAGGATGAGTTCAGCATGTGCTGTACAGTATTGACCTATGGGCATCCTGGAAATGTATAGTTTTTGTTCAAAGTCAGTCTCCATGGAAACATATAAAAATGAATGCCAAGGATCTATTGCTATGCCAAGATTGGTCTCTCTTCATTGTCTTCATCAAGTCAAAGAGATGAGGTAAGCAGAGACCTGATTAGATTTTGGTCCAATATCTCACTGGGTTTGTGATCTTGGGAGTTGTTCTATCTCTCAGTGTATCCATCATCTTATCAGCAGAAAGAATGGGATAAGATACCCTTCCTTTTTTGTTTCCCACATTAAGTTGAGGCTAAGAGATGACAGTGGGTGCAAATATGCTATGTGCATACACGAACCTTCTCTATAACTAGGTTACTATATCTCATAATCTTTTATATTTTAAGAGGGGGAAACTGACAGCACGTACCACCTCATGTACTCAGATATGCAGTACTGCAAGATATGCAATATACCTTTTTTTCCAATTTGCCTTACTTATCATTAGACACGTGTCATAAAGACAATTGCTTATTTTTAAAAGCAGAATATAATAGTACATAATATGTGTAATACTAAAAAATTGATAAACATTGATAATAAACTGTGATTTATTTGATTTTCTATATTCTTCTGAAAGTCAATACTGATAAAAGGAGACTGACAAATGACCAAGATCCTGAGGTTGGATTTGCATAACTTATTACCAAGAGAGGAGAAACAGTTGCCTGAAAATTTTATGGATTCCTGGTTTTGGATGATAGAGTAGATTTATTTCCCCTAATGCCTTTGGGAGACTCATTTTGCTTCTCTGGACTCTGACTTTCCCCTTTTACCAAAGGGCTACCGTAATAGAAAGGTTCTTAAGGTCATTATAACTTGATAAAAATTGATATCTCCAAATGCTAAGAATATGTTAAGCACTCTCTAAATGATAAGAGTTACCTACAATTCTACATATCTGAGATGGAGAGTTCAGGAATAATTTAGATACAGTGATAGTTAATGCAGAATATTGGAAGCTGTGGGCCCACTTTATCTGTAGTAGCACCCCTCCCCATGAGCTGCTAGGAAGTTACATGCAGAAGAAAAGGGCCAGATGTAAAACAATTATTTTAATAGCACCAGTGCAAAGCACTCAGTAACCCACATGGTATAAAACTAAAACCTGAGTAGTATTTCCTATTTCTGCCTTTTCAGTTCTTTAATAAATATAAGATTGGTAACTAAGATTCTCAGGATATCTTTCCCAGGATGAGATAAAGACAAAAGAACAGAGAAAAGAAGAAAAGTAAAAGCAGGAGAAGACAAAGGAGGAGAAGGAGGAAGAGGGAGTGGTAGAGGAGGGAGGAGTAGGTAAATAAGATGGAAGAAGTGGAAGGAAAATAAGGAGGTGGAGGAGAAGAAAGAGGAAGAGGAAAAACAAGAAGAAGGATGAGCCAGGTACTGGTGGGTGGCTCACACCTGTAATCCTAGCTACTCAGGAAGCTGAGATCTGAGGTTCAAAGCCAGCCCAGGTAGGAAAGTCCATGAGATTCTTATCTCCAATAAACCACTAGAAAACCAGAAGTGGTACTGTGGCTCAAGTGGTAGAGTGCTCTCCTTGAGCTGAAGAGCTAAGGGACAGCACCCAGGCCAGAGTTCAAACCCCATGACCAACCAAAAAAAGAAGGAGGAGAAGGAAGAAGAAAAGCAAAAAGAAGGAGGAAGAGGAGGAGATGGAGAAAGAGAAGATAAAGAGGAGAGGAAGAAGAGAAAAATAAAAACAAGAAGAAAAAAGAAGAGGAAAGAAAACGGGGAAGGAGGAGGAGGAAGAAGAGGAGGAGAAGGAGGGGAAGAAGATGAAGGAGGAGGAGGAAGAGAAGAAGGAGGAGGAGGAGGGGGGAGGAGAAGGAGAAGAAGGAGGAGGAGGAGGAGGAGGAGGAGGAGGAGAGGAAGAGGAAGAAGAAGAAGAAGAAGAAGGAGAAGGAGAAGGAGAAGGAGAAGAAGGAGAATGTCATTGTTATTTCTAATATGATGTGATAATGGTCACCATTTCATGTCTGTTCTAGCAAGAAGTCTTTTCCCTGTATGAATTCAGTTGTAAAATGAAATGAACCTTACCTCCTCTTGACTCCTACTTTTCCTTCCCCCCAACTCCCCCAAGTTGTACAGATCATTTCCAAAATATTGTCCTGTGTATATCACTGTTGCATTGGTTCCCCCTTGCCCTTTGTCTCACATTTTGTTATTCTCCTTCTCTTCCCTAATTCAGATAAATGTATATATAATACCCAGGGTACCAAAGTCAAATATAGCTACCACAGAGGATAAAACATAGGGGGAAAATACAAAAGAAACAAGAAATCACATAGTACATTAAAGAAAACAATAAAGATTGTCACCACCCCATTTGTAAAGAAATGGAAAGACTTGGAAAAAATTATATTAAGTGAAGTAAGCCAGATCCAAAGAAACATAGGTTCCAGGGTTTCCCTTATTTGCACTAATTAGTATACATCTAGGATAATCTTAGCAGATGAGCAGAATAGGTCAATAGCTATGTACATATGACCATATAAGATGATGCTAAACGAAAGAACTTCAAGACATTGAAGCAAGAGGTTTTTCTTTGTTATTGTTATTTTAGTGTACTATTAGAGACTTTTAGGCCCTTGAAATTAAGGTTCACATTGTGTTACTTAGTATAGAAGGAAGGGCATGGTGTTGAGAATAAGACAGATGTAAGACAGTCTGACTTCATCTCTTACTAATGTCTTACTATGGGAAGGTAATATTACCACACTGAAGTACTTTTGTACCTTCATATAAAGAATGCAAATCATTTCTAAGTAAGTTGTTGAAAGATTCAAATGAGAGAATCTAGACAGGCACTTAACATAGTGTACATTTCACATAGGAAATCATTAAGGAATGTTTACTATTATAAATGTCTTCATCATTGTTTTTGGACCCAGAAAGAGCTTTCAGTCATGGACTTGCCAAATGTTAGCAGTCTCCCTAAAGAAAAGTACTCTACATTCAGCAAATCTCAGGTTTCTTATTTTAAAAATAGATGCAACTCTTTAGTGACACATGCAAGCGTGCATGCGCGTGCGCGCGCACACACACACCAATCCCTATCACAACATACCACAATGCTTTATGCATAACAGAGATCCAGATAATTAATTTATTATAAAACACCAGTAAATACAGTACAAGCACAAAAACATCTATTCACTTACTGATTTCATTCAGGAAGGAAAAAAATGGCAGCCTAAACCATAGGCTTAATTTTGTTCCTAAAGACTTCTAGTTCATTAACCCCTCTCCAAATCCTCCAACCTGTAATCTAAACCCAGTTCTTCTTTTCTGATCTGCACCTTCCTGCTTGCACTATCCTCTTGAGTACTAGCAGATTATTAAGCCAGTGTCTCTTGTTCCTTTCCCCCCAGGCTAAATTCCTGTACTCGCTCATCCCAAATTCTCTTTTCCAATCCTTTAATCATTTCTTATTGCACTGCCTTTCCATTTCTGAACAGAGTGGAGAACAGAAGGACACAGAATGCCCTACCATAGTATATGCAAATAGAACAAACTTACCTAAAGGCAGAGCAAGTAAGGAACCGTGATCACAGGTACAGACATTAGAAATAGTCAACTCTCAGAAACTTCACTTCCTACTGCCATCTCAACTCTTTTTTATTTTGGTACGTTTTTATTGTAAAAATGTTGTTCAGAGGAGTTACAGTTACATGAGCAAGATAATAAGTTTCCTATTGAGCATTGTTGCCTTTTCCTTTGTTTTCCCCCTACTATCCCTTCCCTTCCCACCTCCCCAACTACCCCCCCACCGAAGTTATAAAGTTCGTTTTCAACATAGTGTTTTTACATCTCATTGTTACAATGGGTTAACCTGTATCCTTATTTAAGCATTTTGTTTTTTCCCTTCTCCTCACCGAATTAGAGAAGTACATATACAAGATGCAGGGCACTAATACCAAATACAGTGAAAATAGGGGTTATACCATGGAGGAGGAACATACAAAGCAACAAAATAATCACATGGTACATGATAAATATGTTAGAAACAATTTTCTTATTACTGTCATCAGTGCCAAAGTCTGATAATATTTTCCTAATATCCCTTCTTCCGGGGATAAAAATTAGCTTGAACACTTATGTTTAGACACAGTACATATTCAATTCCACATTTAGTACTTAACTGTATACCAGAAAATGTTCTATAAAAGGAAGGCATTCTAGATGAAGTCCTCTTCTTGTAAATACAAAAGAGTGGTAAACAAAAAAATGGATAATCATATATGGCAACAGAAATGTGTATTAAAGGAAAAACAAACAGCCTGAGTCTCAAGCAGAGCAGGCATCTCCCCATGCTCACTGTGGGTGTTAAATGGATTAGTCTTTTCCTGAGTCTCTGCTTTCATTTGCAGAGTTGAATGCTATGAACAGCCCTTCAGGATTTGTGTGTGTGTGTGTGTGTGTGTGTGTACACAAATAATACAGAAAACATCTAGATCTGTCTTACATGTAGCACTCAGAAAAAAATCACTTTCATTTCTTGTCTTTGATTTTTAAGTGCAAAGGAGAAATACCAACTAAAAAAATTAAAGTAGCGAAGACCCTTTTCCAAATAGAGTACTCAAGTGTCACTTTGTTAATAAACATGTACTTGTAATTTCCTTCTTTTTCCTCCTCCTCCTCCTTCTCCTCCTCCTCCTCCTCCTCCTCCTTCTTTTTCTTCTTCTCCTCTTCCTCCTCCACCTCCTCCTGCTCTTCCTCCATCTCTTCTTCCTCCTCTGAATCCTCCTCCTTGGTTTCCTCCTCCCTCCTCTGCCTCCTCCTCCTCTTTCTCTTCCTTCTCCTTCTTAAAATTTGAGGAATGAATTTTTATGAGACAAAGGCAAATCAGGCAGACTCACACATTAGTGGGAGAACACCACTTCTAGCTTCCTATTTTGCTAATGTTCCATGCAAAATTCCCTTTCTTTGGTGTACCCTGACCTGCCTCCCTTCCATTGTCATTCTCCCTGTCTAAACTATTTCAGCCTCCAAATTGTTCTATTTCCTTCCCAAGGCCCCAAATAAGTTTATATCTCTCCATAATTGAGCATGATCTTAAATATTTCAAATGGAGTGGTGGAAGTGGTTAAACTTGATGACAATGGTGCACCTTGCTCAGGGAGGATATGAACTATAAAATCAAAGAGCTCCATTTCCATCCAGGTTCTTATTTATTGGCTAATAACCTCAGTTAAGTTCACCTTATAAACCTCAATGTTAACCTCATCTGTCCTGATTAGATGGGTCTTCATAGAGTATCAAGAAGAAGACCCAAGGGGACAGTGAAACTATCAGCAAAATCAACATAATAACAGCTGTGTTCTTCTAACGCTGCTTATGAACATTTAATGAAATTTGGCATGTAAGTCATTTAACCCTCAGTGCACTCTGAGTAAACATATTTTATGATTTTCCAGATTATGCATTCAATTCAGAGACAGTCTGTTAAGTACCAAGCATAACATTGGACATCATAGAGAAGAGAAAGATTATAAAAGCAGAACTCTATCATCAGAGCTTGCAAAGCATCTCAGTGGAAAGGAAAAGGATCTTAGGAAACAATATAGCAATAAAGAAGATGATGAAACATATTATAACATCCTATAAAGAGAATATGCTGGATGAAAGATCATAAATAAGGTTTTGTGTAAAAAAGCATACTCTAATGTATTGGTCTTGGCTGCTGCAAAGTTACACTGGAAAGAAATCTAAAGAAAATATGATAGTTAGCTACCTAGATAGGTAGATAGATAGCCACATAGATAGAGTAGAATTTTACTTATTCATCAGAAGAGTGATATTATGTCATTTGCAGAGAAATAGATGGACTGGGAGAATACTATGCTAAATGAAGTAAGGCAGGCACAGACAGATGAATTTTTTATGCATGGAAGTTATATCTAATTTATAAATATGCAAGTAAACATACATATATATATGTACACAAACATAAAAGAATAGTACATGCAAGGGAAAACATTCCAATGGTATCACTCCTTTGGAAACCTAACCTACAGTCTAACATGAATACCAGGACCCTGGTACTTCAGTTGTTGGGGGATGTGGTAGATGAATGAAAAGTGAAAGGGTAGGAGAATGCAGTCATAATATTTAATCTGAGTGTGTGTGTGTGTGTGTATGTGTGTTTGTATAAAAATGGAACTAGGGATGAGAGGGGTTGGGAGAAGTGGGGGAGGATGATGAAAAGGGTGATATTGATCAAGATACATTCTACTCATAAACTGACATGTTGAATTGACACCCCTTGTAAAACTACTTAAAGCTTTTTTTTAATAGTTAAAAGATTTTCCATAAGGTGTTATATAACACTGAGGTGTTATCTAAAGTTCCATAAGGTGTTTTAAAAACTAACTCTAATATATTGATCTTGACTGACTGTAACGGTACATTGGAAGAATTCTGAGACAACTAACAGTAGTAGAAGGGAGAAAAAAAGTCATAGCGGTCTCAAAATACCTGCCCCAGCCAGAGAAGACAGATTGTCCATCTTTCCTACAGAGAATACTTTGGGAAGACCTGTTGGAAGATAAAGTGGAATGAATTCATGAGTATTTGTTTATGAAACCTATATTTTACTAGTGTTATTCACTAGCTGGCATGGCTATTGTTAGCCCTATTATAACCCAAATTGGAACTCAACGAGCTTAACTTCTGATATCCAGGTCACAAAAGTTGGAAACATAGCTTGGAAGAAATCAAGATGGATTTAAACACTCAACATTTACTGTCATTCTGCACAGACTGTTAGAACAAGAATGAATTACCCCCCACAAGAGCAATGCAGCAGCGATTGAGTAGATATCACTCTCCTGCATATATTTTGTTTAGTGGCTCTTTCATATTCACATACACATACACACACACACACATACAAACTAGTACATCATCTAGAATGTTCTGTGACTATGGAAAATTTCCTGGCATACAGTAAGCACTTAATATTGAATTATATAACTGCAGTATATGAATCCAAATGGCAACACATTTGTTATGCACAGAAGTAAGGATATATATAAAATTTTACCTATGATTGGTCCTTACCAGTCCCTGTCAGTTTTCCCCCAGCACCCTGTGTTCACAGAGATTTTATATTTTCCACCCTTTGTTGTATGAGGTTGGAGGCATGTAAATCACTTTGGATAATAGCATGTTTGAGGAACATATGTCACTCAGTTGTGTATGATTTATATACATAACTGTGTTACATGTTACTAAAAGCCTTGGGAGAAAATAGATATTCTTATATGGCCTCTTGGGTCTTCCATAAGATTCTTGACTCACACATATTCTTTTGTTGTTGTCACTAGGGACAATAACAGGACCTTACACATAATAGGCACATGCTCTACCCCATGAGCCCTATCCATAATGCTTTTATTCTTTTAGCTATCTTTTAGGTATCGTCTTGTTTTCACCTAAGGTCAGCCTACTATTCCTCCTGAATACCCGGCCTTATAGCTGGATCACGTTGTGCCTTGCTTTTTGTTGTTGTTGTTGAGATATTGTCTCACTAACTTGAACCACCTTCCTCCCAGTCTCTACCTTGTAAGTTGCTGGAGTTATATACATATACTACCACCTCTAGCTGCATTATTGCTTTTGTTTTCACTTTGCTATCCAATAGAGAATTGGGAAAATGAAGGCCAAAAGAGAATCAAAGGAGAAGGAAGGAGTCTTACTCCCTGTCATGCCTCTTGGAGTATAGCCACCCCAGAGAAAAGTTTAGTGGACATGAGTCTATGCCCTGAAAATAATGGATAATGGTTGCTATGTGGTTGCTGTGATTATCTAATTGTGTCTCAGAACAGACTGCCCCAACTGATAGAGGTTACAATAAAACAAGCATTTCTTGAAGAAGAGAGATTTCCAAAGGAGCCAGGGTGATGAGCAGATGACATAAAGCTGAGCCATGTAGACACAGAACCCACACAGAGAAGCAGACACCATGTGATGTACTCAGAGCTCTTGGAACCCTGGGTTGGAAATGTAAATGCTTGGAGCAGAATAGGCCTCTGACTTCCCATCCTTGTGGTTTCCAGTTTGGCAACAGGAAGTCACCTAGGATTCCAGATGCCCATTTCAACATCATATCCAAGCATAAGGGCTTAGAACACAGACATTTTTTTTCTTTGTTTGTATGGGTCAGAGATTTTGGTAGGGCTCAGTTGGTTGAGTCTTCCATTTCACACAGCATTGACAAAGGTCAATTTGGCTGTATTTGGTGGTCAGATGGGCTGTTATGAAAGATACAGGATGACTTTTCCTCTATGTTTAATCATTCATGTGTGCTCAGCTGAGACTGAAAATGGTAGTGCACACATAATCAGTCTAAGGTCAGTATCCCAGCGTTAGGTAGGATCTGACAGTCCTTTTATAGACTATCTCTGGTGCTGGCATAGAATTATTTTGCCCATTCTTTGTCAATTAAGTATGTCACTAGTACTATTAAATATCATCTTTCAATAGAATGGGTGGCAAGAGTTCATAGTCAGTCTTAGTGTACCCTACTTGGGATCTGTGGGATCAGAGACTCAGCAGGACACTGGTTCTAGGTATGTAAGCTTCCTCAAAACAAGCAACTTAGCACACTCTCTGGGGGCCAATTACACCCTAAGCACATATCAGAAATGCAGAACAGGTTCATTCTTCTCAGAACACCAACTCTTGCTTCGAAGGTCTAACCTTAATGTAATCTCAAAGTAACTGTGCTTGGGGAACATTGATTTAATTTCTCCAACATAGACTAGCAAGATTAAACACAGTATCTGACACCAACATTTTCAGTGCATTTTCCACCATATGATGCTTCCTTTCAAGGGTATCACCAGCTCAGAATGTGGTTGTAGTGGTCAAGTGCTTGATGTCTACCACTCATCTCTGTCCCCTGACAGACAGAAGTGGATCAAACTTCAGATTATTAGTTCATCTCATGAGAACCAGAAGGAGATCTCTCCCTATGCCAGCTTTTCCCACCATGGGATTGTAAGGGATACCTAAGGAAAACAAATCCTAAACTCTTAACTGACAGAGACACTTAGTAATAAGGTGAAAAACGAAGGCAATGATATGGCTTTGTAAGATGTTTAAAAAGCGGAGATGAAAGACATTTAAGAAATGCTATTTTCTCTTCCCATTCAAGTCTTCGCTTTCTGTTTATCCTCTGTCTCTAAAATGCTTGATTATAAAGGGTTTTTTTCACGTTTAGTTTACTCTATGTTCCTCTTTTTCTACTTTCAGAGATACCTCACTATATCACTGGGGACCACTTAGCCCTTTGTTCCACTGAAAGAAAGAACGCCATGTAGACTTATTTCAAAGAAGGACTGATGGCAATCCAGTGGGAATCTGGTCATGAAGAAGCCCTACTTTGTTTTCAAGCAGGGATATGAAATTGTGCTATAAATTGTGCAAGGCATGGGGAGTAAGGAGTGAAAATGCATGCAACTCAAAAGTATTGGTCCCATGGCTGGTGTTTCATGTTACAACTCTGAGATTCACAGAATCAGATGATTTTTAGAGTAGAAGGAACTTTAAAAACACCCTCCTCCACCACCTAATCACTATTTCCATGATGCTTTTCAATAATCCCACAGACATCTAGTATACTACATAAACATAACCTTTCACTGTCATGGAGTGCAGTTCAATGGGAAACCCTCATATGTGTGTGCCTCTACACACAGACACAAATGTACACCCACGTATGTATATGCGTGTTTGATTATGTGTATATTTTATGTATGCATGTATATGCATATAGATATGGGGTTTCTCATAATATGCATGTTTTATGTGTATGCATTTACAGATATATGCATACATCCAAACCCATGCATAGTATGCACATAGTGTGTATAAACTTACATATATATTCTGTATATATTATCTTATTTCATTATATTTATTTTATTTTATCTTTATTATGTTTTTTTTGTTTTCTCCTGAGTGGGTTTACAGAGCAAATTTCCTGCCTTTTCCAGGGAAAGTGAAGAACTGAAGTTATTTAAGAGGTGTTAACACACCCACCTACAGTTCCTTCAACTATTACTCGTGTGATTTTTGTTGTTGTTGTTGTTTTTATCACAGTAATTCTTTCTCCTGGGAGCCTAGAAGAGGAATTGGAGAAAGCAATTAGAGAAAAATATAGGTAGAAGGAAATCTGATTTTCTAACCAAAGCTGATAAACATCTTAGTGGGTAGGGAATAGCTAAGAGGCTGGAGTGCTTTCTAAGCAACAGAGCTGGCCAGGCCATGGCGAAGGAGGGAAGACAAGAGGGCAGGCACAGGGAAGGAACAGAAAGGGTCTCTGAGATTGTTACTAGATCCTGTAGGCTGAAGGTCTCTGTGCTGCCAGTTACTGAAGGGGTGATTAAGGCTGCTTTATGGGAAGCAAAAGGAGGTGATTGCCTTAATTATGTGGGTGGAGACAGATTAGTAGAATAATTGAGAGGGAGGGAACTGGTTAGATTTGCAGCTTTTTAAGAAGTTCAGGTAAAAGGGATAGCGAGAAGAAGTAGGAGAAGGTTAATAGAGAGCCAAGGAGAGAGAAGGCAGCAAAAAGCCTTATGTGAAGCTTAGAAATTAAATGCATTATTCAAAAAGTATGTGTATATGTGTTCGGTGAGTATCCAGAATAAGTTACCTCCTTCAATGGTCTGTACTTTGTTTTATTAGATGTAATTTAGGTATGTTAATGTGAGTCATCTTTTTGTTTTTCTCTATACAATACATACTTATAGACCAGTTCTGTTTTCTTCACCCAACTAGCTAATTTAGGCACTTGATCTCAAGTATATTAAACAAGTGTGATGTTCTGTTCATGCTTAGTATTTCACTCAATGAAGGTGAGAAATGGTGCTTATTTGCACCTGGCTAATATCTGCAGTACAAAGTCATTTACCTTTGCTCATTACAACCCTCCAATAAGACTCCAGCAAACACAGAGGTCAGGGAAAACACATGACAGGATGGCACAATGTAATACATACATAGAAAGGTAAAATCTCTCTCTCTCTCTCTCTCTCTCTCTCTCACACACACACACACACACACACAATTTCAACAGCATATATTGGAGAAAATGCAGGAAAAATAATTGGTAGGGGAATAGGTTTTGAGCATTTCTGAATATTCCTTCTAATGCACACATGTTTGCATACTTTTTACTAATAGTGCTAATAATTGGCTTTGGAATTTTCTGTAAACCTTTGGATCTGCCTAGGACCTTGTGCCAGCTGTTACTCTGAAACTTGGAACACTGAATCCTTCCTCTTCCCTCATCAAAGGTGAAGATGCATGTTGGCTCAAAACATCTGGGCTTAAATGGGGATGATAAAGACAGAGTAAACTTGCAGGTTGGGGCAACTGGAACGTTAAATAGAGAATAACTTATTTTGACTGAGCATGCATATGTGTGCACAAATATGTGCACACCCATGGGTACAGGTTGAGTAACACTCACAGAAATGCTTAGGACCAGAATGGTTTGGATTTGAAATAAAAACTTGGAATATTTGCTTATAAATAACGATGGATTTTAGTAATGGGACCCCAGGCAAAACAGAACATTACTTATGGATACTCTGGATACTCTCTCTCTCTCTCTCTGTATATTATGCACATTTTCTGAAGACAGTTTTTCACAATATTTTTATGTGTCCGTGTTCTGATTGCAGTCTGTCACATGAGGTCAAGCAAGAAATTATACAGTTGTGGTTCTCACTGGTACTGAGAAATTTTGGACTTTGGAGCATTTGGGCCAACTCAAACTGCAATATGTATTGTATTTACACATGCACAGTTACAGTTATACATATGTTAAAACTGCATATATTATAACACAAATATGCATTAGCATATAATATACAAGTAGTATGAGAATTCTAATATATGTTCCTAATGTGTGTACATATAATGGCATAGTGTTAGTATATTATAGATTGTATGTATTACATCCCTTATGTATTTTAGAAATATACCCTTATATTTTAGAAATATATAATCATATTCAGAAATATACAGTCACACTCATGTTTTACCATTTTTATTAGCATACATTAGTAGGAAAGGAGCTTTTATTGCAGCCTTATTAAACACACCTCCTATAGTGCTCTTCCTTTATTTCCCTCTTCCCCTTTCTTAAAACAATTCCAAATTGTTTTATTCCCATATATGTAAATAAACTGCTTCTTACATATTTATCCTCATTCACCTTCTCTGTTAACTATCTCCCCAGTCACCACCTTGTTTTCATGTCTGATAGTACATTCTTTAATATATGAACACATACGTTAATGTATATGTTTATACTTAGGTGAATATATGTATCTATATACACAAATAATAAGTTATCCTCATATTCCCTTAAAAGGGATACTTAAAGACTAAGCTTAGGGACACATAGCCTAGATAAAAAACTTTTCTTTCTATATTTCCTTTTGCATGCTTGTTTATAGAATCCATGTGTTTTACATACAAAAAGTATATGTGCTTATTTCATATATCATTGCATATTAAAATCATGTAAATGATTATACATGTAAACTCTCAAGTACATTCACACATATACACAGAACACCTCATGCTTGTCTTACATAAAACATGTGATGTTGATTTTGTTCAGGAAAGTGCATTTCCCACAGAAACTTTAACAAAATGATCTTTAACAAACTGTTACACATGCTTCACTTCTAGGAACTACAGAAAATGAAAGAAGATTTCAAATAGAAAGAAACGTATTCTTTCTTCAGGAGCCTACAATGAATCCGACAAAACTAAGTTTGCATTGTAGACAATCAGTAAGTATGTGATAAGGGCTAATCCAAACTCACAGATACAAAGTCTATCCTCTATTCCCTGCTTGTTTCAGATGATTCCTTTTAAGAAGCTTCTGGATAGGAAATTAATTTCATTGTATGAGACCACTGCTTCTGAAAGAATTTTATTAATTTGCTTAGGATCAAACAATTGTTATGTGATCCAAAGCATTTTCATGAGAGGTGATTCAAATGCTAGAAAAGAAACCACAATTTCTTCCTGTAAACTGAGCTATATGATTTAGACGATAAATGTTTCTGATAGTCCAAAGGAGTGAAAGATTAGACGGTGAGGAGATTTCCACAGGGGAGTAAATGCTTTACAACCTTGAAGTGGATTTGGGTAGATCAAATTGAGTTAGAGTCGGCATGACTTTGTAACAACAAATATATGTGTTTTGCCTGTTAATTTTATATATGCAGTAGAATGTGAGGCTTGTAGCAGAATTTAAACTTAACTGTAATTTTTGTCTGCTTCAGAAATAATTTACAGTCACTTGCACAGAGAATTTCTAATATACAAAAAAACTTGTTTTCTAATCAAATTAATTAGCCATCTCAACAAGATTCTATGACTATTTAGACCACCTAAGAAGATAGCAGTTTCAAGAACACTCAAGGAATTTAGATGAGCCCATTTTCATGCGAACAATTTCTAAGCTAATTGCAAATTATTCTTATCTAATCAGTAGAAACTTAATGACCTCTCCTAGCAACAGTTGGTTTGTCTGTGTGGATCACATATATATTTGATAATAATTAAGAGCTTGAAATAATTTTAATGTTCACTAGTTTGGGGAATTTACAGTAATTGTAAGGTGGGCTGTGGGTGCGGGTAGACATGGGTGTCTGCAGGTAGAACAGTGAAACCTAACACATTTCGATACAAACCTAAATATTCAATTGTATGATGGAGCAGAGTTAGTTGATATATTTGTAAGAAACACTAACACAATCACACCTTTTCTTTTTTAACACATTCGCACATTAGCCTTCACACTGTTTAAATAGTGGATAATTTGGATATCTGTACAGGATAGCTGTGTAGATAATATATCTAGAATATAAAGATCTGTCTATTCATAAAGATAGAACAAACATTTAGAGTTACTGTATATTGTGTTATTCTAGCACTTCACCTGAATTAGCATATTTCTTTCCTACAAATACTCCTTTAAAAGGATATTGTACATCTCATCATATAGAATCAGATTCAGAGATGTTAAGTGACTTACCAAAAGTCACACAGATGTTACTTGGAAAAATTATGTAGTTTGAGGTGTTTTTATTTTTCTTCTTCTAAATTTCAGATTCTTTTCTGGACATGATCCCAGCTTCCCCAACTGTGGCAATATCATTTTACTGGAAATAGCTCATAACAAAAAGTATTCTATGTGTTCACCTGCCTGAAAATCTAAACTCATTTTGAGAAATTAGGAAAGTGGGTTGGCACCATTTGAATACGTCTTTTACTTAAATTCTCAATTCAGTGCCACATTCTCCAAAGGGAAATTTCAACAGTCACAACCCTTAAACTCTCGTGTGCTTATATATCCTCCTCCTTATTCAGATCTTTGTATTCACTTCTGAGTGCCGCCAATCTTCCCAATCTCAAGAATGACCTGTCTCTGCTTATTCCTTTCATTTATTTTTATTTGACTCTTTCAGACTTATAGCACTTAATCATTGCAGATCTAGCATTTTCCCATTCTTGCTGAAAATTTACTATCCTTAACATCGCCAGTTTCTTTTGGGAATTAAATATCTTCTTTCAGCATAAGCTTTCCATTTATTGGTTAGCACATTTTTAACACCATGAATTTTATTCTAACTATGCGCCAGACGGAAAGTAGCACACCTGGGATGCAGGGATTAAAAATAAAAATAGAACATAGTTAGCCTCAAGGAGTTGGTCTCTAACTTGACTGCACATTAGAGTCATGGGGACGTCTTTTAAATCCCCAAAGTGCAGGATACACTCGATACCAACTAAATCAGAAAGCTTTGAGCTTGAGATCTAGGCCATTTATTGTTTTGTTCTAACTTCCCAGTTGATTCCAATGTGCATCAGACCAGTTGGAGGGCCACTCTATCAGGGCCTACAGAAGCTACTAATGATGGAAATGTGGAGAAGATACAGCAGTAGCAGAGGCAAAAATAAAGATATCTTCTCCTTTTGGGAAAGGGTAAAGAGCTGCTTGGGAGAAAAGCTGGATTTGAACTAATAAAGACTAGGAAAACATTCTAAGAATGCAAATGTAGCCATGTTGCCTGAGCATAAAAGCAGGAAAAGGAAATGATCATGAGAGGAGATTAAAGAGATTGTCAAGAGGAGCCCATCTATGTCGCCCATCTATGTCATGGGAGGAAACTTGTACTTAGACTTGGCTCAATAGGTTACATCTTAAACTGTGTCAATTAGACACAAGACTCAGCCAGGTGTATCTAAATTTGAACAGTGGTGATGAATGGATGGAAAGAAAGGAGTGAACTAGCTTGTGATTTGTTACAAAATATGGTAGGACTTCAATGACTCAAGGTGGCCTAATTGGTTTCCATGACATTATAATGGATTCGAGATTATTTTAGAAAAGAGCCCATATTTACTCATTGATGGATAATGGATTGAATAACAATTAAGAGGAAAAAGAGAATACAGAGTTAGAGACAGAGGCATAGATACATCCAAAAAATATAGATACAGAGATACAGAGATATAAGTGAAACATGATACAGTAGAGAATGGCTTAAATATTCTGTCTATATGAGAACTCATAATGCATAAAGGATGGTGGCTGCGGAGGGGAGAATAGTGTGAGAGGAAACCTACTCAATGTTCCCCCAAATATATTCAATTCATCTTTCCTTCTTAAAATGGGAGGGGGCACCATGGAAGAGAGAAAGAAGACTATGCATCTGACAGAGAGTCACTGTGCTAAAAGGTATTGAGAGACCTAAGGTGGTTGTGCCTGCCCATAATCCCAAATACTCAGGATGAGGAAAAGGGACAATATGGCTCCCTGTGGAGAGCACTTGTCTAGCATGCACAAGGCTCTTCAGCTAATGCCCAGAACTAAACAATATTTTAAAAGGTACTGAGAAATAATGATTAAAAATAGAAAAAAACAGATCTACTTGTTAAAAAATTGTTTGCTGTTATTATACATGTGAGAAGGGTTGCAGTTACACAAATCAGGCGCTAAGTACAATTCTTTTTAGGCAATGTCACCCCTTCCTTTGTTCTCTCCCAGCTTCCCCCTCCCATCCCCACCCACAAGTTATAGAGTTCATTTTCAACAGAGTGTCCAGTGAGGACCACTGCTGCATTTATTAACCTTTTGTCCCTCCATTTCTGTGATCGCCCCTCCCAAAGACATAAATGAACAAACAAAACAAAAAGAAAAGGAAACAAAAACAGAAACAAAGGGAAAAAACCCTCTTGTTTCCATTTCCTGTAGTTCATTTCCGTAAATATTATTTTGTATGATCAGATGCACACAGGCATTGCACCTTTGTGCTGTTCCTCTCCTAAGAGTATCCTCCGTCAGTCTCACTTTGTGTGAAAACCTAGAGTCCTGTATAATTTATCATGCTCCCATGTATTTTAGGTCTACCCCTTTTATCTCTTTGAGCTTGGCTTAACTCATTTAACATGATTTGTTCTAAACCCTTTCATTGTACATATTTTTGGATCCCCTCATCTATTGTAGGCACTTGGGCTGATTTGTTAGCTTGGCCCTTGTGGAATAGTACAGCAATGAACATGGATGTGCAAGTGTCTTTAGGGTATCCTGGCTCATGGTGTTATCCATTGATTTTTTTAGGGGGGTCTGGTTGTGGGGCCTGAATTCTGGGCCTGGGCACTGTCCCTCAGCTCTTCAGCTCAAGGCTAGCACTCTATCACTTGAGCCACAGCGCCACTTCCGGCTTTTTTCTTTTTGCTTATGTGGTGCTGAGGAATCGAACCCAAGGCCTCAGGCATGCAAGGCAAGCGTTCTACCACTGAGCCACCTTCCCAGCCCCCCATTAATTTTTGACAACATGAAAGTCATTGATGATCTTGACCACATATTCTTCTTCCATGATAATGAATTAAATATAAATGGGGCAAGTTGAAGAATGAGAGAGCATTGAGAAAGTGGAAAAGGTGAGAAAGGGAAGAAAGGAGACAGTAGCTGGAGGGAATGTGAGGTCAAATAGGGCAATATATGATGTATATTGATAGGCCAGCTAAGCACAGAGAGAGAGAGAATGTGGGTGATAAGGAAGACTGAAAAGAGGACGTGTGTGTGAAAGAACATCCTTGAAGAGATGAAAAGGGGCGAGACTTAAAGTTCATATTGTGGTGCTGACTTTTGCACATAATCACGTATGGACTTGTTGCTAAGAAGTAAATAGGGCCCTTTCAGCTGGCCTCTAAGTTCTCGATGAAAGGCTGCCTTGTATGATATCTCCACTGCCTTTTCCTTTTGGAATGTTCTTTAGCAGTAGACTACCTTCCTCCTTGCAACTCCCAGAGAAGAGAGCCAGGGAAAATTAGCAATAGATACAGAACTGAGCAATAATAGCAATGTTCTAGATAGGATCATAGATGAAATCTGTGTGATATTTCTCCACTCTTTACAAATGAGCAGAAAGATAATGAGAGAGAGAAAATGTTGTATCTGCAGTCAAGAGAAAAGTTTCCAAGTTGGTGATGTTAATTGGTCCAAACATTGTGAATAAGCAGTGTGTTTTTCTCTTGTCCAAGCCACAGTGTAGCTTTGCATGAAGTAGGAATTGTGGCTAAATAAAATAGAAGCAAACTAAATGTTCTTTAACTACATGACTCAAGGTTAATATATTTGTTTATTTGTCTTTGTTCATGGGTTATCTGTCATGAATGTTAATGTAGTTGGTCAGTAAGTCAAGCGACTTGAATTTCTAGTGATAAATTATACAAGTAGGGCACCCAGCAAGCTGAATGAGGGTCTTTTGTTATAATGTAAACATGGGCAATATAAAGATGTCCATAGATTTCCAAAAGGTCCCACAAAGGTATAATAGCACAGACTGTTTTAGAAAGGTTCACATAGAAAAAAGGCTTTTATTTCTTTTAGTCACTCTAATATAGGACCAGACATGAAGTATTTATTTTGAATTAAAAAATGAAATAAACATGTATTGAATTTTAATGTATTTACTTCGTATAACAGAATTTAAGAGGTTTATTGTACATGTGTCTCTGATTCAATATTTTATTTTTATTTTTTCTTCACATTTAAGCCTTACATGACAGGTATTATTTCTTTACTTGTCTTCTTGTTCTGAGTTAAAAAAAAACATTGGTGTCAAGTCTCAGAGGTGACTAGTGGCAGAATAAGGCTTAATACCCAAATCTACAGATTCTACTTTAATATTCTATCTCCTGAGTGCTAGAAATCTAGTTCACACTTTCTCCTTTTCCAGTTATCTTTTGCATATTGATAATGTGCCCAAATTCAGATCTAAAATCCAGTTTTCCAAACTCTAGTTTTGGTATTGAACACTAAGAATGGCTTTCTGGGAAAGTATCTCACTTCTTCCCCATATGGCATGGAATGTTTGCCTACTTTTCTTTTCTGTGTTCTTTCCACATACCTTGTTAAAGACTTTTCCATATCCTTCTCAACCTCCTTATTGGTATAACAATACACTTCCAAGAGTTTTAGAAAATCCAGCTAACAAATCGCAAAGAGCAGTGGCCATACATTGCCTTTGCATGATACTAAAATTGATATAACCTTTTAAAAATTATTATTGTAAAGGTGATGTATGGAAGGTTTACAGTTACATAAGTCAGATAAAGAGTACATTTCTTTGAACAATGTCATCCTGTTCCTCCCTCTCTCCCAGATATTGCACTCCCATCCCCACCCAAAAGCTGTATAGTTCATTTTCAACATAATGTCTAGTGAGTACCACTGCTGCATTTGGTTACCCTTTGTCCAACTCCTCTGTGTCCCCATGACCTTCTGAACAAGAGAAAAGTGAACAAGCAAAACAAAAGGAAATGAAAACAAAGACACCAGTAAAGAGGAAAAAACTTCTTGTTTCCATTTCCTGGAGTTCATTTCTATAAATATTATTTTATTTGGTCAGATACCAATAGCTATTGCCTTTATGTGATATTCTCTTAAGAATACCCTCCTTTGGTCTCACTCTCTGTGAATGCCTAGAGACCTGTATAATTTTTCATGTTCTATTGTATTTTTTTCTTTTACTATCCACTGGGTTTACTTTTGGATTTATAGGCACATTATAGTTACTACCAATGAATGAAAACATTCATCCCATGTTTCTTTGGATTGCCTTACTTCACTTAATATAATTTTTTCCAAGTCTTTCCATTCCTATATAAATTGTACAATATAATTCTTTCTGATAGATGAGTAGAATCTCACATCAGTTAAAATGGCCATTATCAAGAAAACTAATAACATGCTGGCGGGGATGTGGCCAAAAGGAAACTCTATTACACTGTTAGTGGGAATGTAAATTTGTTCAATCATTCTGGAAAGCAGTATGAAAGTCTTCAAAAGAATAAACATAGAGCTTCTTCATGGCCTAGCAATTTCATTCCTTGACATCTATCCAATAGAACACAAAAAAGGTCACATTAAAGCTACCAGCACAACCATATTCACTGCAGCTTTGTTTACTATAGCCAATATGTAAAAATATATGTATATGAATATAATCTTTCTTATTGGTACTTTTTCATTTTGTTTTCCAAACAAGTCCTTCACTATGTGTGCATGATTAACCAGGATATTGGTCAGATACATAGAAAGGAAAAGGAACTTGCTTGGATAGGGTTGCTATAGCCTCTGAGCATAATAGATGGGCAACCTTTTCATTGCTCTATGAAATTGTCATTGCTGTTCCCAGAAGACACAGGGAGAGATTTATTTTTCATAGGGATTCAATAACTTAGTAGAAGTCACACAGCTAAGTAATGAATGAGTGAGAATTTCAAGCAGGTTAGAATAACTCAAAAACTTGTATTCCTCCACTACCATATGGGACATCTAAGGCATCAGCTCTTCAAATATATCCAGGACTTCTATAACCATCATAGGTTAGCTTGTAATGATGACAAGAGCTACCTGTAAATTGTCTGGGTGTTCAAGTTATAGAGGGGATGTAGATTCATTCCTAGCTCTGCTAGGCTTCATAATGGGAACTCAAGCTTGTACTAAATGCCACAGAATCCTAATTTTTAAACTATGAATACTATATATAATAATTTTATCAGTTATATTAATTGTAATGGGTTACATATTCTGTAATTCAGGGCTTTTCAAAACTAATACTAATATAAATGGCTCCAAAACAGTGAATGTGGAGTGTTAGATAAATCAAGATCCCATTGGTTTACACTGGGGGAAAAACTTACAAGAGAAACAAAAATACAAAGGAAATCTCATTTCAATTAGATGTGAAGAAGGAATGGAAGAGGTATTTAGAGGAAAGCATAAGCCAGGTGAGATATGGAGTGTAGAAATTCACGATATAAGGCAGACCTGAAATGCGACTAACACCCTAAGTTCTTGAACACTTTGTAGAAATGTTTAGACTTTATTATGCAGGCTCCAGAAATCTTGAGGTCTTTTATAGAGGTAATATAATGACATTGGTTTAAACATCACCATATTTACACATGATGCATAGTTTCAAACACATAGGAATCTTTCCCTTTCTTCATTGTCCACGTATTGGTGAAGGCCTAGGTTCTGGATATCTCACACTGTGAAATCACATCTCATAAAGCATGATGAGGTTTGGGGAGAGAAAGAGCAAACAAAACTGCCAGAGGGGAAGGCAGGTCCCAAGAGATGCCTCAGAGATGCCTGAATGCTGTTCTAACATGGAGAAAATGAGAAAAACAATGACTGCATTACAAAGAAGAACATGTGTATGCATTTATTAACATTTCCAATGTGGATTTAATTTCTGTGAGCATCCCACCTACACAGAGCCCATGCATCTCATGTAACCTCTTGTAAAGTTGTGTGTGAGCTATCTTTTTAATGTGTCCCTCTGGGGGAATCTTCAAATACATTATAAAATCTTGCTTACAAATGGTGCTGTTTCAAAATGTTGTTTATGTCTATTCTTTTACCAGTTCCACATTTTGCATACACTAACAAACACACACACATACACACAGGCACACACACACACACAGGCACACGACCATACACACACACACACACACACACACACACACATCGCTATTTTAACTTGTTACCTTTTTGAGCAAGATATGGCTATTTGGGGAATCAGGTAGATAGAGGTGAAGCAAAATGTGTGGGACCAGGTTCTACCTTTTTAAATCTTGGCTTCAACACTAACTACTCTTTGTACTGGGTTAGATTATGGGCACCTTTCTGAAGCAAAATATTCTCATTTGTAATATTTGGACAATTGCAGCTAACTTATGTGATTTCAGATTGAATGAAATATTGTATGAAAACTTATTTTTAGTACATCTCTGGGGCCAAATTAGATGCTCAATAAATCATATGGTCATTCTCAATTCTTTATTTCCCATTATTACAATTGTTCTCTAGCATTGAGATCAAATACTATCTTTATTAGTTTTTCATATATTTTATATTGGTCTTATTTATAGTTCTGTCATCTATTAAGGGAGACAACATGCACTATGTTATATTATATGTAATATAGATAATGAATGTATTTTATGTAGTATGTAATATGTCATATTGTCTCCATTAATATTCCATTATCACCAGGTAATATTTAATTAAAAGAAGTTACTCTATTTTTTTATTCCCACAATTCATTGTTCAAGGGAAGTTATTTTGAAATGTCTATATATACTTTCTATGTTGATCAGTTTTACCCCTCTATCACTTTTTCTAAACCAATCTAAAAAACTACCTTGCTGCATTTTCACACATAAAATATATTGACCATATTTTCTCTTCTAACCCTCTCTGTTGGCTCTCTCCCTTTCATTATTCATACATATAATCCATACAAGATCTATTTTACATTCCTGTCACTCATTTTTATTAGCTTACATTAGTTATATAGGGGTGGGTGTTCATTGTTTCATTTAGGTGTATCTTGAATATTTTCCAATCAGTCTCACCCCTTGACCCACAAGCTCCTTCCCAAAGCAATTTTGACACGTTTCACTGCTCTATTTTCATAGTTGCAAATAATTTATTTCAATAGTTTTCCATCTTTTTATCCTCATAATTTTTTAAAATTTCTTTTATTTATGTGGCACAGAGGAGTTGAACCTAGGGTCTCTCTCATGCATGCTAGGCAAACATCCCACAACTAAGCCACATTCCCAGCCCCCAATCCTCATAATTTTTGTGTGCTACTTGCTTAAAGGAGTTTACAGTATTTCACATATTTGCACACAGTACTTTGATCAGATTGACCCCTTTCTGAATCTCACTTTCCCCATCCCCTTAGTCTCCAATTTTCCAATAGCTTTCAGTGAGATACATTTTACTACCTTCATTTAAAACTAAATTTTACGTTGGTATTGTTAACTACTAAATTCTCTTTTCTTCTTTCCACTCTCATCCTTTCAAATAGTTCCACAATTATATTCATCAGACATTCACAGAAATGTAAACAGAGACAAAAATGTATACATATATGTATATATTATCCTGAATGCATTTGTGTATATGTTTATCTTTTATAACTAGCATCCATATTAGAGGGGGAAAAAAAACTTTGTCCTCTATCCTTCTGACCCTGGCTTAATTTATATAACATGTTAACCTCCATTTCCATTCATTTCCCTATAAGTGATATATTTTATTTTTCTTTATTTCTGAGTAATACCCTGTGCTGGGTATGTACCAGATTTTCTTGATCCAGTCATTAGTTTTAGAGGACCTGGCCTATTTCCAAAGCTTGCCTATTATGCTTCAGTGAACATGGGCATATAAATGTGTCTATTATATTGTATCCTGACTTATATCCCTTTGGCTCTATCCTAAGAGTGATATCATTGGATTATATACTATTTCTGTTTTTAGTTTTTGAGGAGCCACAATACTGTTTTCCATAGAAGTTGCACTAATTTACAATCCTACCAACTGAAAGGGCCCTTCTATCCATCCCAAATCTCTCCCAACTTTTAATATTCTTTAATTGCTAAAGTAGTCATAATTTTGTGCTCATTTTACAGATGGAAAGAGTGAAGTGTAGAGTTATTACAGTTTGATATCCCACCACTACTAAACATTATCACTGTAGCTCCTAAGCCTGTTTTATCCACTCCACTCTACTTGTTCCATGAAATAACACAACTGTTGTTTTTCATGGTTCACTAGGCTTAGTTGACTTGTAATGTTAATTTCTTTCACCTTGCCCTCACATACAGGATGCACATATGGTTCTGAAGTCTGAGAGGAGCAAGGGGAGGATAAAAGTTAGTACAATGATACAGGGTCTGAATAAGGTGAGTGTAATTATCAACATGGCAGAACTAACACTGAACACTATTATTTTAACATAGCTTGGAATGAGGGAATGTGAAGTAACAAATAACCAGCTCCTACTCCCTCAACATTTTTGACTTAGTAAAAGAAATAGTGAGGGGTGGGGCGAGTAGTTGTAGAGGGGGGAGGGAAGGGATGGTAGGGGAAAAACAGAGGAGGAGGCAATAATGCTCAATAGGAAATGTACTCATTACCTTGCTTATGCAAATGTAACCCCTCTGTACAGTATTTTTACAATAAAAACACAAAAAAAGAAATGTCACGCATAGTATTGCCAACAGTAATATGTATATTTACACTTGAACCTTAAGGGATGCTATAGATTTAGGAGACAGGATGTTTGTTTCCAGTCAGCAGCAAGCAATGATTACAGAACACTGTTGGGAGAAAAGATAATGTAATCTCTACTTGAAAATAAAATAGGACATACTCTTTGGTATTACCCATTCCCGGTCTACTCCCCATATGAAATGAATAAAATTTGAAAAGGAGAAAATCTTTGGATAAGATTTTACCTTTACACTTCACATAAATAAAAGAAACTCTCTGCAACTCATTCAAAGGATTATGTAAAGAGCATATCTAAATATGTAGAGTACTTAAATGCAATTACAATGATGAAAAATTGAAATGAAAGTTAAGTAAGAATTTCCCTATTTTTAAATTATTTCTTTGTGATTATTATTAAGCAGTTGTACAATAGGTTACAATCGCAAATTTGAGTTATAAATACAATGCTTTTTGATAAATGTCAAGTTTTCCATCATTCTCTCCCATTTTCTTCCTCTCATCCCAATTTCAGCACTACTGGGGATTAAATTCAGAGCTATCACTTTCAATGCAGTACTCTGCCACTTTAACTAGTTTGCTAGTTTCTTTTAACCTTGGTTTTAGAGGTAGCTACTCACTTTATGCTCAAGTCAGTTTGAGCTTCAATATTCTTCCTTATGCTTTCTCTAGTGTCTTAGAATGACATTTTGCTTCCTCTATAGCTTGGACAACATATGTGTACCATCATGGCCAGCTATTGATTGAGATGGTTTCCTTAGCTTTTATGGCCATGTTGGTCTCATGATGTCTATTTCCTAACTAGCTAGTATTACAAGCTTGAGATAATGAACCTGGCCAAGTCAGTTTGTGAATAAATTCATCTTCATGAGGGAATAATAGGTCAAGTGTAGAACTATAAGTATAAAGTTTTTTTTGTCAATGTGATGTACAGAGGGGTTTAAGTTTCATAACTAAGGTATGAGTACATTACTTGAAAACCTTGGTACCCCTTCCCTCAATTTTCTCCTACTTTTCCTCCTCCCTAAATCTCCCCCCCAGTTGTACAGATCATTACCAAAATATTGTCTTGTGTATATCGCTGTTGCATTGGTTTCCCCCTTGCCCTTTGTCTCACAATTCTATTGTTCCCCTTCCCTTCTCTAATTCATATAAACATATATACAATACCACGGTACAAAAATCAAATACAGTAACAACAGAGGATACCAGAAGGGAAAGAACATACAAAAGAAACAGAAAAAAATCATATAGTACATTAAAAACAACAAAGAAAAGCCTCTTGTGTCCATGTCTTAAAGTTCTTTTCACTTAGCATCATCTTTTTGTTTATTTTTATTGTAAAAATATCGTACAGAGGGGTAATGAGTACATTTCTTATCAAGCATTGTTGCCTCCTCCTTTGTTTCCCCTTCCCATCCCTCCTCCCCCAGCCACGCCAAAGTTGTAAAGTTCATTTTTCCACATAATGTCTTGTACATCTCATTGTTGCAATGGTCCCATGTATCCCTGTTTAAACAATTTGTTTTTTCCCTTACCCTCCACAAATTATACCAACATCAACTATGGTGAAAACAGGGGTTATATCATGGGGGAGGGACATACAAAGCAACAAAGAAATCATCATCTAAATATGTTAGAAACAATAGCAAGAAAGAAAAAGCATTTGAGTCCTTATCTCGGATGGTCATATGTATATAGCTATTGAGCTATTCTGCTCATCTTCTAAAAGGTCACAAGGGATAGTGTCCTTAAGGATATCTTGTCATTGCCTCCATACTAGATTTTTATGAAGATTAAGAAAGATAAGCATTGCTGTGATCACTCTTCAAATATAAATGTAGACATGATCTTTGTTAAAAGGATTATTACTGCATCTGTCACTGTCTTCCTAATTTAATTGAAGCTCTGTTACCTCTAGTAAGCTTTACGAGCCAAGAATTAAGCACACCAGATAAAAAGGAGGTATGCTATTGAGTGCATACTCTTCTTCACAGTGTTCTCGTGGCCCATCTCTGGGTGTACAACCTTCTGAGATCTGAGATGAAGAAGAGACTCAATTAACAGAATTCAGCTATAGATTCTGGGGAAAGAATAGAGATGCTACCTAGAACAATACGACTCATTCTTCCTAAAAGCCTCCTTCCCTTTTGGGTAAACATAAAATTCTCTTAATCTTAGTTAATATCATTTCAAATGTCAAAGTAAATACTTTTTCAGCCAGAAAATAATTGAAGGAACAAAACTATTAATAAAGAGACTACACATCAGTCACAAAATGGAAATTTTGTATGGATTTTTACAAACCACTTATGTCAAGGTCTTTATATTCACTCACAACCCCACTATTCCCTTAGCCTCTAGGGAAGGTCTCTTTTCCTCTTTTGTCCTGACAAGTGGGAAAAAGCTACAGAGAGTTAGACAAATAAAATGAAAACCCAAAACTGGCCAAAAAAAAAAAGACAACATAGAAAATCAGAGTAGAGATACTCTTCTAAAACCTGGTGGATATTCAGATTGTTTCATTGCAACAAGAGAAATTATGAACATGTAGATCCATGACCCTAAGGTGAAAAGATTAAACTCAATTCAGTGTAAAACACACTGTTTTAGAAAACAAGTGAAAGACAATAACAGAGACTTGAGCAGATCTGAGATTCCCAGAGCTACAAGTGTTCTTGGGATGATTTGACTATTTCAAAACTTACGTTTCAGTTATTCATCTGTTTCTTAATTTCCTAATATATATGTCTCATTCTACATTTTCCATGGATGGTGATGGTTGTTGTTGTTGTTGTTGTTGGTGGTGGTGTGTATGTCTGTATGTTTATGTTTTTATGTGATCCCCAAATAAGGATTTTGGAGTTTGGGTCCTGACTATATCAGTTATGGCAATGAGTATGTTGTGTTTAAATCATTTATGTGCTCAAATCGCAATTTTTTCATTTGTGAAAGTACTCTACTTGTATTAAAACCTACGGCTCAGAGTTACTGTGGTCAATGGAAAGTTTCAATCTCAAGTAGAAACGCTTCTTCACAGATAGAAGCAGGAATCAAGATTAATCTTTAGGATAAAGGCTTGGAGCAGAGAGGTAAAGTCAAACAGCTAGAAATTCTGTCTATACAAGGTGTTGATTTGGTCCAGTTATTTATCTTGCTTTTGCTTTATTTTTCTCATTAATGATCTATTATTTTTCAAAACAATAATGTCCACAGAATAGTTTTACTTTGAAGAGTCAAAGAATGGATGTGAAAGTTGATTTCTAAAATGGTTTTCATCATCCACTGAGTTATCAGTGTCAACTAAATTTAAAGATTGTTATTAAAAATAATAATAATAACTAACTTACCTTTAAAATCTCCAAAGGGAGAGATTAAGTTGAACTTTTGAATCTACTAGATGATATAAAACTTAATTAAGTGAAATGAAATTATATAATGTGCAGTGGATTAAACAGAAAATAGAACTATCTGATAGAAGTGGCTGATGTCATCCTATCAAAATTTCATTTCCATAAAGGAGAAAAAAATCTCTTCTGCAATTACTTCTTTTCCCCTGGTTTGAACTTACACTTCTCAGCTCAGCCCAAAGGTTCTCTTCAGGCTGTTTTACTTAGGAGAACCTGTGGGAATTCAAGGCTATCAAAAAGCTGCTAAGAGACAAACAAGGAGTACAAGGAGGGTCTTCCTAACTTTTGCCTTGCTCTAAAGTCTCTCCAAGTCTAAAAAGTAATCCACATATTGGGAAGATAGACTCAGTCACCTCATGAAGGGTAAAAGACACAGGAAAAAGAAAATAAGAAGCCAAGAGTGTTCTGGGCATAAGAATATTACATGGTGGCCAATGCTGATTTTCAGGAGACTGTCATCTCTGGAGATCTATGCAAAATATGGCATATGTGCCTGAAAAGGTTGGGGGCGGGGAAAGTCCAGCACTTGGGACTTTAATTATCTTCTCAAAGTGATTTATCTCAAAATCTAAACAGTTTTGTTTCTAAAGAGATTCAGTGGTTTGCAAATATTGATGCAATATTGAGATTGTATGCATTTATTTTATCGAGAAGAATGATTCAGAAATAAAGTATTAACTGCACTCTTTAAGAGTTGAATGTGGGCCTATGTTTAGTACCCACAAAATATGTTATACTAAAGAACATAGAAAGTATTAATTTGAGATCTGCATTTTCATGGATTTTGGTTTTTGAGGTAGGTATTGGGAGGGGGGTGAATATATTGGCCATTAAAACCCAAACTGGAGGGCCCAATCAATGTTCCTGCCCCAGCTTTCTAAATATGTGGGTCTACAGTCATGAACCACCATGCCCAACTACATGGATAGATTTTGATAGGATAGTCTAGCAGTGTTGAAAATCAACAATGGTGAATACTGTTTGCTTCACCTCTGTTGCTGAATGGAATAATATGTCTAACTGGCTTTTTCCTCATTGGCAAATCAAGGGTTCTTTGGGAAAATTACAACTATCTGTGATTGGCATGTGGACTGTGGCAGGGGCTACACCTCTCTCTACCTCTTAGTAACACAACCAGGGTCTAGACAATGGCTCCCTTAAAATCATTCTGCTGAAATAGACTTGTCAAAATTTTGCTTAGAATGCATGTTTTAGGTCAAGGGTGTTGTGTGATTATTTTAGCAGTGACCTTCACTTATAGCCTAACAGTGGAAAAATACCTGGTAGAAAAAAAAATCAGAAAAGAAACCTGTGTTTGGCTCACAGTTTCAAAGGGTTCAGTCTAATGGCTTCTTGGCCTCTCGTACTTGAACAGAGCAGCATGGAATCATGAATTTGTGGCAGAGGCTTTTCTTCACTCTTTCATAGACAGTAGGTCAGATAGAAGCAAGAAAAGATCAAACACAAGATACCACCTAGGACCCAGTTCCTCCAAGGAGGTTCTACTTACTAAAGTTTCCAGAACCTGTCAAATTAGAACAATATCTGTTAACCAAGACTTTAGTTCAGGGGCCTCTGGGAGATATTTGATATTCAAACGATGAAGTACATTGTTAAAACAATTGAGACGCATTGTCATGATATAATATTGGAAGAGTTAGCCTTCCCTGAGCCCTTCTGATTATCATCTACCATGCTACATCTTTGATTTTCAAGTACACCCTTAAAACAAACAGAATGCCTCAGGCATACAATTGCAATTTTACCAAGGAGGAAACTGACATGCCCAAGATTCAAACAAACACACATAAAGCTAACCAACTATGGATCTAAGACTCAAACAGCCTATTCAAGAGCCTACCTCTCCAATATGGAGTTTAATGTCTTTAAATATTAAGTTTTAATAACGTTGAAAATAAGTATACTTTAATAGTAACATTCATCCATTTCATAAGATTGAAAACTTTCATAAAACTATGCTTCATTCACATATAATTTTCAGAGAACAGGATTCTCATTGATACAGGTAACATTAAGTATTATTGAAGGAATTTTATATCTTCTTCATTGTTACTTCATACATGACACACTTTATTGTTGATCACTCTTTCAGATTATAAACTGTGTGAGTCTAGGTGCTTTGTTTGCTTTGTATCATAATTTTATAATTTGGAACAGTGTCAGTCCCATAGCAAGTACTCAATAACATTTGCTGAATTAGGGCTATGTTGGGTAAGAAATAGTTTTTCCTATTTAGAATTCAAGAGGAGTGAACTGAGTGAGGTGAGAAAGCTTGCTTATGGTTACAAAATAACAGAGTAAGGCATCATGCCAATTCTCCTAATTCCTAACCACATGCTTTCTCCCTCTCAGCTCAGTTCTGCCTCTAATGTAATTGGCTCTGTGCACAGGACCAACACGTCTCTGCATAGAGCTGTATCAGTGTAGCATGCCCAGGAAATACATTTGAATCCTGGTACTTAAGAGGAAAAAAATAATGCAGCAGTGGAAAAATGACCTCCTATTTGTCTTTTTGAGGGTTCCATTTTGAAAAAAGCTCACAGGAAGAAAATAAATGACTCCAATGTGACCACAGGAACTATAAGCCCTTGGTTTGTTGCAAAGCATGGCCTTTGTGGCACTTAACAAAAAAAAGAGAAAGAATTCCATGCTGCACTCTTAGCTCCATTCATTCCCCATGACCTCAGGTGAGTTCCATCCCTTTTAGCACCCAATTGTGTTGATCTATCACATATGTGAATTGTACCAGCAGATCTCAACGTACTGCTAAGCTCTAATAGTTTAGGTTCTGAATATGCTTGATACCTGTGTTCCACCCTACTAACAGGTCTTATCTCCCAGGATGGAGAATAAGCACATTGAGTACTGGTAGAGTCAGATGGACAGTAAGTCTAGGATTCCAGGGTAGCTGTTGGGAAGTGGGGAGAGAAAAGGTATGCAAAAATTAAACACTGTTGCCAAGAAAAAATTTACATTTTAGAGAACAAAATCTGTTACCTTTTTTTTTTTCATAAAAGCAACACTAGGCCTGGGGTAATGGGAGCAAAAAATAAATATGTGGGAAAATCTTCTGCTGCCCCTAGCAGTTTCTGATCTCTTTCTCTCACTTTACACTGACTGTCAAATGGTCTGTCAAGAGGTTAGTTTGTAATTAAACTCAGCTCTAATTGCTGGAACAAGTTACTAATTGTGTTCTTAAAAATCCTTTTATTCTATACCCTAGAAACCAGAGCATTCTAGACTTTAAATGCTCATGTTTGAGAGAATCACGTAGGTACACCTTTTAGCAGAAATTTTGTTCAGGTGAAGCTTTTACCCAAAGCATCAATCAAGAAACTTTAAAATATGAAACCAGTTGGTGAAGGGAATAATCCTCCCTCCACGACAATAACAAAAAAATGAATTTGAAGAAATGGTCTGCCTTTTTCTCTTTCTAAATTACAGTTAGAGTGATGTGTAATGGTGGGTTTATATACAAAGAACTACATAGAAGATTCTGTCCATTTGAAAAGGGAGCCTCATATCTTTAAAAGGTCAGCTGGTGTGCTTTTGAGGTGTTCTTTTAAAAGGATACAGATCCATTTAATTAGTCACAGAATTTTGAAAAAAAATGAAGGTGAATGATGCTTCTGTCGATTTAATTTGGGCTTGAGATACGCAGAATAAACAAAGCAATGACTCTGAAGGAAGAAAACTTGCAAGAACAGCATGGAAAATTCACTGGCCCAGATACATTAAGGATGTGTTTGGTCCATGTGATGATGTTGGTAATGTGTGGGTCAAAAATTCTAAATTCCCTTTGCGTCTTTATCTGACAGTGTGGAGGGTATTTTGACTCCTCTCTTTAGCCTGCAAGTCCCCATTTTTGCCAACATCCCCCTGCCCCAAGAAAACTCTTAGATTGGTGCAATGTTCCTTCCCTTAAGTCTCATAGCTTCATTTTACAAGAGCAGTCTCACCCACTGTTACTCCATATAGTTATGCTCATGGAGTCCAGATGAGCCTGCAGGGTGACTAATTTTAGCCAGTGAAGTCCAAGGAGCCTCTCTTCCAGACTGTTATTCATTTGAGCCATGAAACCTATGTTCTATGCTTTCTTTATTGATGAATTTAAATATGGACACATGCAAATTTTCCCATTGGTTTTTATTTCTTGCCATTCAGAATGATATGAAATACTTTCTAAATTTAGAGGCTTTCCTTGAGTGTTAAACATTTTGCCTTTTTACTGAAGAAAATATCCTGATTTGATGAAGTGTGGGGGTGATTAGAGCCACCTGGCTTCTACTAGATAAACCAGATGGAAGATGAAGTTTTCACCACTGTCCACATGAGAAACAGTGTGTGTGTGTGTGTGTGTGTGTGTGAGAGAGAGAGAGAGTGAATATGAGAATATGCAGATCCTAGAGATAGCTTCAAGCTACCTGATTAAGCCTTTCCTAAAATTATATTTCCAGATGTTTCTAAGAGGTGTGAGTAAAGAAATTCTCTGTCATTGAATCTCAAAACATTTAGTGATAATTTATCATATTGTCAATGACTGAGGGCCAGGTATACAGTAGCATTAAACAAAAAGATACCACAGCTCAGTGTGAGACAGAGTGAAAACCAAATGATAGCATGAACTACCTCCAACCAAGGCTAACACATTGCTAAGATGGCCATAACTATGTAGCACAACTAATGTTTCCAGCATATCAGACATTTATTGGCTTGCAGTTCTAGAGGAGAGACGTCTAAGCTTAAGGAATAAGCAGGATTGTTTTCTCTGAGGGCTGAGTGGATGAGTTTAAAGGAAAAACTAACAGATACTTCTTACTACATTTAATGAACTAAGAAGTAAAAGAATAATAGCAGCCAAGCAACAATATAAAAGCCCTTTATTGTCCAGTCAATAGTTAGATTTGATAGCATTGGAAAAGAATTAAATAAGAGATCCCAGGTAAATAATTCTTATAAGAATTTCACTGATGGCCAGCAATCTGTTCTCTAAACCATCAGACCTTATTTTCTTTATATATAGTAAAGTATGTGTAATAAGGCGGCATTTTACTTCTTTTGCCATGGAGGAATTCAGGGTACTTATGTGACATCACTAAACGAAAGAAGGAGGAAGAGACACACACAATCAAATGTTACAAGCCAGTGTGAGTTGGGTCTACCAGACCACTGTCAAGGGCTCTGATTGAAGTATCCACTCAACAAAATGGTTGCTACTTTGGTAGCAGACCTAATTAGATTGTGGATTTCTTACTAAAACCTAGTGTTTTGTTATCTTTAGAATTTTGTTATCTCAATAAATGTCAATGTCATTTTTTATTAAAATAGGAATAAATGTTGCTACAGAGGATTATTATGAAAATTAAAATGAATTATCACATAGAAAACAGCCAGCACAATAGAGAACAAAATATAATGAGCATATGTTAGCTTTAAAAATTGTTACTCTTGGTAGAAATAATTTTGTGTCATTTGACTTCTGTCATAAAATGTAAAAAATAAATCTGAATTACTTAATAAGACAAGAAATATGATCACAGACCAGAAACCAATTCTTCCCATTGACTCTGCATACAGAGACACTCACTTTTAAAAACAAAAATCAATGATTTTAAATAAAGTAAGGATTTCAAAGCGTGAAGTAAGAGACGATGTAGGAAAATCTGGGAGGATTTGGACACTTACCACTCTTCTTTAAGATGACTTCATTTATATGTAGATTTATTTTACATTATAAAAGAAGAAAGGAAGAAGATGGAGCAGAAACAAATATTATTATCAGGGAAGTTATAGTAGATGGATTCTGTGGAGAGAGAGAGAGAGGGAGAGGTGAGAGAGAGAGGTGGAAAGGAAAGGAAGAGGAGAATTTCAAAGTAAGGAAGGGTGAGTTATGGAAGGAAAATTGAATTGTTGAGAAGAGAACATTGAAAGAAATTCAGATTTTCAAATGCATAATGATCATGTCGACCCAAATAAACCATATCCCCCATGTAATGGTTCTGGCTCATGAGTCTCAGTTTGAGATTCTACTTTATGTTTAGAATTGTGTCAAGGCAGTTCTTAAAACCAAATCTGTAACTCAGTTCACTTTTTAATGGAGATAAATGCAATTCAATGTCAATATTTTCTGCTACATTTGCTCAATTATATCTGATTTCTTTTATTTTTAGAACTCCCCTTTTATTCACAAAGCATATATAGGCCATTACAAAAAACCTAGGCAAAATAGGAAAGTATGTGTATAAAGTGTCATTAAAATATCCTACTCAGAGGACAATTATGCATTAATGGATACTCTCTTCACATGCACATAGGTATGTATACAAATACATGTACTGAAGATGTTACGTATGATTTTGAAACTTGAGTTTGTTTAATGTTCACCTTCAAATGGACATTTTACCTCAAATATCTAGTCAATCACTTTTCTCTTCAATCTTGATTGTACTGGGAAATTTTGGCTCAAAAATATCAAAAGTTAATTCTCATTCATATCACAATGCCTTATATCTACTAAGTTTCTATCTTGAAATAAAACATTTCTGCTTTAGGCTCATTTCTAACTGTCAAGGAGAGAGGGCCAAAGTGTCTTAGGAAGCAGACAAAACTATTGTTAGAAATTTATCAGCCCTCACTCATTTCTGGGTATTTTTCTCTCCTCACTGTTTTATCTCCTCTTCACTGATCTTTTTTTTGCCGATGACCTTTCATCTTATTTCTCATCGGCTAGTTCCATCAACCCTAACTTTGTATCTGCTCAAACTCAGGTAATTGCTTTTAGATGGGTATAATTAAGAAGCCATTAGTGTAAAGTTTCATTTCAGTTTACGCCTTGGTCTGCATTTGAGCAGAGAAATATGAAATTAAGGTATTAGCTCCTTTCAGGGGTATGAGTCACAAGCTAATAAATTTCAAGAGCAGTTTCTCCACTGTAATGATTGTGCTTTTCTCTTTGAAAATCCTTTTCAGAATTCTCATAGAGGGAATATGTTTAAAGAAGAGGGAACAAAAATAGATACATCTGCGTCCCGAGTATGATTCCTGATATAAGAGTTTCTATGTTGTTCTGTTGTCATGTGAGATCTTTGAAAAAATATGGAAGTAATGTACATGTCATATGAAATTATAAAGGGAATTCATGCCCTACTGCAGGAGTCAGAATCAAGATGATGGACCACATTTTAGGGTAAGCAGCCTACCAAAAACTGACTGCATATTAGATTCTTCTGACGTATTAGTTTTCTGTGCTTGCCACTTTGAAATGTATTTTCTCACTTCTATGGGCTAGAAATTTGCATGGAAGCTGCCAGCCATGCTGTGCTCCTTCTGAAGTCTCCTGGAAAAGCCATTTCATTGCTGTTTCCTAGCTTCTGGTGGCTTCCAGCAATTCTTGGATGTTCCTGGTTTGGTGATAGATCACTTCAATCCCTTTCTCCATTGTACTATGAACAGCTTCTCTGTGTATGGGCCTGTGTATTTTCTTTCTCTTTTACAAAGAGAATAGTCACTGAATTTAGGAGTTATCCTAAGCCAATATGACCTTGTCTTAAGAGCTTCAAGACAATAATCTTTTGTTCTAAATTTCCATGCCTAAGGACACTGTTTCTATATAGGTTGCATTCAAGAATTCCAGGAAGACATGGATTTTGGAAGAAGTTCTAGGTCTACTTAACTTTCTATACCTGGGAAAATTGTTTTCTTATTCCCAGTTCTCATATTGCATTCCCCCCAAAAAATCAAATTAGAAATATAAGATGGTATATGTTGGAATCACATTAGGAGTTTTAAAGGAAACTGAAGCCCAATTCTTGCTTCTAGAGATTCTGATCTACAAAGTAGATACCCCTTCAAATGCAGCACTGGATTGATAAGAAGATAAACAAGATGATAAGGAGTTCCCAGTAGAAGGTTGACTCCTTTACTACTTTCCTTCTGATTTTATTATTGTTATTATTGTATTATTTATTGCAATGCTGGGATTAGAACTCAGGATCTCATGCTTTCTCAGTTTGATAACTTCAATCATGTCTCTAGCCCTGCTTTTTTTGCTAGGAAATATTTTCTGACTGGGTTTCCAAGATCTTCCATATCTCAGTCTCCTGAGCAGCTAAGATTGGATTGAGCCACCAGTACACAGCTCTGATTGGTCTTTCTGGATCATTTCAACATATAATATAGCATTATGTGTAAAGCCAAAATAATTAAAGCACCACTTCCCTTACTTTCTTATAAAAACAAATCTGATTAGCTTCTTAAGTTGTCTAGGATTGAGGTTTCCCCTAGTAGACAGATTGTTCATACTTCATATGCATGTGCCCTGCTTTCCTGAAAGACAAATACTATAATATCTTTTGAATTTGAGACTCATGGGCGCCATCATTTTAAGTTTCGTTCTTACTCTGAAAAAAAAAAAAAAAAGGTCAGTTTATAAGTCCTTATGTCCTCCCGCCTGTCAGGGTGATTAACCATCCTAGCTTTTCCAGAATCAAGGTATTTTCCAAGATACAAGTCTTTCAGCATTCATACCTGGGCATTTCTTGAAAAAAAAACATTATGGCTGAGTCACTGGAATATTGGTTCAGTCATAGATAACTGGACATTACCACTGCTATCCCAACTATGTAACCCATATTGGAAACATAAACCCCATTAACATGAAATGCAAACCTATTCAATGTGTGGCATTTATGTTCAAGTCTAGTTAAGAGTATTATAAGCCAAATACTGAAGAAGAAGAATGATAATGGTGATGAACTGTATATATTAATAGACTTTCTACATAGAGAATTTTGTCAGTATCATCCGATTAATCCTTATTATTTGTACTTTTCAGATTAAAGAAAAACAATAGGATTCAACCAGGTTATGGGACTTCTACAGTGTTTCACAGAGTCTTAATTCATTCAGGTTTCTATAAAAATAACCACTACTTTATAAACAATAGAAATGTATTGTTCATTATTCTGGAAAACCTAAGCACAAAGTGCCAGTGGATGTCCTATCTGAGGATGGCTGCATACTTCACAGAGAATACCTAGAACGCTAGATGTTTGCTCACGTAGTAGGAGGAGGGACAGACTCTTCAGTTCTAATAATGAAGTTAGAGCCTTCATCGTCTGACCCTCTTACCAAGGCTCTACTTCTTAACACTACTATATTAGAGATTATGTTTCAACACTTGTGTTTTGGACTATACAGGAAGCTCAACAAATATAATTCTTTAGAAAGACCAAGTCATAGCCCAACAAAATAATTACCAGGAAATAGTTACTTACAAGAGGAGGAGTTAGGCTAAGGGAAGGGGGAAAGTAGGAAGAATGCTGTCAAGAATTCATTGTATATACCACTTAAAAAAAAAGGATGGGAAGGGATGGGCCAAAGGTGGGGGTTGAAAATGTTGAAGGAGTGACACAAATCAAGATGTGTTGTGTACATAAACTGCTTCGTTAAATGACAAAACATTTCTCTCTTTCTCTCTCTCTCTATATATATGTATATATCCTAAAAGTTAATAAAAGTGAGAGAAGGGGTAGGTTGGAAGGGATGTTTGAAAATGTTGAAAAGGGTAACATTGATCAAGTCACAATGTTACTCATAAACTGCTTTGTTGTAATCTACATAATACAATAAAATATTCAAAACAAACATTTGCAATTTACAAGTACAGAAATATTAAGCACAAAGTATATAGGTAGAATGCATTGCCCCAAATGTAAGCCCAGGCAATTTGGGTCCTATATGTCTAACCTACCCCTCCATGTGTGCATAATGGATAAACAAACACTTGCTAAAGAAGGACAGAAAAATTGTTTTGCTGGGTATAAGAGAGAAATCTATCATAGAGAAAGAGAATTTGGTTGCCATGTTTAGAGCCATAGTGGTTTATGATTTTCCTTAAGTGATGCATTTAAGAAAACTTTAATGAAGCATCTAATATGTGTAGAGGACATACACAAATACTGAAGTAATAAGAGTGGCCTGGATGTCTAAGGGAATTACTATGTCATAATACTCTTTGAAAAATATTACATCATTAATTACCTCCTGGTGTCAACCAAAGAGGAAGGAACTATAAATATCATATCACAGCAAAGAGAAGGGAAGATAAATAATGCCCATTCATAAGATCCAGTATCTCTTATTACTTTCTAGTTGATGTAAAATTCTGTTCTATGTCTTTCTTTGTGTACACATGTGTGTTTTATTATCATCAAATCCATACCAAGACTCCTTTTCCTCTCTAGTGTGGAAAATAGCAACATAATTCGGTCAGGCTTATCTAAAACACAGAGGGAAACTGAAAATGGTGAATGCATTGTATGAAATTTAGTGAATCCACCTTTTAAATAAGTTGGAATGGGTATGTAAAAGCTGCAGCTCAAAGTAATAGAAGCATGGAGAACTTTCCAGCAAGGAGAGCAGGTAACATGGATACTTCTTCTTTGGTATAAAATGAATTTCATTTCCATGGAGAAAAGCAGCATCCAGGCTGTGGAGATCATTCCTAGGACATAATTGGAAGTACAGTTAATCAGGATTTAATTGAACAGATCCATCTTTGAGCAAGGAGTGGGGTAGGATATTGAGAAGGGAGGCAAAAAAAAATACCACATAAAGCCCCTCGATTTAAGATAGTGAAATGTATCTTCTCATCTATAATGCAACACCATAATGTTCTTGTATGAATTGAAAATGCCAGGCAATCAAAGGCCATATGTCTTCGGCTTAGATCCACAGAGTGTCCATGTATTTTTAATCAAGGCAGCATCTCTGAAGCATGTTTATGTTTTCTTGGCATAAAAGACGCTCCCCCAGATTAGATCTGCACCCGGCTCCAGGCGGCTGTTACCTTTGGCTGTGCAAGCAGAAAGGAAGTTGGCAGATCCCCCATAATGCATTACTATAAAGCTAATGTGAACTGTACTCAAAGCATGCCAAACACGGAACAATCCATTAAGCCTGAGACTATGATCATATGAGTCGCTGAATTCTTCACTCCTACAAGATCTCTCTTCTTCTATTCCCTCCGTATAAATACCGTACATATCCACTCCCCATGCTGTGCCTCGAGTGATCTGTTAAAAAACGTGAACTCATTGCTATCATTCTCTTATTCAAAACTCTCTAGTAAAGACTGAACACATTTAAAATAAGAAGCAGAGTCAATGACATGGTCTATGTAGCTCTGGGTGTTTTATTGTGATGACACGATTCCATGTCATCCATGACCTCCCCAAACCCTCATATTGATTGTGTCACATGGCCTTTCTATTTCTAAGGACATCCTCTTCCTAATCACTTATTGTTCACTTATACACTCAACAATATTTAAATACTGTAGTGAAAACATGTTAGTGAACACAATTGTCCTCCTGGAACTTATATTAGGGTGAGACAGAGATATACGATAAAGAAGATGAAAATGTTAAGTGTATCTTGTGCCAGAAACTGAAAATTCCTTTATAAAATGGAAAGGAAATGGCATATTATAAATGGGGTCAACATTAAGTGGCAGAGATTTCGAGCCTGCAGTATGAGTGTGGTCAAGGGTGATGAAAAACATTTGTGATTACTATTTCCTCTTCTAAAACACTCAGATATTTTCATGGATTTCTCACATCAGATATCACATGGTTTTCTCTCATCTTAAGTCTCACATCTTAAGGTCAACTCCCAGTCATCTCCTCGGATCACTGGCCCTGTGTGAAATTGCCTTGGACTCCTCTCTACCGTTCTATAGGATAGTACTTTGACATATCTGAGATTACGTTTTTACTTTTGTCTGTAACACCCATATAGGTGAGCTTGATGACAATGATCTCGGGGTTTATATTAGGGCCTAGCATAAAATAGACAGTCAATAAATGTATCTTGTTTAAAGGACTGGCTGAAGTTGATGATTTAGACAAGAGTCATATTTGATATTGATCCTCAGAAAAAATCGACTTCATTAGATATGATCATGATATTCTTTCAAAAGGAACACAAACTAGGAAATACAGAATATAGATCTAGAAAATAGCATCAAAATGATTTAAATGAATGCATTTAATTAAGCCTCTACTTCCTTTGTACACCTGTGTTAGAAATTTTTCAGCGTTTCGACAAAACTTTTGACTGGGCAAATCAGCTTCAAGAAGGAAAGATTACTTTGGATTCCAGTTTCAGTTCCTGGTTAGTTGGCTCCATGTTTCTTGAGTGGTGGAGAGAAAGAACTCAGAGCAGAAGGGCATAGAGGAGTAACACTGCTAATGTTAGTTGAAGCCAGGAAGCAGAGTGAAAGACAAAACTAAAGAAAATAGATGCTCTTCAAAGGCATGACTCCAGTGACCTATGTCCTCTATTAGACCTCCTTTCCTAATTGTTTATTTCCTTATGAATTTACCAATGAATTAATCCATGGCAAATTTAACAGAATCTAATTACTTCTCAATAGTGCCATCAGGTGGCAAGCAAGATTCCCCCACCCCTTGGTGTTGTTTACTTTATTTTTTTAATTGTGAAAATACCGTACAGAGGGGTTACAATTACATGGGCAAAATAATGAGTTCATTTCTTATCAAGCATTGTTGCCTCCTCCTTTGTTTCCCCTTCCCATCCCTTCCCATCCCTTCCCATCTCCTACCCCCCCTTCCCACCTCCCCAACCTCTCCCCTCATCCCCTGGCCAATGTTGATTGTTTCTAAGATATTTATAAGATGATTTCTTTGTTGCTTTGTATGTCCCTCCTGCACAGTATAACCCCTGCTTTCACTGTATTTGATGTTGGGATAATTTGTGGAGGGGAAGGACATACAGGTGGATATAGGTGGACCCATTGCAACAATGAGATGTACAAGTCACAAGCAAGTTTTTTTTTATCACAAGCTTAATACACGTTTTCACAGTGATACTTATTATGCAAAGCTTGATATGGCTTATGTCAGAATATTCTCTTCATTTTTCTCTGCCACCACCTTGTTCAAGTGGCAACATCTCTTGTCTCATTGCTCTTCCTGCCATCCAAAACATTTTCCAAAATTGCCTCAGGTGAGCTTTAAAGATCCCTATTTGATTATGTCTTTTCTTGGTGAAACACTTCCAGTGATTCCCATGGACCATAGAATAGTTTCTCAATCCTAAATTCTTTCCTAAAACATCAAGAACTCAATACTGGCTATTTCTATAATGCCATGCCTTAGCACTTCTCACCAGCAACCAGATACACCCAATTTATTTCTTCCTGACTTCCAGAATATTCTATGCTACTATCTTTCTTTCAGTCCTTTCCTTTAGAGACAATTTCTATATTTGGAATTTGATTTTTTTCTTTCTCTCTAGACCTGCTTAAGTTGCAGTCATCTTTTAAGTCTCTTCTTGAACAGCATATATCCTCCAGCACAGATTTCCTGATGCCTAATTCTAGACAAGGTGAGTATTCTCTAAAGTTTCATTCTATCTTGCACTTGTACAAAACATTAGTTCCCTGCTTAGTTTTTGCAACAATTGCAATCACTATGGTTCCTAGACCTAAGTGAAAATAAGGCAGAAAGGATACTTGTCTCTTCTTTACTTGTAATTTATAGGAAATTTATACCATTCCTGGCTCATATATACTTGTTAAGTGTTTGGAAAGATTATACAATTGATTAAAATAGTTGATTTTCAAGCTAAATTCTGAATATTATTTCTCATACCAAAGTGCTTCTTGTTAGTCTCACTATTCTGTGGCAATAGCACTGAAAACTGAGAAATGATATGGTAGAAATTTGAGGCACATAGTTCTTCTCTTGATAATGATATCACAGAGTATAACCATGTAATTCTGTTCAATGCTTGCCAATAGCCCCAGGAACAAAAGAACTGATCTATCAAAACAAGAATTCTAGCCCATTCTGGAAATATTGACCTAGAGTATTTTGAAAGTTAGGAAAGGATTCTATGAACAACGGCTTTAACTGTGCTAACAAAGATGCTATAGAAATTTTAAAAATATATTGAAAAGGTATTATTTATGAACCTCCACTCAATGCTGAAGGAAGTGAGAACTCTGACAATTGTTTAAATAGTATCAAAGGCTGGCTTTGAACTCACAATCCTCCTGCCTCTTCCTCCTGAATGTTTAGAATTGCAAATGTGTATAACCTAACCCTTCTCAAATTAAATTATGGACTTTTCCTTGTGTTACTTCATTTGATAGATTAAACTGTATATACATTTACTTGTATGTTTAAACATGTGCTAGAATATGAGAATATCACACACACACTCATACACATACACACACACACACACACATACACACACACACACACACACACACTCATACCCCACAATAGTTCTCCAACTAGAATGCCAGCCTCAGAACTGCGAATGCCATTTTCCTAGTTCATCTTTCATTACATTTGAATTTAGAAACCTGACCTTCTCTGAAACCATCTGAATAATTCACTTGAATCCTTACTTTGGTGAGCCACACATATTTTAGTAAAATACCATAGGAAAAATGGACAAGAAGGAGATTACACCACACATCTAAGCAGTGACTTGGAAATGCTATGATGTAACTCTAAAATCCTTTCATTTTAATGTCAACGGAGGGATCTTTTTAAACCTGTTCTTAATGCAATGTGTTTTCTCTAAGCATTTCACCTTTCTCTTTATCTTATCAGACAGTGATTCAGATCAGAACTAGCTCTTACTTCCAACAATGCTTATTCAAAGTCATCACACTTATTCAGTTAAACAAAAGGTCCTCTAATTAGCAGAAGCTATCATCCTTAGAAAATACATCTTGCTTATGCTTGACCAGCAAATCCCAAAGTGACAAATGATCATTAACTTTAGTTTCAGGCATCTGAATCATCATTTACACAAGATGCCCCAGAAGATATTGACCTCATGGACTTGTTATGAAGATCATATGGAAAAAAAGTTTGCAAAGCATCTGGCATATAATCTGAAACAGTAGGCAGAGTAGTAGCTCAATTTCTTGTGTTTTCTTTCTCCTTCATTGACTAGGCTGGATGATTCATGATTCTGACTGCATTCATGTTTAGACAGCCTCTCAGTCTCCTGAAGGGTATTACTGTCCCTAACATATGCTTAAAATATTCCAGAAAAATATAAACTAACAAAGCCTCATGTTGATCAGGATGTGGTTCTGCTGACAAAGATCAAGCAAATGTGCATATGTGCATTTCCTGAAAATTCAGAAGCACTAAAATTCCTCTACTAAAAGCTGTGCTATATCCTAAAAACTATTGTAACATTTTCTTTTTCTTGTTGTTCATGGTTTGATTTGACATTGTATAGTCTAACACTTCAACTATTGGTGGCAGACAGAAGAATCATGTATCTCTACTTTGTTCCAAATCTTGATCCCCATCTAGAAATGGCATGGTTCCAAAGTCCCTAAGTAGAGCAGCATCTCTATTCATAATCTAGTTCATATTATTTGCGGATCTTATATACACTCATGTATTTCACAACAGCTGTCTGGGGTTCACTGAGCAGTACCATTGACCAGCCACTTGATGCCCTCTAGATATCAGAGATTAGGGGCCTCGTATGCCTCCTGTTCCAGCAATTTCAGAGAAGCAGGTTCTCATAGGCTTCTATTCATGATGCCAATGACAAAAGCATTCATGTATGCAGAAACTATATTCACCCACTACAGATGTAAAACCATACATACTAAAGGACATCTCCAGATTGTAAAATTTAATACAGGGTTATCAGATTTTTCTTGCAATCTCTAATATTCCAAAACCTTATGTGTAATGTGTACAGTTTAAAGATTAGATATGAGAGCTAATAGGCTAAATATTTATGTCACAAATACTATATCAATTTATCTACACAGCAGTGTCATAAAACTGAAAGACTTATTTTGGAGAAGGAAAAATCAAGGCTCATCAAAGATGAGAAAATGTGGAAAGATTAGAACACTAATAAAATGTTATATGTCCAAATCTTATATTTCTTCTGGAGAGGGTTAAAATACAGTCCTAAATAATCTTAGCAAATAATACATATATACACACATATATTGAAGTACAGCCTATGTTGATACTCTATATAAATACACATTGGAATGTGTAGAATGTATGTGTATGTGTATGTGTAAGGATATATATATATATATATATATATACACACATGATATATTTGATATATACATACACTACACACATACACATATCACACACACACACACACACACACACACACACACACACACACACACACACATATATATATTCCCAGACATATACTCCCCTCTAACCTTTACCCATTTCTGATTTTTTATTCATTTTATAGAATGCGTTGAGGTTTGGGGACATTTGGTACTTTGTTCAGAGGAATCATAAAAATGCTTTAATAGCAAGAAAGGAGGATTCTTGGTTTCAGGGTGCCATGAAGGGATGCACTTAGGTTTAAGAGGATGCATTGAATCATCAGTAACATAGGAAAATGAGATGCTGAAGAAGAGAAGAAAAAAAAACAACAAAAAGAAAAATAGTTCCTTCCGTAAGGATACTTAATCTTCATTTTTCTGTTGAGTTATGTAAGAGAAAACATTGTGTTTGTGTTCAAAAGGCAAGCTTGAGGAAACGCTCAGGACACTGCCTGCATTCTAAGTGGCCAGAGTGATGGAGGGAATGGGCCCTGATCCAAATTGATTAGTTCTGCTACCTTCTCATTATTGGTGCGCCTGAAGTTTGGCATGTAAGCAAGGTCATTCCATGCACGGGTTTGCCTGACTTCACTGATTCTGCTACTAACTTCCTTGTGGTCCACAAACCCCACCTCCATCACAGCATGCCACCTGCACTAGAGAAAATTAAAAACCATCCCATACATTTTACATGAGTTCCTGAGAGCAGTGAGAAATTAATATTATGTTGTCTTTTGATAAAGATACAGCTTTTTTTTAAGATGTTCATCCAATTCAGTAATAGAAAACCTTGTTTTAAATTCCTCCATGGACCCTATACCTCAAGACAGCTAGAGGAAATGCATACAGACTCAGAAGGTTATGTTTGAGCAAGTTTTCATCTTACAGTTCAACTTATAAAAAAAAAGAAAAACCAGGGTTAGATATGAGGTTGTCATTCTCACTAAAATCTTAGGTGCTTTATTAAATTTCTATTTCCGTATTTTCTCTTAGGTCACTGCCTTAACCTAGTATTATGTCTTCTTATATTCTCATGTTCAAATATTGCTGCAGTGGTTCAAGGTTAAACTGAAATGTCTCATTTGCTATGAAGCTATCTAATTCTCTCAAAGTAAGATAGGGAGGCTCCTTGTCAGATCTTCAATAATTTCTGGAAAAGTTCCAAGTCATTCATTCAGATTCTTAGCTATCTCATCAATAAGATAAAGGAAATTACAGTTGTATTTGAATGTAATTTAAAGAGAGATTTTTAAAATTCAGATAAAAATGTAATAAAGGGCTGGGCATTGGTGGCTCATGCCTGTAATCCTAGCTACTCAGGAGGCTGACATCTAAGGATCAAGGTTCAAAACCAGCCCAGGTAGGAAAGTCTGTAAGACTATTATTTCCAGTTAACCACCAGAAAACTGGAAGTGGCACTGTGGCTCAAGTGATAAAGCACTAGCCTTGAGCTGAAGAACTCAGGTACAGCACCCAGACCCAGAGTTCAAGCCCCCTGACTGACATAAATAATAAATAAATAACTGCACAAAAATGTTCAATAAATACAATTTCTTTTTTCTATTAGCAAGCAAATATATTATCTATACTTCTTTCAATAGAACCGAAAAGCTTTATGGTCAAATTGTAGCCTATATTTCCAGTCCTATTTTATGCAAGTTTCTCTTGGGACCACAACCTTCAGCTTTCTGAAAGTCTAAATTCTTTACTAAACCTATCACTATTGTATGGATGTTTTTCAATGGTTATGTTGCTTTTGCTCGTATTTCAAGTTTTATGCAAGTCATAGAGACAATAAGAAGCCGATTTGAAATTTAGATTCAATTTCCCATATTCATAAACAATTCACTTTGGCTTCTAAATGCTATCAAGCAATTCTGGGACATGATGTCCTTAATTATGAGCTTAAGTCTTGAACAGTGACAATCACATGTTTGAATGTTAGTTAAATGGCTATATGACTGCAAACAGGATCCTTCAAATTCCTTATTTTGAGCAATAGTATTTGTAAAGTGACAATAAACACCTCTCAAAGTTATTATTACTGTATTTGATGATAATATACACTCTGATTTGGAGAAGTGCTCCCCAAAGCTTCACGGGGCAAGGCTTTCCTCTCTAGTTTATGTGGATATTGGGAAATGGCAGAATTTTTAAGACATGGGAGGCCATTGAAAACATGGCTCAGGGATTCTGAGGCCTAATACCACTTCCTCCCTCTCTTCTTTCTTTTTTTTTTTTTTACTTCTTGGTCATATATTCTTATCATAGTGTTCTCCCTTATTCTAAGCAACACAGTCAACTGATAATGGACTAAAACCTCTAATACTGTGAGACAAAATGGACATTAGCTCTTTATGAGTTGGTAACTTTGGGTATTGTTATAATGCTGGACAAATGGCAATTATAATATGTAATAAAATCTTATATATATCATGTAATATATAATTTGATTCCTCATATTAGGTTTGTGATGATATATTTATAGTATATTATTTACATAGTACATAATATATCTATATGTGTAATATATAAATAAATATGTAACATGTAATATGTTTTTATATTTGTATAGTATATAAATACATTTGGTCTGAAGATTTCTATCTTAACAATAACACAGGTAGAAACCTTAGAAGTAGATTGATGCAAAATCAAGTATTACACTGATTATGTGTAAATGGAAAGCATGGTTTTGTTTAGGGTGGGGCTAAATGAACTTGTTACAGCTCATTGGTGAATCCCCCATCCCATTCCTGCAAATTTTGAAATAGCATCCAAAGTGAAAGTTAAGGCCTTAGGCAAGCCAGAGAGAGATTCCAAATCACTGGATGGAGAAGAATGAAAATGGCGCATTCCAGGTATTTACTGTTTTGTAAAAAACTGTACTTAATTGAAAAATAGAGGTTGTTGTCTGTCACTTAATAGTTCATGACTACTTTATCCTTGGTGAAGCAGCCTTAAAATAAGGATTCTTGCTAAATGCAAGAAGTGTTTCTGAAGCAGAGATTTCCTTCAGATGGGAAACAGGAGAGGACCAAAGATAAGGACTCTAGTTTTTTTTTTATTGTGAAAATACTGTACAGAGAGGTTACAATTACATGGGCAAGATAATGAGTACATTTCTTATCAAGCATTGTAGCCTCCTCCTTTGTTAAGGACTCTATAGTTTTAAACTTAGCTCAAGGTCTGATGCATAGTAACTATATAAATGCTAACTACCATTATAAGGCTAGAGTTCCTTTTGTCAAGTGTTGACTAACCGACATAAAATGACTACTAATTGTACTTAAATCAATCTGTATGACTCAGAAACATTTGTCTGGACAGAAAGGCAGGAATAAACCTTTCAACAAAAGACTTCTTTAGAAGGCTTTTGTTCAATACAGATTCCGCATTTGTGTGGAAAACTGAAAGTCACCAACTTTTTCTGGCCTTGCTTCAGTAAATTTTAATTCAACAAAAAGCTTGGCTGAACAGATGTATGCACAAGTCCCAGGCTGCGTAACTCTCAGTATGTTGAAACAAAATATTGCTGTAATTCCCTCTCTAAGCTAGTGATGAAACTAGATTTATGTCTTTCTTTCTCAGCGGAGCAGAAATGTAAGGATATATCAGGTACAGAGTCAGACCTGGGAGGGACAAGAAATGAACTAATGGCTAGAGATTATATAAGCCCGACTCGACTATTGGATTGGTAGGGGAAAATGTCTGATTATTTCAGTAAATAAAGAAGAGGACACATGATCTCCTTTTTGAATTATGACAATAGGCTTCTAGTATAGCCAACTATGGATTTGCAGGTTATTTTGATAACCCACTGAGGTTGTAGAGTATTTTCCATGGGACATGCATACATGTTGATCAGGGAGAAATATTAGGGAGAGAAATATTAGGGAGAGGAGAACATTTTTATTGTTCTCTTTTTATTAAAAATTTTTAAAAAGAGGTAGCCGAGTAAGAACAGCAGCATGCACATGGTATTCAGGTAAGGGGTATGTTTATTCATTGTTCTGGCTGGCACCAGGCCATCTTGGTCCTCCACAAGGCTTGGGAAAGAGAGCTGGGAGATCTGGGAAAGAGAAAGAGCTGGGAAAGAGAGAGAGCTGGGAAAGAGAGAGAAAAGAGCTAGAAAAGAGAGAAAAGAGCTAGAAAAGAGAGAATCTGGGAAAGAGGTGGGCAAGAGAGCTAGGAAAGAGAAGAGAGCTGGGAAAGAGAAGAGAAGGAAAGAGCTAGAAAAGAACAGAAAAATACATTTTTAAAGATAGATATTAGAGGTTAGTAGGATGCAACCATCACTCTGTACAACTCAAATTTACCCTGATGACCAAGAAATAACCTCCCTCTCACAGATTAGAGAGTAAAATAGCAAAAGCACAGAAGAAAGCATATGATGTAACAGCATAGTATAAATAGAACACTACAGAGAGAGGAAGCTAAAGTAGATTAGATAAGCTAAATTTAGGCAGAATTCAGGGTGGGTAAGATAAACACTAGACAGAAAATATTTTAGCAATCTGGAAAGCATCTCTCTCTCCTAGGCTGGCCTTTTGAACTCCAGACATTAATGTAAATATGTGTACATTTACTAATTCAACTAATCATGGAGTAGCAATCATGGACATCTGTATTATAATGAAGATTTCCTAGGGTAGGTTATGGTGTTGGCAACAAGAGAAGAGGCCCCTCTCCTCCACTTGGAAGTGGTAGTGACCCTGAGCCTTTCCTAGAGAAAGACACTGATGTTTGGGTCTACCCGACTGCTACCATTCCTGTTACAGTCTAAGTAGAGATTGTGAACTGGACATACATAAACCCTTTGCTAGCAGAGGAAGGCAAGCAGCTGTTAAGTATTGCTTAGATCTCGCCATATGGTCAGTTTAGGAGCTCTTCAAACTCAATGAGTCCACAAATTTATTTATTGCCCATCATCCTTCTCATTTCAACCCCATCACAAGATCAGAGTGACTCAAAGAAAGCAAACCGTTTTCTTTCTCCCTGCCTCCAGCCTTGTCAGTCCTGCTATGTGATTTGACCATGTCATTCTTTCCACTCTTTTCCATGGCCACTGTCATCTGGGTATCATTTCACATTAGACTCCTTCTTCCATAAGCTTCTAATGAATCTTCCACCTCCATGATTTTCCTTCCTAGAAGCTCTGTACAACCAATGGGTGTCATTACCAAAACCTGCCACACACCTTTCTGCTTAAAAAATATAGTGTCTTCTCATGATCTTTAACATGTGTTTAAAACTCTTCTACAAGAATTTTGTCCCTCAGCTCTTCTGTGTCTGCCCCTGTCTGTCTTTCTCCACCCTTTCTCTCTTTCTCTTCCTTTCTCTGTTGCTTTCTCTCTGTTTTCCCCTCTCTTCATCCCTTTCTAGTCTCTCTCAGATGTTGACAGAAGTGATTTTCTTTAGCAGGAACACTATTTCCTGTGTTCTTTATTCGGTGATTTTACAGCCACAACAGATTTTGTTCTCAGCATTCTTTATCAGGGAAGTTTTTCAGATTCCCAAATTAAGGACTGGTTTCTTTGCATATGCTACCATTCCATATGGCACAATGCCATGTATTGTTCAGTTTACAGGTTTTTGTTGGTTGAAGGCATTACCAGTGGCTATTTAATAGGTCTTGTCTAAGTTTATTGGTGTGTTGGTTTCTCAGATTTCCTATATGTAAAACAGAAGTGATGGCAACACCAGGGTTAAGTATAAGGTATGTTGGAATTAATTTAGTTAACTTCTGCTAATAAGAAAATAAAATCTTCATGTTTTATGTAACATATCATCTTAAAAACAAGGGTATTGGGTCATGGGACAATGTAACAAGACATTCAAGATAACACAATTGAACAAATTGTGCAATTTTAGCTTGAATGTGCTAGTAAAGTGTCATCATCATCATCATCATCATAACAGCCACTGCCACCGCTATCATTACCATGATGGTGATCACTTTCATCCTAATGATACTTGCTATAGGGTGTTGGTGTTCTTGGCCACAAGCTAACAAGATACTCTGAGTAAAGGATGAGTCCATCTAGGGTGTTATTCTTACAATGATATAGTATAAACACTTGTGGAATAGTGCGACAAAATTCATTCATACAAATAATATGCACTATAATGGTACTTGCTCTGTTGTGGAGCGAGTGTCATCAGAAGTCATTAGGTCAACAGAGATGGTGAATGAGGGTGAACATGGTTGAAATCATTTATAGGCATGTGTGAAAATAGGACAATGAAACCTGTTTAAACTGTTTTAAGAGGTAAGGGGTAGGATGAAGGAGAGTGATGAGGGGGTGAGTTTGATCAAAGTGCATTTTATACTAGTATGAAAACGTCACAGCAAATCTCACTCTGTTGTACAACCAATGCAAGCTGCTGAAACATGCTAAAAGAAAAGGAAAAAGACCTGAATAGAAGTAGAAGGAAATAGAGTCAAGAAGTTCAGGAATTTGTAAGCCTGAGGGAGGAAACTGCTTTTGAAATCCAGTCTATAAAAAGATATCATTGAATATGTCATTGAACTTAACAAAAAATAACGGGACCAAAGAAAACAGACTTGTAGCCAGAACCGAATGAAAGCAACAACCATCACAACTACTATTAAAGTCTGTGAGTCAATTAAGGTGTTTCAGAGAAACTGCATAATTAAAAGCTTGGTCTCCAATAAATGCATTCAATTGCACAAAATAGTTCAATGGAGAAAAGGCTAAATTTTTGGCTCACTCATGGAAGCCTTATAAACTGAAGTTGCTGTAGTTAAGTTTGCAGAGGATGGAGGGGAAACAGGTAAGAAAAACCATATGTAGGGAGAACCAACTAAACATATATCCAGAACAATAGTGAGAATACTCAAAGAAATATGCCTATTAATATTTTAGGTGAATGACATATCTCTGAGCTTTAACATAACACTCAGGATTGCAAATTCCTAGTAGAAATGAGATTGAACATGCTTAAATAGGATGACCCTTTAGTGCTAATTTTTATGTGGCCAAGAAAATTAATGAAAGCAGAAGAACCACAGAGAGCAGAACCATAGGCTACAAAAATAAATAAATAAATAAACAATGAACGAAAGGACTATAAGCCCTGCCCAGGAAGAAAAGGGAATATTAGCTTGTAAACACTTCCAGTCCCCATGGAGAAGGTGCATGATTGTATTGCCTTTCCATAGGATTTTAGAGATGTTATAGGTCCATGACTGTCACCTTTTTTGGTTGGAAATGTTGGTTGCAGGAATCCTGTGCATGTTTGCTCTACTGTATAATGCCATCTGGAATATCATCTTAGTTTATATTTTCAGTTCAGGTCTCCAAACAAAAAGAAATTATTTCAATGTTTGATTAAGCAATGGGAGGTCATATAGAGATTGAACTCAAGTTGGTCACACTGACCAGGTGAGCTTCCTCTTGAGTTCTTCACTTAAGCCCTTGAGCTATAATCGTCAGGGTGGAAAATTCTTTTTATGATCAGAAAAAGAAATAAAGCAATGCTTGCCACCAGTGTTTCAAGGCTAATTAAAAATATTCTAGGACTAGAGATTACCTCAGTGGCAAAGATCTTGCTTCTTATGCATGAGGTCCTGGGTTTGACCACCACCATTCTCTATCACTGAAAACATAGTAATACAAAACAAAACAAAAAAAAGGAAGAAAAAATATTCCAGATTTTGTTTCCTCTTAGCACACAGAAAAAATCATACTTCACTGTCCTTTTAAGTTAGGCATAGTAGTATGGCTGGATTGACAATAAAACAACAACAAACAGACAGGCTATGTGTTATTTTGAGATGAAAGCATTAATTTGCCAGGGCAAAACATTGTAGTGGTGTGATGATCCTGGAACTGTATAGAGGGATGTACCCTCTCTGTCAGGTCCTTAATTAACTACACTAAACAAAGCACTCTAGCACTCTGATCTGAAATGGTAATGCAGAAGATAAAAGAAATGTATACTTCCAGTGCTTTTAGCCTCTGAAGCATGGATATATTTATTTATTACACAACATAACCTATGTTTCCTGGCTTGATCACTGACAAGAGTTCATGTTATGTGAGTAGGCATGCTTTATCTACAACTGTAGAATGGACTTTATTCGAAGAAATAAGGTAGATCGTTTCTAATTCATCAGTGTGGTATGGAAGTTGAAATTGTACACCCAACGTTCTGTTTGAATATGACTGATCTCCTCATGGAGACAGATGATAGCCTGGCTGACTTCTTTTTTCTTGGTATGGGCAACTGACACAGTTCTTTCTTCTTGATTGATTCACAAATAATTTTCTCAGAAATCCGGAAACAAATTCAGAACTGTGTATTCTCTGTCTCTTTCATCAGGCACATGTAAATTCTCCTCCTTATTTCTTTTTTTTTCTGACCCATTAGGTAAGGTCATTAGAGCAAGACTCACCCACCTCCTATGCTGCCACAAACACTAGACACCATTACTTCTGAAACACACTGGTCTTCTGGATGAAGCATCATATATGCTCATGCATGTTAACATGTATCCAACATTTCTCTGGGTACCCTAAAATTGCACTTCTCCTCTCCAAACAGCTATTGTATGAAAGTACCTAACAATAGCAGCCATTTCATCAAAACAAACTAAGACCCTAATCATTCTTCAATGACCTATCTTATTTCTTATCTCTCTCTGGGTCAAGTAAAGTCAATACCCATTGGAGGTGGTAACCATTGCATATTTCAGACCACGGTTAATGAGGACTCACTATTTGTTTAACACATTGGGAGGAACCAGTATTAGCTAGAGAACTAATATTGCTTTCTGTAAGAAGCTCTGATATTCACAGACTCCATTCTTTTCAAGGATTTGAAGTAAGGCTACTGGGCATGGTGTTGTGGAATCAAGTGTGAAGTGGTTTGGGTGAATATAAAGCCAGAAACCAGTTTATGTCCAATCTTGTTCAAATTTTAAAATTGTACTTGAAAGAAAACAGGATACTTAATAGCATCTATGTTCCATCTTTCTGAAAATTACTTCATTTTGGACATTCCAAACCTCACATGAATCCCCATTCTTCTAATTATGCAAGAACCTTTTCTTGAATAGACTGGAATCACTCTAAAATTTTGGTTACTTTCTATGTACTAAGAGTCTTCTACAGATCAGAAAACCTAAAGAAGAGCTGGAGGTATATCCATTTCTCTTGAATTTCAGTGGTTGCCTGGTTTGCAATAATTTGAAATGCAGGAAAATCACTCTCTGTATACCCATTACATCATAATTTGCCTTTCTTCAAGTAGGAGACAGCAAAATGATAGTTTTGGATTTATAAGTTTAAAAATGTATTTATTAAATAATCCACAAGTTTCAAAGAAACAAATACATTGAATCCCATAGGAAAAAAAGAATAGGAACAAAAGGAATGTCCACATATAAGGAGCAGCCCTCATAATCATGACAAAATCAATTTTAAAAAGTCATCAGCAGAAAATAGAACCAAAGAGAAGCTGAAGCTTGCTGCTGTTGCAGGATTTTACAGGAGTTATTTCACATTCTTTGGCCATAGTTCTCAAATATTCATGCACATTGGACATAATTATGTCATTTTAGTGTCTACTGTGTGTCAGTGTATTGTCCATTTTTCACGGCCGCTTCTATCACTTCTTTGGCATTTGGGGAATGTAAATGATTATAAACAGAGAAGTCTTAAGTGGTAGAGAATTTGTTTTATGGATCTTATAGTGAAACTTTTAAATTTGAATGTTAGGCTGAGAGCATGATTGAGAACTAAATAGGCACATTTCTTTCTTCCAAACACAGAGTGGTCCCTTTATAGATGTCACATTTAAAGGGACATTGAACTAATGATTAGAGAGGTCAGGAATTATCCCAGTGAAGACTGAAGAGCAGCATAATTGCCAGTTCCAGTCTAGAAATGACCATTGTTCAGTGTTGTTTAAAAAGACTTCATTGGTATCAAGGGAACTTACAAGGAGGCTGGTTTTCATCCAATTTGAGGGGATGCTTCAGAATTCAGCTTTCTGTAAGCATTGCTATCCTTCGCAATAGTGATAAGTTGGAGAGAGGCAAAGGGAAATTCTTGTTCACTGTGCAAGAGAGGAGACTGGACATACTCTAGGGACCTTTTCAGCATTGTGAAATTGGTCTGCATTTTGATGTCAGCCAGGATGAAAATCTTACATCCCCAAATTATTAACTAGCTTACTATAACAGCTCATTTAATTTTCTGAATCCTATGTATGCTCCCTTGAAAATAGAATAACCTGTTCAGGGTTGTAGTTAAGATTGATGAGGCATTTTCCCTTCTTTCTTTTTTTTATTTTTTTGGTCTGTCCTGGGGCCTGAACTCTGGGCCTGGGTGCTGTCCCTCAGCTCTTCAGCTCAAGGCTAGTGCTCTACCACTTGAGCCACAGCACCACTGCCGACATTTTCTACTTATGTGGTGCTGAGGAATCAAACTCAGGGCCTCAAGCATACAAGGAAAGCACTCTACCACTGAACCATCTTCCCAGCCCCATTTTTCCTTCTTTTTAAAAGCTGAATAATATTTAGTTGTGTATATATGTCTGAATTTGATGTATCTGTATATTTATTGATGGAACAGTTCAGGTCATTCCCTTGTTTTGGCTCCTGTGAACAATGTATTGAACATGAAAAGTGCAGGGATGTTTTTAGTATAGTAATGACATGATCCTGTCTATAGACTTAAATTCATTATATTTATATTATTATATTTAAATTCATTATATTTATATTATTATATTTATATATAATAGTTTTTTTATTATTATCATTATTATTATTAACTTTAAGTAGTTGTAAAGAAGAGTTGCCATTTAACCAATCACTTTGTTAAATGACACTATATATTTCAGAGGAAACTCCATACTGTTTTCCTTAACAGTGATACAAATTTACATTTCAACCACCAACTATAAGATTCACTTCTTCTCTGAATCCTTATCAATTGTCTCTTGCCTTCCCTTATTTGGATAATGCTTAAATAAAAAGTTCTCTCATTGAGAGTTTGGTTGTCATTTCCCTGGTTATTAAAACAGTTCACTAACCTCTTATTTACCTGTTGTCATTTTTATGCCTTTTTTGGAAAAAAAAAACACACTCAGGTCATTTTCTGGGAATTTGTGCTTTGTTTTGTTGCTGCTATATGAGACCCTGTACCTTTTGACTTTAATCTTAGTAATGTACCATAGGGGAGCACTTTGACAATAAATTAAAAAATAACATGAAGTTTTCTATCATACTGCTTGTGATTCTTTCTTTTTCTGTTTATTGCTGTTTTTTATTTCTGTACACTTTGTCTTTTATGTAGGTTTATCTGATTTGGGGAGGGTGGGGGGAAATGGTGGAACAAAGGGTGAACTAATTCAACAGTGATACTCACTAGATACTATGTGGCAAATATACTATACAACTTGGGAGAGAGGGAGGTGGGAGGGGGAAAAACTGGGAAAAAATAAGGGAGAGGGTGACTCTGTTCAAAAAGAAATGTACTCAATAAAAAAGTTTAAAAAATAACAAAAAGTTTTGAGGAAATGGGCCTGATGGGAATGTGTTGCAGTTCCTATCATGTAAAAGCTAGCTGCCTCCAAACTGAATTCTTCATCTTTTCTCTATCACTAATTGTAGACTGGCTTTCGTTTCTCCAGGCTTTTACTGTGATCGTCACTTCTTTTGTCTAATAAAGATATTCATACAAGAGATGGTTCATTGCCTTTGGATTTCACTGTTTACAGCCAACCTTTCTTTTCCCCAGTCCACCCAGTGATTGTTTCGACAGGTGTTGAACCTCCTTCTATGTGGCTGAGCTCTTCTTCCCCCTGCTTGAAAATTTCACGAGTACGTCAATGGAAAAAGATGGAAATTTCAGATTCTCCTTGACCCTTGCCCAGATTTAAATTAAAAATCAGACAGACAATGTTAAATCCAAAGATAACCTTGGGATTAATCAGCCCAGCTTCTTTTGACTTGGTGTCAAGCAGGGCAGCTGCATTTTCACAGCATTCATTTTATGTTGCGTCATTACAAAATACTCCAACTTCAGTGATGGATTTACCCAAGGTTGCCAGATAATCACACATGAAGCTGAAAACTACCTCACATCAGCATTGAAACTCCTAGGTTAATTTATTTCCCCCTTCCTATTCATCTTCTTTGGTTTCACATTATTTTTCCTAGGAAATATAACCCATTAAATAAAAGTAAAAAAGAGGAATGAACTAATTCAGAAAACTTAAGCGTATATTGAACCATCCCCGTTAATTCTGTTAACCATAGAGCTGAAAATATAAGGGTTCAATGAACATGTTTGTGTGTGTGTGTTCCACTTACATCAAGCCAAACTCTTCTGAAGATGATATTTGGAAATGACAACCTTGTTGCTTCAATTAGGTACGTAGTGGTCAGAATGGGTTGAGTTATGCAGGGTAATAAACCATGTCAATATTTCAGTGGACCAAAGAAAGGATATAATTTCTACTTCCATTGAATAGCTCCCTGAGATCTTTGTAGACCCTGGAAAGCCAAGTCTCACATTGAATTCTGGAGACAAATTGATGGTTAGAAACAGGATTCCACAGATGAAAAGCAGCACATCACTGTTATTTCTGACAAAAGGTGAGTGGAGGTGTGTGCCTTACCCATGTTACCCACAGGATTCTTTCTTCCATCTACTGTGTCTTATCTCAACAAATCAAATCATCTCTCAGTCAGTGGTTCAACAGGCTGCTGTCTTTAAATATAATGTAGTAAGGTCTTTGGGTAAGGATAACCATTAGAGTGTCAGCTTATTGAGATATTCAATAAATTGATTACATTTGCTTCACAAATGCTTCATTGCAATGTGTCACTTAGTTCTGAATAGGATTGTGTTGTACATGTACATATTGTTTTTCTGCATATTTTTGAGGAAAGTTAACACTGGTCTCAACAGAGGAATTGTTAGCACAATGTTAGAGATTTAGTACACTATAGAGGATGTTGACAAATAAATATGTTATTAATAAGAGCACATAATAAAATAGTACTAATGGGCTTGAAATGTACGGGTATTTAAAATTTATGAAGTGATGTGGCTTGTATGTCTCCATTCAAATGAGATTTTGTACAATTCTGGGAGGTGAACAGGACAGAGAATGAGAAATCATAGTTAATATTAATATGTCACTGGGCAAATGATGTAATATGTTTCCATATATCATTGCTTAAAACTAATAGACTGAGAAGAAAGAAAATCAGACCTAAAGAGATGGCAGGAAGGAAGGAGAGAATGAATAATTGACACAGTGTTTACTGGAGAAATCAAACCCCTTAACCAACTGTGTAAGGGAATTGTTTGCATGTTTAGAAGGAAATACACTCCCATGGAATTTCCTATGTACATTGACACTTTAACTTCAGTTGACTTATGGTATTTCTCTAACTCCTTACTCCTTCAGGAAGAGCTCACATTTATCTCATGAGTTTTGGCAAATTTGAAATGGAGAACGATGGCTTTCAGTCCTTCCTCTGCAAGGTTTCAGGAATATTTACATGGTTGGCCTTCTTTGAAGTACATTTCTGTGAAGGTGTCTTATCAACTCTTCTGGAAGTTTTCAGTTCCATGTATAACAAAGTAGATTTATCAGTCAGAATGGACTTGGTTCTTCTAGAAAACAAATGATACCAATACTCCAGTGCATTTTAAACTTAAGTTTAGTTCTAGCTTACATAGTATGGGCAATACTCACATGTAGAAATCCAACCTGATAGTTGTTTAACTTGAACATTTCCTGCTATAAGTGCCAAAGCACAAAAATTACATTTTAATCATACAATGGCTTATAAAGCCTCTATTTTATTAAGTGATTGATTGATTGGTTGATTGTGGGGCATGAACTCTAGGCTTGGGCGCTGCTCCTGCACTCTTCAGCTCAAGGCTAACACTCTATCACTTGAACCACAGCACCACTTGTGGTATTCTAGTGGATTATTGGAAATAAAGAGTCCCATGGACTTTCCTGCCCAGGCTTGCTTTAAACAATGATCCTCAGATCTCAGCCTCCTGAGTTGCTGGGTTTACAGGCATGAGCCACCTGCGCCCCGCTAAGCCTCTATTTTTAAATATCTGGCACTACTACTCAGCATAAAAGGAATCATTTAACCTAACTAATTCTATTGTGGGGCAAAAAAAGTTATTATCCCAAGTGCCTAGATAGATACTACTATGGTCTGTGAGTGACCGACACAATGATTGCTATGCTGTGAGGTCAGCCTAATGTCCATAGGTTTCAGTATAAATCCAAAGCTCTTCCACCACCATCTATGTTAGAATATTCATATCACTATTGAAGAAAATTCATATTTGGTCAGTCCTTACCACTGTAACCTAATAAAGAATATTCAGAGAAAAAGAAAACATGTTATTCATAAAAACATTCCATTTTATAAAGGATAAAATTTGCATTAAGAAAGAAGAGAAATTTTGAGAGCAAAAGAGAATGTTAGAGGTGTGTGTGTGTGTGTGTGTGTGTGTGTGTGTTCTTGATCTTTTCATGGATTAAAGTTCTGTGGACATTGGGAATATTGAGTTTCCCAACGTTTGGTACAGCCTCTGCTTTCCTCTACAGCAGTATATTGTATTCATATTTTGTTTCTAAACTTTCATGTTCTTATTTTATTTTTCTTTATCTTCTTGTTGTGTTAAAGTATTATCATGACATTTAAGTGCATTTACAAAGCACCTAGTAGCAAAATTACATTAGTACCACCAGGCCATGTATGTGCAATTACCTGAATTTACACCAAGTGCCAATACAAAATCTGGCTCCATTTTACTTCACAGTAAACCTGTAAGATACTTATAATTATCTAAATTTTACAAATGAGAAAATATAATTCCATAGTAAAGGTAAGATCTAAAGCTAAACTTCCTAAGTCCATGGCCAGAGATCTTTATTGTAATGATTTTTGTATACAATTCCATTTTAACTGGTTAAAAAAAGTGTGCTTGTTTTTGATAATCAGCATCAGATGGATAATCTGTACCATGGATACAGGTAGAGATGAATAATCAGTACCCATCTCCATCTCAACAGTAGATTAACAGATGTAATTGAATGTACATTTAGTTCTAAGATGATCGACTAATATGAGATTACAGATTATTTAATTTGAGAATAATAAACATTATTTTTAAATTTAATTTTACGTAAAGGTGCTGCACAGAGGGGTTAACGTTACCTAAGTAAGGAAATAAATACATTTCTTGTCGAATATTGTTACTCTGCCCTCATTTTCCTCCCATTTTCTCTCACATCTGACTCCACCCACACAAATTATAAAGTTCATTTCCAAGATAGTGTCTTGTGAGCATATTGCTGTTGCATGGGTTCACCATTTGTCCTTTGTCTTACCATTTTGTTGCAAGAAATAGTGTGTTCAGAACTGAACCAGACATTTTGAAAAACACCAAATCAAAACATATAAAAGATATTGGTGAAACTATAGAATCAGGTGGTACAGAAGACAGCAGAATATAGATGTCAGAGAAAAAAATGAAGTTAAGAAGTTATAACAGGTTGGAAAGCTGGTTAGAATTATAGACATTTTTTCCCTGAATCAAGAGTTCAGAACAAAATGGTGCTGGCAAAATTGGTTAACTACATGTAGGAAACTAAAGCTAGATCCTTATATATCACCCTGCACCAGAATCAACTCCAAATGGATCAAAGACCTTGAAGTCAAAGCAGACACTCTGAAAACATTACA